>NW_015094506.1:16290781-16324568 GCF_001431845.1 Calidris pugnax | reverse complement strand
TGGGGGGGGGGGGGCTGCAAAGAGATTCAGTCCATTCTACTTTTAATTGACGGGGAGAAGAGTTACCAGCTATAGAATAATTTGTGCTTCAGATCTGTTGTCCTGGTGCATCTATATAAATGTATGTTACTGAATAAAAGCCAAAGGAAATAAGGTCACTAATTGAAATATATTACAGAAAATTAAACTTCCTCTGATGGAAATGAATTTTACACTTTTACGATGCAGATATGCAGTGATTCTATTGTTACTTTCTAATAATAACGTAATTGTTTTCTTTTTCATTTAGCTTATGACTGTGAATATTACAATCAAGGTATGTAGTATTTGATATTACTGTCTTTCATTCATCCTCCTACTTATATACCTTGCTGGATACAATTATTTTTCATGTTTTCTAGCATACCAGCTAGCTATGTGCTAGAAACAAGTCTGTATGCCTTGGTTCAAACATGGAATCCATTTTAATAAAGCATTTAGTTGCAAATAAGCCACTGACTTAAAGAAAAGAAGTTCTCACTTTGACCACTATAGAATATGGAAGCTAGCTTTGACATACTATTCTATTATCTTTGTTTCTGTATGGCACTGTTTTGGGTTTTTATCTCTCTCCCCTACTTATTTTGTGTCTCTTTTAAAAACACAATCCCAAGAGATGCTGTTCTTATATCAGTTCACTCAGATTAACCCTGAGAGAAAATACAGTTTGGAAATTTCTCTCTTTCATAGGTTAGAATTTTTTTTTTTTTTTTTTTTTTTTTTTCCGAAACATATATTTTTTTAACAAAAGAAAAAGCTATAGAATAATGTAAATAGAGCAGGCTGATTGTTACCCAGAAGACGCTCTCAAAGTACTGTTTTTTTTTTTTTTTTTTTTTTTTTTGGGTTCTCCTGATTAGGGTATGTGAGTTTAATGAGCTCAGTAAGTTAGTAAAGCATGTCCCCATGGGTCATTCTGATATATGTCCAGGGATAGTGGTGGCATGGAAACAAACATAGTAGTTGTAAGCAAAATGACACATCTGGCATCTCAGATGAAACATGACACAGTGCACACTGCAAATAAAACCCTTTGCTGAGGAGAATCTCTGTCAGCTGCAGCAGTGTTGGAGGTTGTCTTCCATTCTTCCCATTCCCCGGGGTAGCATTGCATAGTCACAATCCCTCAAGCTCACTTAGCTCCCTCAAGCTCTGTTAGAAAGGAGAGGTGGCTTAATGAACCTGAACCTGTAGTATTATATGTCATTTTGTCACATATTCATTGCCTATTTGAGATCATTATGTTATTATATTGACATTATCTTCCCTCCTGTTTTGCTATGGATATCTAAAAATACTGTTTTTCTGTGCAATATCTCATGTATTATTTGAGATTTGTCCTGTATAAACACAGAAAACCCTACATTAGTAAGGGATTCAAATACTGACACCTTAATGGGCATCTTGCAAGGTTATACATGGTTATTACCATTTAAATTTTCACTTCTTTGAACTATAACAGCCTTTGGCACAGGAAAATTCAAGTCTTTCTCCAACAATGAATAGTGTCGATATAAGACGTCTCTGATGATGCTGAGTTAAGATTAATCAGAATAATAATTAATTTGGTATGATTTTTTGAAAACGATTAAAAACATTCTAAATTTCATGAAGATTTTTTCACACTGTGCAATTATCTTCTAGGTTTTCATTCTGAAGTGGCTTGCTTTGTTTAATTTTTCATTCTTACACTGACATCTAAAAGAGATTGCTCTGGTCCAATTAAAAACTTAATTGAATTAATTGATGGGCTTTTTTCTTTGACTTGGTATATGTATTTTTAACCTTGCTTCTCTTTGTAGTCGGTGAAGGTCAGTAGCCCAGCTACATTAAATGATATTAGTATTCCCTGATGTCTCAATGAATAACCTCGTCATATTCAAAGTGGGGGTGGATTAATGCCCCATGCAGCATATATTGGCAGCCAGGGAGAAGCTCTAGGAAGACATTAGCTTGTGTTTGTACAGTAAATTTCAGAACTGGGACCCATTATATTTTGCATCTCACAAATACTGTACTATAAAGAACAGCTCAGTAGAATGAGAGTGGTATTCATTTAATAAACTAAATTCCTGTGGCATTCCTTCTTAGATTTGGATACTGTGCATGTATTTTGTGGAGCACGAGATATTAAAAAGGAAGGGAAACTTGACTAAATGTAATGATATGAATGTGGCTTTTGATACATTTTCTTAGCGACTTGTATCCTATAATGAACATCATACAACATATGATTTATTTTTTTTTCTCCTCCAAGAAGTCTGGCCTATTACAGTAGCAGTTTGTAGATCCTGCTAGGTATAGCTGATTTTCCATAATTTCCTTGCAATAGGGCACTTTGTCTTCTTTAAAAGTACTGGTTTTGGCTGGGACAGACTTAATTTTCTTCATAGGAACTTGTATGGGGCTATGCTTTGTTTTTGTGATAAAAACAGTGTTGATAACACTCCTGGGTTATCTACTGCTTGCACAGCAACAAGGCCAATTCAGCTTCTCACACCACCCTGCCAGACACCAGGCTGGGGGTGCACCAGAGGTTGGGAGGAGACACAGGAGGGACAGCTGACCCCAACTGACCAAAGGGGTATTGCAGAAAATATGACTGTTGTGCTCAGCGATAAAAAATGTCAGGGAAGTGCTGGGGCTGGCATTGCCTGGGGTCAGCTGGTGGTGAGCAACTGGGCTTTCGCATCATTTTCAGAACCATTTGCTTGGTTTTGTTTTCCTTTGATTCCTCCTCCGCGTTCCCCCCTTACCTTATTAAACTCTCTTTACCTCAAGTAAGCCCATGAGTATTTGCAGTTCTTCCCCCCACCCCGATTCTCCCCCCCCCATCCCACTTGGGAGGGAATGCACGAGTGGCTCTGTGGTGCTTCACTGCCCACCAGAGTTAAAGTCAAGAATGGCATTATTTCCACCACCAAGTGCCAGCAAAACACTTTTTGGGACTAGGATGGCTCCTTCTCTCATTCTTTTTTTTTTCTGCATGATGTCAAACTGTTGAATCTTTACAGAAACTTTATCAATTACAGCTCAGCCCTGCTTTTGCTCAAGTCGTAGGCAAAATATCTGTTAATATGTAGGGTAAACATCCAATGATTTAGAATGTGTCTTTTTAAGATAAATTCCCTCATCGCTGCTTTAACAGGTGGTTATTTTGTTGCAAGCTTGTGAGCTTCATGTGCCTTTGAGCTCCAGCATAGTTTCAATATAAAAGCAGTGGTTATTTTCCTGCAGTTTACTTCAGAAATTGGTGTTTAACTTCTAGCTGAGCCAAATCTCATCATTATGAAAATTCTGTCCCTCTTGGAAGAGTTGTATTTGTTGGAAGGAGTTGTCTTAGGCTGGGAAAATGGTTCACTTAGGATTAAAAGCTTTCACAAAACTTACACATTTTGTTTATTACTCACAAGGTAAGGTTTTACAAGCATGCTGCTCTTAGTTCTTTCAGTGGGATACAGCTGCTGATATATATAGCATATATAGCAGATGGATGCTGTTGTATCTGGATGTATCCCAGTGAGCCTTTCCAGCCCAGCAGAAATAGCTCCAGGGGTTTGTTGCAAGGCATGGTTAGGCCAGCACCATTTTGGCAGTGGTACCAGTTGAAGCTGTTGTCACCATTATACTGGCATGAGCTTTTGAATGACAATGTGGTGAATCAGGCTGGAAAAATTAGCTAGTTATTTTTCAGCTGGATCCCTTCACTGCCGAAGCACTTAAGATGGCATCATAAATGGGGCAGTAGAGGGGCAGAATCAAGTATTTTGTGGGAGAGGATGAGCTGCTTACAATTCTGCTTACGGTAGACAACTGAATTGCCTTGTAGATATTAGAGTAGTTTCAGTGTCTATTTGGGGAATAATATTAAAGTTGCTCTGTTGATCTTTCGAATTATAGAAATAAGGACATGTAAAAGATTAGAGACAAAAAAAAAAGCAGCCCAGATTGCTTTCTTGTACAGGTCATTTTGTAAGGACAGCCAGCCACTTGTGAGGACAGCCAAAAGGAGCCACTTTTTTGTGCTCACATTGTATCTGTTGTGTTCTGGACAGCTAGCAAAGAATTAGGGAGTACGTTAAACAGACAAGTACGTACCTACACCAGCAAAATACCTTGAGGTATTGAGCTGCAGTTCCAAATTTATTTGATTCCAGGTATGGTGAAATATTTAATGCAATATATTATGTCAACTAAGACTTAAGTTTAATTTTTTTCTATGTGATTTTTCTTCCCTTAGGTCTTGGTGAAGGACCCTATGTTTTGGCAAGTTATGGAGAGAATGACACAATTATAGGAGCTAATGTATCCAGTAGAAGGATATTTCCCCTGCCTAGAACTGGAGCATATGGAAATGTATTTTTCAGTTTCATGATAACTCCAGGCCTTTTCAAAGACAAAGATTTATGTAAGTATTCTCAACAATTTTGCTAATGGCAATACATGTATTTCAGACTATATGAATTATTTTTCCTGCATCTTCTAAATCTCCTAAAATAGTCTAGATATTTTTAATTATTGGAATAAGTGAGGATGATGCAGTCAATTTCAAAACGAAGGATGAATACAGATCTTTTAATATTTATTTTTTAATATTGGAAAACCTCACTGCCAGCTTTACAGCTGTCTTTTCAAAGATTGTTTAAGAAATATCGCAAAATATGAATGAATAGAATTCCTTTGTTAAAAAAAAAAAATCATTACTTTGTACAACTGGAAACTGGAAAATTTTGCACATGTATCTAGCAAGTATCAATTCTGATGGTGAATGCAGGACATTTTTCGGCTCCAGTAAAATCACTTCTACTTTATCTTTTCTTCTGTTTTGTGACTTTCAGTGTACTATAAAATGTGCAACTTAGATCAATCAATCTTTCTCCTGCTTTGTTAGTACACAGCATCTCCATATAATGTAGAAGGAAATTTCTTAGGTGAATATCTATTCCTAAGCTCTATTTTTCACTTATTAGAGTCTGGTACAAACTATACAACCAAAAATAAATACATTTAAATACTTTTCTTTCTGTATATATTTTCCTTTCTTCACTTGTATTGGGTTTGTGCCAATTAAGTCCCTACAGATTTTGTCATTGCTTTCTCACATAATGTAATTTGTTGAAAAAATCCCTCAAAAATCAACATAGAGGAGGGCTGTCTTCACAGCAAAATTTGAAACTATATTGATGAACAGTTGACAATTTTGCAGTGGAGTAATTAGGGTTTTAGATATGATTTTGAAATGAAAAAGTACAGAAAAATTAATTCAATCTTGTCAATTCTTCAACCAATGTAAAATGGAAACAAAACATTAATGATATCTGTGCAGTAGGCAGGTAGTTTTCATATCTGTGAGGAATGAGATAGTATTCACCTAGATTAAAGACACTTCAAGATCATATTCAAGTTGAAAACCATCTGAAGTTGGTCCTCTTCTAAGTTCTTAAATTTTCAAATAATTTTTTTTTTTTTTTACTTTTGATTTCTTGCATGGGTAGGGCAAACAGAGGTTTGAGTCTTTGATTTGGCCACAATTTTTCTTACTGTATTTCTGGATATGTCTGTATGTAAAAAAAGCCTCACCATAAGGTGAAGTCAAGCATGTTCTTACAATATTTGTGTCATGTTATTTATGAATGAAATCTTGGTACAGGTGAACTGTCAGGATTTTGTCTGAATTTGAGAAAAAGTTCCCAAAGTGAGCAAGTCCCAGTTTGAGACTGTTTATGAATTATTTTGAAGGTTGGTAGCAGTAGGCCGAATGCAGTGTTGATCTAACTGATTAGGTCTCTGGTGGCTCTGGATTACGTGCTTATTTGACGTCTCCTTTAGACTTTGCATTTCTAACCTTTTTTTGAGCAATATGAAACTGAAATTATTTTTGTGAAAAGTAGCTGTTTCAAAGGAACCACTTAACAGCCAATATAGAGATTTTGATCTCAACTTTTAAGTTGTTTTCTGTGAAAATCTTACTATTTTTTTTTTCTTCTGTGGAAGCACTCTCTCTTGTTTCTCTTGAATCTGCTGAAAGACCAAACTACTTTCTGTACGTACACAACAATGAAACCATTGGGTTGGAACAGTGGCAGGCAAGTGCCTCCTTTCGGAGACGAGCCACCTTCTTCCACCACCACGGCCTCTGGAGTCCAGGGCTCAGCACCTTCGAACTGCACAGTAAAAAAGGGTTTTTCATCATTCTCACCTCATCTGGTGTTAAAGTGGCAAAGTACGATGATTCAGAACAATTCAAATGTTTGAGTAGCTTTAGTATTGAAGGTAAATTTTGCATAATCCCCAGGAATAAGTATGGTTTCTTCTGCTTGCCTTTAGAGCACTTTCATCAGCAACAGTAACAAAGGTTTTTTTATCCTATTTTTAATTATTATTCTACCCCACCTCCAAATGTTACTATTTTCTAATTTTTGCAGATATGATGATTAATTATCTTTGGGATATATTTTCATTGTTTTACTCTTTTAAAATGAACGTGGCATGTCATAAAAAGATTTGTGTTAATGTCTTGTTAGCTATAGATGCTTATTGTTTTAAATGAATGGAGTAACTGTATTGCCTCTGCAATCAACAGTACTTCACAATGGTTAATTGATTTTTAAGGTTTTAAAACATAATAGATTGTACTAGTAAGTAGCTGTTTCTATCTTTGAAGCATCAGTGTCTTATAGCTAGATTGAATTTGAAATACTTGAAATTTTAAATGAACAAAATCTCACCTATTTGAAAGTTCTCAAGGATTTCTCTACTTGGTTTTCATTTTTTTTGATTTTTCTGAAGATCCCAAAGTAATTATAGAAAAGACTATAAATTTATAGCTTATGACTACACAATCAATAAATACTACCTGTTCCTTCTTTCTCAGAACTTGATGCATCTGTGCCTTATAGAAGAATGTGTGAATGGCGATATGAATCCTGTGCTAATCCTTGTGTTAAAACTTGTAGGGATCCTGAAGGAATAGCGTGTAAATTCCTTCCTCCGTAAGTCAAATTAAGTTCAGTATTGCTACTATATTGGTTTCGTTTTGTGTTATGTGTACCACATGCTTTCTGAAAATTACTGCAGCTGCAATATCCATTCATTTTTGCTTATCCAGATTTCAGTATCACTCTTGCAAGCAGCTCTCACAAATCATGTGAAAGCACTTGTAACAAGCCTCTTGTTTCCTGCAGTATATATTCCTGTTTACATGCAATCTTTCAACACAAGAATAAGAGGGTTTGTATATAACCCAGGGGATTAGCTTCTGGTAGTGGTTAGGTAGAAACCTTTAAATTAAATGAAGGTTGTCCTCTTCTATGGATTTATATTCACATCCTAAACTAGCATCCCATGATGCTATAAAGGACTACATCTTTCCAGTGTTCTTATGACAGCTCAAAAACTGGAGGAATTGTAAGGGTGGACTACGCCCTCTCCTGTAAGAGGAAGGAACTTTACACTAACTGGTGCTCCTTGGCACGAGGTGAGGGATTTCACACTGCTGATGTTATACTGTTAGTACCGAGATTTCTGGTCTCCCTGGCATCTGTAGAACCACGATTTTTAAAAACAAACTAAAAGGAAAAATGCCTAAAATCTCAAGGCACAAAACCTGGTGGAAAGGAAATGGTATTTTGAATTTCATGCTATCTCCCTTGGCATATGTGGTTTATGATTTGGAAAATTACTAGTATTGCTAACTTTTTCTGGTGCTATTCTTAGCTTTTTTCATATGGGCACACTGGTGGTTAATTTAATAATAAAATTTAAAAGGTATGGGACTTGTCTGCACTTGTCTACTCAGAAAGTGCACAAGAATGAGACTTTCTATAGAATCCATTTCAATATTGTAATGTCTCAGAAGGTAAAACAGTTGTCTTGTAGTGAAGTTCTTTGCCCTGTGGGAAACCTTTCTGCTTAGGGATCTAAACTTCTACCTGTTTATGGAAGCAAAATTGTCCAAAGCAATTATGTTCATGAGCCTATGCAAAGAATTGATTATTAAAATTTTAAAAACAGAATTGTGCTGTTCAATATCTTATTGACCTTAAAATGCCTCAAAATGCTGTGTGCATCATTACACTGGAAAGTTCTCAGAACTCTGATGGGGAAGAAGTTCGAATGTTTCATTTTGAAAAGTGAAATAATTTAAAATTAATTTATATTTCCGCTGTGCCTTTAAAATTAACTATGCAATATTTTAAAGGGTTGAAGGATGCTTGCCATACTGTCCCAAAAACATGATCCTTGATGAGGTCACACTTAAATGTGTTTATCCAGAAGACTGTAAGTATATTTTATTATATTGGTCTAATCTTATAAATCACTCTAGAGATCTCAGGAAAGGTTTTAATGAAATGTAGATTGTGGTATGGGTTCTTTATTAAATATCTCTCTGGGACGTAGACTCCGTTCCCAGCCATCCAAAATACATCTCTTACATCCAAACAAGCCATATCTAAGGTTGAATTCTTTCATTTTTCTAATACTGTGTTAAATTTAACTTTTTGTGATGGTGCTATAGTCATCACAATTATATTTGATTATATACTGCTAGTATGTCATATGGATATAAGAGAAAGATCCCAAACAGAAGAAATACTGCTGTGGCGAAAAGTTCAGACTTTTCAGTTGATGAACTACCATTAACAAATTCAGTGCATACATTTCATAACTTTTGGTGTGTGAAGTTACTACATTATTTGCTTATTTTGGGGATAGAGTATTCTTTTAACATACAAATTACATTTTAATACCATCTCTCATTTTATTTTACAAGTTTTGAATTAAATACATTATTTTTGATATTTGCTAGTATAAAGTTATTTCATATAGTATACTACCTTCCAAAGATATAAAAGGAGATAACATATTTTATATTTATTCCAAATATTTTACTATTTTGAATTTACTGAATTTTCCATGGAAATCTCTTGTTGCTTCAAAACTGCTCTGCACAATCAAGGTTTTCACTAATAATAAACAATTTGCAAAGAAAATGAGAAAACTTATTGAGTCAGCTGTGTTTCTCAAAGTCATCAGACAACCTGGAACCATTGGCAAGTTATCTTCTCAGAAAAATGATGCTCTGATTTTCTAATATTTAAATGGGACTTGAGTAGAGAGAGATGTTGCTATTTTGCTTTACCAATGATCCATAAAAGACAGTAAAACATGCATTTTTCCTTTTAGGCATACCTGTGACTCCTACAGAATCAGCAACTGGAACAAAACCTTCACTGTTAATCTCACACACAGGTGCTACCACACAGAGATTTCCTCAGACACCTCCTCTATTTGTTACTTCAGGGATGGAGTCAACTCATACTGGTGTGACAGCCAAAATAACCATGAAGGCAAACATAACTTTAAGGGGAATGAATATGTCGGCACAGTCCATTACAGACTTTTACTCATTGGAAGCATCTAATGCAGCTACCTACTCATCACTTTCATTACCAAGTACAGTGAAGCCTTCTGATGTACTTCACAGCACAGCCAGCCCTACTGTCCTTTCCAAACTCATCTCATCAACAGATTTTCCAGCCACTCTTCAAGCATCAGTAGTTACATCACATACTGTCAGTTCTACCACATCTATAACTTTGCCCATTACGATAGCGACTCCAACAACCCTGCTCAGTGCAAGTCATATTCCAACGCATTCTACGTTATTAACACCCACTTCCCTAATGGTAGTTCCATTTCCACTTGAAACATCGATCACTCAGCTAGGAACTGTTCCCCCTACCTCAGCATTAACAACTTCAACCTCTAAGCCATCTTTTGTCACTTCTGAACTGCCTGGAGGGTTTGGGAAGAGTAGGAATCCTTCAGTAAATCATTCTAAGGGAGCAGCGGTATCATCTGAAGTGTCTTTGTCTGCTTTGCCGGCTGGCAGAGCAACTTTCACAAGAGCTGTACTTCTAGGTTCAGGGTTGTCACTAAACACATCTGCTTCTGCTGTATCTACTTTGCCTCTTAGAACTAGGTCTGGCATTGGTCAAATTGCAGTTCACCCGACACCCATTTCTGCACTGACTTCAACTGCTCCTCAAATTCCTATGACTTCTAGATTTGCTAGTTTTGAGACACGTTTTCCTCATTTAAATACAGCTTCATATTTTGCAACAGTAAAACCCTTGTCTAAAACTTCTCTGATATCTTTGAGTGCAGATTCTTTAACTAGTTTTTCTCCAAAGCCATTGTTATCTTCAGTGGAATTTCAGTGACTGTTCCCAAGTGGACATCTCCATTAATAAAAGGCAGTATTTCTGCTGTTCTGCCCATAACGACTGTGTTTTCACCTCAAGCTGTTTCTGAAGTCCCTATAAACACTTCTTCAAGTCCTTCTCTAACACTCACAGTACCAGTGCATTCTCTCATTTCCTCCCTGAAGCCCAAAGCTATTGCAGATGTCACTGTTGTCTCCAAAAATCTTTATAAAGTACCTTCCGCTACTTCCACTCTTCTAGTCAATCCAACAATCTCTGATACGTTTATAGCAAGTAAAGCCTCTACAGAAAGTAAATACATAACGCACACTGATTCCTTTTCAGTGTCATCCATTTCTAAAAAACCAAAGAAATCCATTAGATCTACAGCCTTCCCTCTTAGGACATCGGTATTACCTCCAAATGCTACATTAATAACCACTTCAGAAATTACAGAGCACCCAAGAAGTTCACATACAGAATTGAAAATTGACCCTGTGGCACAAAGTTCAGGCACTTTCGTTCCTAAAGATCCTTCTCTTACAAAGTCATCATCTTTATTTACAATCTTGTTATCAATATCAGTACCATCTTATGTGACAACTCATAATACAAGTTCTTCATTGATTCCCATAGTCAGTAGGACACCGTCATTAACACAAAATATAACTGCTACCCAAACATCAGTTTCACCTCTAGATACACAAGGAGCCTCAAAAAGTCCAGTTACAGACTTTGAAACTTCTTCTGTAGATTTTTCTACATTCACTTTAAACGTAAGCCCTTCTACTAACCTTTCAACAACAGTAAAAACATCCATTACAATGCCCTCTTTACTAATGCCTACAACTCCTGAAACCACTTTAGAAGACCAGTCCAGTAGGGTCTCTATGTCTTCACCTCCTCCTAAGACAACTCATATCTCTACTGTTTCTCTAGGAAAACAGAGTTCTTCAGTAAGTTCTTCAGAAGAAGATGGAACAACATCAGCTGGAATCATCACTCAATCCACTACACCAATGATCATGAAAACAACAGTGAGCGCTACATCCTTAAAAGGACCGTATATTTTTGAAAAAATACCACCTAGCTCTTCAGCTAGTTTATTAGTTGCTTCTGGCGCAACTGTGGCTTCTGGGATTACTACAAAAACCAGCGATTCTTTTGTTACTGATTTGGAATTTTACATGGCTTCAGCTTCAGTTCCTACCAGCGTAGAAACACCTATGCATGTGTCACACCAATTTTTATTTACATCTGCAGTGACTCAAGCTTCTCAGAGCAGTAAAGAAACTCCAAAAATGATGATCATTAAAACAACTGGTACTGCAAGTCCATTATCACAGATGAAGAGTACCTCATTTACAGCTTCAGAAGTTAAATATGCAACCTCATTAGAAAGTGGTCAGACTTCAGATGAGCAAAGAAATGTTACCAAGACAAAGACAACCGAGAAATCTTCCCTGCCTTATTTGACAGTATCTGCAGTTCAGAGTTTGTCTTTTTCAAAAAATACAACCTCAGCAAAAAACTTCTCTCTTTCTGGAGTACTGGATGTAACAATGTCAGATTGGTCCAAAATCCCAACACAGAAACCCATTAAGCCTTATTTCAGTTTAACAAAGCCCACAGAGCTGCAGATCAGTGGTGGAATGGCTCTGTCTTCCCCTTCAGAGCCTGTGAAAACACAAGCTTCTCTGGCAAGTGCAGAAACAATGACAGCTACAGGTGACAAGGCTTCCTTTGGTACAATGATGCATACGCTGATTTCTACATCTTCCAAATGTGTGGTATGAGCAGTTTTCCTTGCCCCTATGTGTTAAAATATATGTAGCTTTTCAGTCCATTCTGTTATGATATGTATTTAATACCAGAGATTTTTAAATGTCTCCCAATTTTGTTTTTATTTGTATATTTTAAAATACTCAATTATTCTTAGAGGATTGTTGTATTGCTGCTCTTATTACTTTGGACTATAATAGCTTATAAAGCTATTTGCTGGTTCTAGACAGTAAATATATTTCTGAGGTGCAGAAAAAGCCATATACATGGAATTTTGGGGTTTCTACATAATCTTACCCTGTCTGTCTTTTTGTCCATTTGTTTTTTTGTCATAGCGCTTAAGACGACGGGAGTTCACAATTCTGTACTTCTTAAAATGCTTCAGATATTATTATTGAATATAGTATGTAGCCTCAATGCATAATGCTTTACATAGAGCAGTCAGCCAAAGCCAGATGGGACAGGGTGGTGTGGGTGAAAGGATGTGCATCATTGTCACCTGTTACAACTACACAAAAGCAATTAATTCCAAAATAACTGATGAGGGGTCATGTAGATACACTGATTCTGTCTGAGAGCAGAGTCCTGAACAAGTGATAGTTGGAGTTTGTAAGGACAATGAACGTAAAGTTGATTCTGGCTGTTTTTTCCTTGTACAATAGCCAAGATACCTTGAACCTGTTGACAAATGTAGCCAGTACGTATGTGTTAACACGGGTTGGATGTTATACAACCTTTCAAGGAACTGCCCTAAGGATGTGCAGAAGCCAGACTGTGGTTTTCGAGGAATGCCAGTTCAAGTTAACACTGATAGTTGTTGCCCAGAATGGGAATGTCCCTGTAAGTCACTGTTTTATTTTTAAATACAACACGCAGCCTTGATCTGTAAATTTTAAGCAATAAATTAAGGATTTATTACAGGGGGATACGAGGTTGAATACTGGAGTGAATTTAAAAGAGCCGTTCATCGGCAAAACAGAATGATATACAGTGAATGTCTTTGAATTAACATTCAAAAGAGTAAACATATTTTGATTTGAATGAAAACATTGAAATTAAATCTGCAACATGAACATTAATATTTTCTGCCTTAAACTTTTCAGATTTTGTCTCAGTAGAAATGTTGAGATGTCAACATTTTGTGAAGAAAACAAATTAAATACTGGCATTTTCTGAAAGACAGAACCCCCAAATTTCAATTAACTCTAACTGTAGTTTTTGCTAATATTTAGAAACTTCAGAAACTGGCAGATGACTGACTGCTGAGGGAACAAAAAGGCCAAAGAGAAGTCATATTAAAAACCCTGCAATGTTACTGAAACCAATATTACACTGTTAAATATTTGTCCTCAAGATAGAACAGATCAGTCTCTTGTTATCAGTATCTCAAAAATATGTATAAGTTAATGCATATATTTTATCTGACAGTAATTCATTAATCTGACAAATATTCATTGACTTTGCCCATAAAACCTTGGCTAAAGTAAAAGTTTTCATCAATTTAATCTTTCTCCCCTACCCTGGAGACATAGCAGTGGGTCAAGGTATTTCCACTCAGTAACATAAACTACTTTTTTCTGCTTATGGCTCAGTATGCTGTCTGCAGAACAAGGTCGTCAATATATATGGGAACATATGTCATAGGAAAGCAAATATTGCTAAACCTGAAAGTTTTTAGAAATGCCTTGCATTTGGTTTTATGGTAACCTCATTAAATGACAGTTATTTTTTAGGTCAATGTTCCGTACTGTCTGAACTGAGCATTATTACATTTGATGGAAACAACATAGCCCTCTGTAATATGGCTTCCTATATTTTAGTCAAGTTACCAGGAGAAACTATCGTTGCTCATATTGAAAAATGTCCTGCTAATCAGGTAAGATTCTTGCATTTCCACAATAATTGTAATGATTTCTTCAATTTTTGTGTCATGAGTATGAAACTCTCCAAAAATATATCACTTAAAGCTTTCAGATAAAAGTCATACTCATTGAAAAATCTTTATTTAATTTTCAATTATGCCTCATCATGCTGTCTAGCTAAATTTTATTTTAGGTAAAATAGTAATTGTTGTATTACGTTATAAGGAAATTCAAATGTAGGTTCCTTTTAAATTATCAGAGGTGATGTAACTTCAGACCTGCAAATCTTCTTCAGGCCCTGAATTTATACTTTACCATATGGTCATATATTACATATTTTGAATAGTCACAAAAATCTTTTGTAGTTACTTTAGGAAGGTCTCGATGAGTTTGGGATTAGTGCGACGAGTTGTTCTTTGTAGTTGTCTAATTCTCTGCATTGCCTACAGAGGGGATCCAGCCTCTTTATTTTTAAACTTTATTTTTAGTTTAGGTCAGGTCAGTCTCATCCTTAGAGTCTGTACATACGTTTCATTTGCATCATCCGTAGTCCTAATTTATGCAACCCTTGAACGACTGGCTTGTATTGCCATCTTTGGTTTGTGGATGAACAAATTCCTGACGTGGACCTTCATCAAGCTTCTTTCCTTCCTATCCCTATTTAGTCTCTTATCTGCTCTCACTGGGCAACTGTACATCTGATTTTTAAGTCCTGAGTCTTACACCATTTTAGAGGTTTTCTTTTATATTCCTCTCTTTACTGTTCTTGGTGTGACTGCAGCTCCCATAGGCAAATGAGCTTTAGAAGTCTGTAGCTGTAGTTCTTCAAGAAATATTTTTGAAAGGGCTTTGCAGTATATGCTGACTCTTGTGACAGTAGTAATTAATTGCTCTCGGTGTTAAAGCTGTTTAGGTAAAAGCCAGCTGAAGTATGGTTTATAGAGCTACAATCTTGTGCAGAAGGATGCTTTGGTAAAATAGGAGTTTTATGAAAGTTAGGGCAGGGGATTTTATTGGCCTGACTATTTTATTTCTATGTATTTTTAATTCAACTTGTTCAGGAAATTGTGTTATCTGTTCTGTATTATTTTCACATAAGCCTCCTTGATTTAAATCTTTAACAAGAAAGGTGCACTACATTGACTGGGAAATGTGTGGTTTTTATTATTTATAAGGAATACATTAAATTAGTTTAATTATGAAGCTGATTGTAGAACTTCAAACACAAAAAAGTCACCTTATTTTTGCCAAATAAGAATGTTACTGATTATCATTACACTTCTAATGTATTTTTAATGTTTTCCAGAGTGCAAATTCAATAAGAAAACTAGTGAGTACTTTTTTTGTTTACTAATTATAAAATATATTAGTATTACACATATTGAAAAATTTCCTATAGCACTGGTACTGGTATAGGAAAACAGTAGTAACTAAACTTGTTTGTCACTTTTCTTTCAAGGTTCCTCCTGCCAGCACTTCAGGGCTCTGTTTTAAGAAGTTAAATGTAACAACACGCACACATAAATTACTTATCAATCGTTTAGAAAGAAAAGTAAGTACATATCACCGGTATATAGCACGTGTACACTTAAAAGATAGCTGGAGAGCTATTCTGGTGTAGAATGCAATAGATCAGACTTATGATGAATGTACTGCAGGATTAGGGTTACTTTTGCAGTTCAGGTTCCCAGTAATTCATGGTATGCTTGAAGCAAAAAATATGCATTTCTGATACCATGCTTACATGTCGTTTATCTGTAATGACACTGTAAAGTTCTTTTGAGATTTTAAAGAAGCTGCAAAAGGCATTTATACTTGAGACTATATTTCCAGAAATCCTAGAACCAGAAAGAAATGTTCCAAGACATGATAAATACTTAAGCCGCCTTTCCTGCTGGTCAATAACAGGTTGGAACAGATAATTTTGAATAATTAGGATGAGGGGTTTTTGTGTTTTGTTTTATCATACAATATGTGATAAATAAGCATTATAACTTCCTTAATTAGAAAAGATTTTTGTATAATTTCTTTTTCTCATGCCTACTTCATTTGCAGTTATAGGAAATGGCACTGATGGGAAGCTTTGTGATTGTGACTGTTATTGTATGTGGCAGAGGCTGTAAAAAATATCTTTTGCTATAAAATGCAAAGACATAAAATACTTCTTCACAATCTTTTTTTACCCCTAAAATCTATTTGGTTTGTTTAAGGTAACAGTGGATTCTGTAATTCAATCATTACCATTTTCAAAAGAAGGACTGAGTATTCAGGATACTGGTGCAATGTATGTCGTTAATACCCCAGCTGGTATTAGCATCAAGTGGGCTCACTTTACAGGCATTATAGACATACAGTATGGACCACACTCTAACACATCAATGAAGACAGAAGGACTTTGTGGTGAGGCAATATTTTTCTTATTTAAGAATTTCCCATTCAAAATTTATACCTCCCTTTTGTGTCTATGACCTGCTCTATGACCCTGCAGCTCTCCTTGTGACTCCCATTAACTACACTGACAATCCTGTTTGAGGTGAATTCTATTTCACCTCTATGTGAAATTCTATTAATTCATAATAATAAATCAATAATTCCTTTTCAAAGCACTGCTTGGTAATAAAGTAGTTTTCAGAGCAAGTAATGATCAGTACATATTATTTAATTGACTTTAAAAAATGTACTCATCTCTGTCTGTGTTTAAGAATATTGTTTAAGTCAAGTAAAGAAAAGGTGAAAATTTTCAATGCAGAAGTGCCTGCATTCAATGTGCTTTGAATGTGATGCTCTGTCTCCAGGGGTGTGTAATGGAGATCCTACTGATGACCTGAAAATGCAAAACAGGACCATAATTACAAATATTGAGGAAATTGAAGTGTTCATTAAGAGCTGGGAAATTGAGAAATCACTTGATGTAACAACCAGGAGGCCAGTAAGAAACTGTACTGAAGATAACTGCACATATTGTATGGAACTGTTAAACAGAAGCATTTTCATCCCTTGTCACAAGAAAGTGAGTATGAATATCAGAGAAATTCCAGGTGCAAATTAAAGAAAAGATGTATAGTTAAGAAAAGAGTGAGAGATATGTGCACATTTTTAATGTTTTGCTTATTTCCATGAGTTGAAAACTGGATGTGTGGCTTTAACATCTGTCTTATACTTTCGTCTTATCGTTTATTGTAAACACACATCTATGTGGATTCCTATGCTATTATGCTGTTTCTTAAATTATTGAGTATGCAAATCTCAAAGGAGAGACACCGGATCATCATCTCAACACAAACACATTCCAGAAGAGTTGTTTTTTAATAAATGCTTTACATGGGTCACTAAAATGGAAAGTCTCATGCTTCTGCTGCATCCAACAGCAACTCATGCAGTCTGAGACTGATTGGACTAAAGAAATTTCCAGTTAAACAAATTTTGATGTAGTCACTATTACATGGACAATTTGGTAGCATTTGTCACAGAAATCATTCTTCTTTGTTTCTGGACACTGTACTTTCTAATGGGGATGTAGCCGTAGCGTGCAGACTGCCACTAGAGGTAGGTAGTGCAGCACAGCACTAGTGGAGGGTTTCCCTGCCCGCGGCAGAGGGCTTGGAACCAGATGATCTTTAAGGTCCCTTCAAACCCAAACCATTCTATGATGACTATGAATAGTCAGAATTCCTACTTCATAAATGTTTCCAGGAGAACTCTCATAGCCTCAGATACAATGCAATTACATCTTTTCCTGGTTTATAGCAAAACCTGATACAGCATCAAAATTGCTAAGCACTTGGTACATCCATTATGATTTTTTTTTTGTTGTTTTGTATACCTGCTGGTGGCAGAGCCAGAGTAGATAGATTGTATTGTGTGCTTCACAGGCATGAAGCAACTGGACAAGGTTTTATAGCAGAATCATCAGTGTAATGAACTTTATGGCAGAAGTTGAACTTTACGGCAGAAGTGAGTGACTGCTTGAAAATTTGCTGAAACCACAGGAAGAGCTGGGCTGCAACACAGTGGTGAACAGGCAGAATAAAACAAAATTGGACTTTTCCCATTGTCTCATGAGCTTATGCAAATAAAACCAACTAAATAATAGAGGTTGGACTACCTGCTTTTAAACCCAGTAACATAGGCTATAGACAGAGAAACAGAGCACTCAGTAATAAAGGTACAGCAAAAAAGGTACAGTAAAAAAGGTACAGCAGCAATGTTTAACTGAGATTGTTGACTTTTAGCTGAGAGAGCTATACTCCAAAAGTTCTTGTAAGTAGTGTGACAGTCTCCTTAGGACTGTGTTCTGTGTCTACTAATGAGCATAAAAATTCTGGCAGTTTAAGTTTTGCAGAATGAGTGTTCTGAAAAAATAGTATTTTCTTTACTTTAGACACTGCTTGTGATTTTTTTCTTGCTGCTGTATTATCTCTTGTAATCAATGATTTCTTTTTAAATTACAGAAAGCTTTTTTACTTATTAATTCTCAATTACAATATGTTCCTAGGTGTCACCACAGGAGTTTTGTGAGAAGATGTGGATCAACAGTACTTATTTTTGGAATTACGAGTGTGATGCCCTTTCTGCATATGTGGCTTTATGCAACAAGCACAACATCTGCATTAAATGGAGGACACCTGATTACTGCTGTAAGCAGATAACTATGTTCTGTACCTCAATGTGGCTATACACTGCTGGAGTGTTTAGTTAGAAATAGACTTCTTTCTGATATTATGGGAAGTATTATCTGATTCTATCACAGCATTAGTAAACTGGGATACAAGTTCTTAAGATGTATTTTTATGGTCAAAGTGTCATGAATCAGTTTTAATCTTGATTGAATGAATTGCTTACCTAAAGTATTGCTTAAAATATAAATACATTCTGTGACAGGCTCACTTGTTCTTATTACCTGTTTATCCAATGAAATGCTGGAAGAATAACAGCAGCATTCAATGTCCTGTTTTTATTACTTGCAGCACTGAGTTGTCCTGAGGGCAAGGAATACCAGCCTTGTGTACAACCCTGTGAAGCCAAGACATGCTTGAATAAATGGTTCTATGAAGATTCTCCCTGTTCCTATTTAAGGGAAGACTGCGTGTGTAAAAATGGCACTATTCTGCATAGAACAGACTCTGACCTGTGTATACCAGAAGAAAAATGTAGTAAGTGCAGCGGGACAGAGTGCTTTTGCCGATATGCTAATATTAACCACAGCTCAGTAGAAGAGATGTTTAAATTCTGTCAGTCCTCAGTAATTGTGGACATGCTACAGCTCCTTTCAACAAAGCCTAGCCTTTCAAACAAGCCTAGCTCAAGCTACAGCAGTTTGTGGTATCAGTTCACTTGGATTCAAGACCCCATGCTGATATACTTCTGCTGGGGAAAAATGATGCTTATTCTTCTGTAGCTCCCAGGCTTTATCTCCTGGAGTAATCAGGAAGGAATAGCATGGACAGGTTCTTTCCCTTGCACTCATTATTTACTTTCACCCATAGCAAAGCGTTTGTTCACTGGGGGTTTTTGAAGTCATCATATTTTCTTGGATTCCTTGATCATAATGCTCCACAGTGCTCTTATTTTTTTGCAATAATTTTATGCAATTCATAGTTGCTTGTAGGAAATCTACTCTCTCTACTTGTTGAAGAGATATGATGTTTTTTCTCTCAGCATGTACAGATAACAAAGGACAACCCCGCTCTGCAGGGGAGATCTGGAATGGGTCAATGAGAGGCTGCTGTATGTATAAATGTTTAGAAAATGGAAGTATTGTTGCTGTAGAACCTGAATGCACTGAGGATCCACCACCAGTCTGTGAAAGAGAGGGGGAAGTTATTGTCCACATCATGGAAGAAAGAGCTTGCTGTCCAAAAAAAGTTTGTGGTATGTACCACATTTTTTTTCAGTAACAGAAGTATAAGGTAAGTGCTTGACATTCACTAGCAGAAGGCAATCTTTAACCAGGATTTGAGGTAACATTTTCCAGAAGTGATTTTTAGGTACTTGTGGCTGATTGGGTCACCTCGTAAGAACTGACTCACTGAAATATTTTTTTTTCTTAGAAGTCCACTAGTGAAACAAAATAAACTAATAAATGCTCAATGACAGAAGGACCATGGTAATTGGGGCAGTCATCAGAGCCTGTTTACTTTTCCTATTAGTGCTTTCATGTCACAAGCACTATCCCCTGACCTATTGCTGCTTCCCCGAAGAAGTATTCTGTGAGCTGATCACTGAATACTAATAGTCTGTCTAGCCGTGGTTGTTAGAAAGAGGAATAAGCTTATTGCTCCTAAAATGTTAAGCAAAAGATACTTATTTCTTCATAATATCTTCAAGGAAAATGAGAACAAATGGTCCAGTTGATATGGTGCTTGTGCTTATTAAGGAATGAGCTACACTGTATTGTCAATTTGTTTAAGGAATGTTTTCACCGGGACATTAAGCTGACTTGATGTGTAGGAAGCAGTGCAAGCAAATACCTGTTGTAAGAGGGATGTAACTGTGTTTGTACAATGCCACATATACTATACTGGCCAATACTAGCCCTGGGCTGAGCTTGGTGGTCTACATGATGCTATAGAGTGCACTTTAAGATGACTTGGGCTGCTCTTAGTTTGTGGATCTCTACCCTAGATGGTATAAATATTTTGAGCTATAGCACTTGCACTATCTGTTCAAATATGTCAAAATTGATTGTTTTTTATTCCACAGAATGTAACATGTCATTGTGTGATGCTGCTATTCCAACATGCAAACCCAACGAAAAATTAGTGGTAGGCTACCACCCCCTGTCCTGCTGTCCACAGTACCGGTGTGGTAAGGGAAACACAAAACCATAGTTACTCGAAGATTTTCCACAATTGTATTATGTGTTGTAAGAAAATTTGCTTTACAAGTTGTTTTGATTGTTAACAGAATGGAATGTTGTAAATAGCACCAGGCAATGATGTATTTTTTTCACCCTTTCCAATATTTTTTTTTTTGTTTTGTGTCACTTTTGATTTACAGTCAATGTGGGGTGATTTTTTTTTTTTTACTAAGGAGGTGAAGAATGTGTTTTCTTTATCTTTTTAGTTTTGTTTCTGTGACTCTTTTTAAAATACTGTTTATTTCATATCCTACAGAATGCGATCCTTCAGTTTGTTTCAATGCTTCCCAGCTGGACTGCAGAGAAGACCAATTTATTGTTGAAGCAAAACAGGAAGATCCCTGTTGTTTCTCTTACCTCTGTGGTAAGAAGCCTCTAATATTTTTATGGAAAATTAAGGAATAGTTAGCATTTAAAAGAACAGTCTATAGTTCTAAACCTAGTAACTTAAGTTCAGAATTCTTGGAGAGGTCAGTGGGACTTCACACAGACCAGGCTGACTGGAGCATGAATTATTCTTGGGGTTTTGGATCTTTTCTTTCCAACATCATTTTGAACATCATACTTAACTTTGTTACAGTTTTATATTTGAATGTCAATCCATAAAAGCTCTATTATCCATGTAACATCAAATACGAATTGCTATAGTCAATTAAATAGAATTCATGTGCTAACTTTTTAGTATTTATAATTTTGTAAATATCTGCTTTTTTTTTTTTTTTTTAATTTAGTTTGTGAATCCTGTATTGAGCCTGTTCCCTTGTGTAATGAAGGGGAAATTCTCACTGTAGACCTTAATACCATACATTACTGTTGCCCTCATTACTACTGCGGTGAGTATAACTGTTGCCAGTTCAATACATTACCAAATTCAGTAAAAATTACATCCTTGGGGTAGAAATATACAACTGTTCATACATTAAAACACTTGTAATGTGACAGTTTTCATGTTGGTGTTCTGCTGTTGTACTATTTGTTAACATTTAGGCAATTCCTTTGCACTTTTAGCTGTTGGGGGAAGGAGTAGGCCAAGGCTTTCAAATACTGCTGGATTGACTACTGTTCAAACAACGAGCAGCCAGAAGAAAAATACTTGCAGCATAACATAGTCACTTTGCCAGCCTTAAAAAATACAGAAATTGCTCTGTATGTTCCAAAGTAATGTCTATAAGCGGAACTGCTTAATTTAGATCAATGGAGGATTCCTGTATTAATTCTTGTCCTGTTACAGACTTTGGGTAATTTCATTTAATTAAATTGTCTCCAGTAAGCTTAGAGCTTCATGATTTTTACTTCAGGTGGTTCTACATTTTGGGTTTTTTTGTATTTTTTTTTTACCTTGTATTGCGCCCAGGTGAAAGTTTCTGCAAAGGCTTTTGTCACTGTTTTTGCCAACTTTTAGCTGCTAGAAAGTTAGTATGTGGTCTTTTTTCAGAGTCCCAGTAAGCCTCTTCTGATAAGACAAACAAGAGTCATCCCAGGAGGGCAGTTGCTCCTTGTTATCTTACAGAAATGTGCTTTACAACAAAGCTGAGATGAAAAAAAAAAATGTTTTTGCAAAAGCTGTGGTTTTAGTTGTCTTTGGTAATGGTTATCAGCTTGAGTCACTCTGAAGTATGAAGAATATTAGTGATTGCTGTGTGATGTTTTCTGAAAATTTAAACTTGTTCTAAGGTGACTAAAAGCACTTTTGAAAATCTTGGTTTATTTTTCAGTTCCAAATATAATTGAGATACTTAAGAAACACAAAAAAAAATTATTAAAAAATACATTTTTAGAATAGTTCATCAAGAAAAATACAAGCTGGAAAATTCAAAGGAAATGTGAGTAAATTCTCACACCTGTCTTTTCTCCCCTTTAGTTTGTGATGAAAATCTTTGTTCTGAGCCCCATATGAATTGCACAGATGACATGACACTTGTGAAGGAAAAAATACCTGGGCAGTGTTGTCCGGAATGGCACTGTGGTAATTATTGCTTTATTTCTTAGTCAGTGCTGTAAACAAAAGCTAATAATCAGCTGACTAATGCTTTTCTTGTTCTCTCCTCAGAATGTAGCTGTGAAAACACTACTATGCTGACATGTAAATTGGTAAGCACTGTCCTTCATTTATTTTTATTAATAGCATTCCACCCTCTTACTCCTCCCTTTCCATTCCTTGTTTCAATTAGTTGTAAAGGGCGATGAGGCTGAACAGGGACAAGCTGGGACTTTGCCTCTCAGTCCCCAGCTCAAACATGTAACTCCAGCAAGTGTCTGCAGAGTGCTGTCAGCTGTTCCCTGTGGAAATTCCACTTTGTATGTCTTAAGATATCAAAAGAAAAGCAACTGTACTATTATTCTGTTCAATGTGGACTCGAAATAATATGTTGGGAAGTTTTTTCTACATAAACGATTCCCATTTTTTTAAAATAATTAATAAGGGATGAACATTATGATCATATGTATCATCTGGGGAAATATGTTATTTTGTTAAACATTTATGCTTTTAATTAAAATGATTTAACATTATTGAATTTAGCTGATATAGGAAGTCATAAATACTTTGCTCCTCACACACTTTCTTGTGATAGGGACTGTGATCTGGAAAATAACTGAGTGAATGTTCAAACTCCCGTTATTACCATGGTGACAGGGACATTTTCCCTATCAAATGCCTGTGGCTTGTCCTTCTCTTCCCCTTATGCGAAGAGTGCATAACGTAAGGCCTAAAACAGGAGATGCCAATTTAATAGTTTTCACCTATCTTTTGGAAGAAAATTCATAGAAGGAAGACTTCTGCTAATATATTTATTATTGAAATGACTTTCTAACTCAGGAAAAAATGTTGTTTAGACACTCCACTTTTTGTATGCATTCCTAGAGAAAATGAAGTGCTTTGCTCCTATTTAAGGAGATAAATACATTGAATAACTCTGAATGTGCTACTGTTTGACGAGTACATTGCAATTTTTCTCTTTTATGAAAGCTGGGGTGGAAGTGATGAAAGTAGTATTTCACATTTTTAGACAAAAACTGTCTGTTTAGCATTCAGTATAATTGTGCATGACTTTGCAAGCTCTCTTGTCTTTTTCTACTAAGGGAGAAGTTAAAAAAGTAGATAGTAGCATCTCCAGTGCTTGTGGATGCACCCACTACATTTGTGGTAACTTTTTCATATTCTTACCTGTTTTGTTTTAGTTTATAGCAAAAAGGACATGCAAAGAAAGCAGAAATAGGACCCTAATAACCTTCTCAAACGTAAACACTCTTTTTCTTGATTTTACGGGTGTCTACCTAGTTGTGCAATTATGCTCTCTTACCTGAACATGATGCTTTCTCTGCTAGGTCTAGTTCTAGTTCTGCTTTCTCATCCAGTTTGTGTCTGTTGTGGCGGGGGGTGTAGGTGTCGTAGAACTGCCCAAGCTTTCAGAGTCAGGAACGGTCACTGGTGAGAGGCAGGTAGGAAGCAAGTTGAGAACCTTTGCTGAATGTGAGCAGCACGACTGCCCCTGGCCCACTGTCGAGCATGGAGGAGCTGACATCTCACACCAGAGCAACAGACCTGTCCAGCCAGTGTGAGGGTAGATGCCCAGGCTTAAGATGGGCTCCCCCTCTGCTCCCTTCCCTCACTCCACTACCCCATGTAGACTAAATTTCAGCTGTACTTTGCACAGAGGTGCTTGAGGTACATTGCAAGCCTGACTGCAGCACAGGCTAAACTGCCTCTGGCAGCAAAGTACATGGTCACAGTACAGCTTAAGAATATTACTGTCCCACAGCTAAATGTAAACTTACTAGCCTAATTGACAGAAAGGCTACACTTTGTGATGTGCAGAATAATTCAGATATTGTACTTAGCCCAAGTATATTTAGAACTCTTTAAAAATAAGAAGAACTGATTATTTTTTTTTCTTCCACAGTAGGAACATTATCAGTTTTAGATAGTTTAGCATTTTGTAGCATTTTCTTAAGCTGAATTATACCTCCCCATCCTTGGTTAGCAATTAAACCCACAACCAATCAGGTCTAACAATTAGAAAACCTTTGCAGAGCATGGGACTTTGCCCTGCTTCTGTCTTCAAGGATTCTGTTAATTTGCTTGATGATTATTTTTTTTCCGCCTCTGGTAACATCTATTTCTTTTGGTGTTAGAGAAGGATGATGTGTGTATCTTCCAAGAGGTGACAGTACTGAATCCTGGGCAGTCAGTGATTCAGTACTTGGATGGAGACCTTTGTTACACTGCACAGTGCTTACAAGAAAAAGATCAGAACACGGGATACAATGCGATGCATTTTACAATGGTGAACTGTTCCCAGCAATGTGAAGCTGTGAGTATTCTTAAAATACAGGAACAATGCAATTAATGAGCACAACTACACAATTAGGATAAAAGTCAAACTGAAGACTTTTGCTAGTCCTGTTTGCTCACCAAAAAACTGAGAACTTAACAGTGATGATATGTATCTTGTGTCTCCAGGATGATTTTGAGGGGAAATTTCTAGTAGCATATGTAAACATATCCATCCATCCATTTGTATGTTGTTTCTCTTGGTATTTTTAGTTTCAGAAATCAATTAATTTTCATACACGGTATGTTTATAAAATACTTGTTTGTTTCTTTTTTTGCTTTCCTTTCTTTCCAGCATCAAATATATATACCTTCCTCTAGTCACCATACTTGTTGTGGTACCTGTCAAAACGTGTCCTGCTCTTTTCATACCGAGAACGGAACACTAATTGTGTATGAGGTAAGTGCCTCTGGATAGAGACAGGAAATAACTCTAATGATGCAATAAACAGATGTCTCTTAGTTAACTCATGCTGTGAGTTTTGCTTCATACATCCCTACTGCTTATGCACTTAGGGACTATTTGTGGTATGTGATAGGAAAAAAAGTGTGTTTATTTAAAAACCTGCCATTTCACACAAGGTGAATACCTTGTTTCATTTTATTGGTTGAAATACTTTCTACAAAGATAGATGAATGTCATCATTTACTTAAGGCTGGATATGCTCTAAGTGCAGGATAGGGATTAAATTGTAACTCTAAATTATATACTGTGATTTAGAAGAGTTGGACACTTCTGAGTCCACATCAGGACCCCTATGTCCCCGTCTTCCCAGGGCCACTCTTCTCCCCGCCTGGTTTCTACAGAAGGGACACGTGCAAACTGAAGCACCGGGGTTCAGGATCCTGACAGTGCATTCCAGCATCCATGCAAAAGGAAATTTAGGTGTGGCCATGACCTAGTTCATGCTTCCCACTGCTTCTGGAGCAAAAGAAATTACTGGACATTTTCCCTGGTGTAGAGCCCTGTTGTTCTTCCCTAGGACACCCAGGCTGAGCAGCACGCTGGAGAGCAGAGCCATGGCTACAGGGAGGAGCAGCCACTGGGTATTAGAGGAAGGTCTTTCCCTTTGTTGCCTGTGGGTGGTTTGCAACAAACTTTGAACTCCTGTAGGTACTTACAGCATGAGGGCACCACTTTTACAGACATTTGGGTTTGGAGATAAAGCTGAAATATTTTGTCTTTCCTGACAATGGTTTTGTTTTATATATTCAGGAAGGAAGCACCTGGAGCTCCAACTGCACCAACTACAAATGTGCAAAGACTGCTGCGGGGGCCATCATGCTGGGATCAAGTGTTGTCTGCCCCCCTTTTAATGACACTGAGTGTACAAAGGTTTGTACTTTGGGTCAGGTAAGTGACAAGAACTGATTTGGAGTTTGGCTTACACTTGGTAACGCATGCACACCTCATGCACTTTCTTTAAACTAAAAAAGTGGTAAGTAAAAACATGGAAGTAAGCAATTTGAAGTCTTGTTTTCTCTGTTCCTGTTTGCTTTTTGTCTGGCAAAATATCTGTGAGGAGTATGAAAGTTTGGTTTGGGTCTTAATGATGACTGCACTGAGATCATTGTGGAATTTGAGTCATGCTTGACATACCACTATACAAAGTGCTAATCACCATGTCTTACTTTAGTTTGGAATAACACTTTGCCAAGTTTGTAGTACACATACACTAAATAAATTGGATCAAGCGATTCAGAAATGCTGCATATAAAAGGAGGCTACATTAAAAATTCCTTAAGCTGTGCAAAGATTAGAAAGATGACATAACTATAAATTTTACTGTCTCTTCAATTAAACTTTGTATAACATAACAAAAACTGTCATATATGAAAGCAAATCTACCTACATCATATATCAAAAAATGTAAATTTGGCATATCCATATAAACTGGTTTGAAGAATGTGGATGCTTCAAGTACATTACATATTTGTTTACAATTTTAACTTCTAATTTAATACTTCTCTAGCTTTATAATGCTTCTTATAATTCTAGTTCTTGCACTTGCAGTACACCGTATATTTAATACTAGATACAAATAATAATAAAATAAATATACATGTAGACAAGGTTAGTACCATTGCTGCCTTGACTACAGATTATAAATTTAGCGTAAGTCCTACTTATCCATCACATTTGTTTAAGAAAGTCCTTATTTATTCCAATCCTGAAGAAGGCATTCAATCTAAAATTAATGCCTGTTCTACTTTGACTTTATGCTTGAGTTTCTTCCTCGGAACCCCTTTGTCACCATCTATTAGGATCCTTCCTTAGTAATAATGGTTAAGATTTTAAAGAACAGAGCCCTAACATTAACTGCCTGACTCAGTCTGGCCTGTTTTTCAAAGATGCTGAGCATAGCCTTCACCCAATAGCCGAGGAGAAAGCTCTTCTTGATGGGCAGCTCAGGGCAATTTAGGAATATGGATTTAAGAGGCTGAGTTTAAGTGCTCTTTTAGGAAATTCTTCAACAACTTATTTTTTTTTCTGTAATGAGATAAAAAGTGCATGCTAGCATGAAAAGATGGAAGTTTAAGATGTCTTTTTTCTGTTGTTACTCAGCTGTTTGCTTGAGATGCAGTTCTGGGCTATGCACTAAAATTGTGGGCAGCTGTTTCTAGCTTGCACCCATTCTGACAGATTCTGAGTCTCTCTCTCTGTCTCTTGTGCTCTCTTTTAATTTCAAAAGGATATTTTATTCACTTTGAGATATTTTTTTGATATATTTTTACTTTCTAGCTAACAAGCAACCTTAGAAGAAAACAATAACAGACTATAATTGTTTTAGAAAAAGAATTGAGCACAATAACAATTCTGAAATTCTGCAGTTAAGGTTCTCTTTCAAAAGTGTGTGTATATACATACGCACACATATATATATTTAATCTTGTAAAGAGTTGCTTATCATATATTAATTTTCTTCTTGGCATATGATCAGCATAAATCCTTTTAAATCATCAGAAAAGCTGCATACATTAATTTTTTTAAACTATCCTAATAAATCTCAGTGGTGGAGAAATAGATGGTAGTGGATGATGTAAAAGATGCTCATAGAAACTTAGTGGCTTACTCAAAGGAAACCAGATCAGATCAGACAAACAGCGACGACTCATTTTCAAGTTAAAGACTGTAAAGAAGTTATGAACCAAACCTTCAGCTGATACATATCTGTATTTTCTTGATTTCAGTGATGCTATCTTTACTAGCTAGGCATCTTTAAAACATGAAATGTCTTCAGATACAATCAACCTTTGCATTGGGCACAGTCTTTTTTGATATATTTTCCTTTTATTTTCCTAGAATGGAGGAATTGTGCAGACGTTTAATGATGGCTGCTGCAAGACCTGTAAGTGATAAAGGCTGCAATATGTGCTAGTCTGGCTTTGGTTTTGGAGGGCTGTGGTTTTTAATCTCAGTTGCCGGGACATAAAGAAGGAAAAAGCATGCAGTCCCCCCCAAATCAGATAACGTCGTTGTAGTTACCTAACTATTCTTATTAAAAGGTCTTGCTTCATTTGGCTGCTGACTTGGTGATTTTTAACATTATTGTTCTGGAGTATAACCAAATCTCTCCAAATATAACCCATGGAAGAGGAAAAGTTCTCTCAATTAAAAGAATGAAAACATTCTCCTTATTGCTAAGCTGACTCTAAAATATCACCTATATAATTTTCACCATAGAACATAAGGATTTTCTCCCCTAAAATGATTCCTAGTTCGATGACGTTTTAAAATACATCTCCAAACATATCAATTTATTCTGTATCACTAGTACGTATTTTCTAGGGCCAAAAAACTAGAATAATATTTTTTTTAAAATCCCAAATGAGGAAAAGTTCTAGTAATACTGATGTCGCAACCCTTATATAAAATTCACATTGTAATATCTGAGAATACATTCACATGTTCTGAGTGTGTAACTTTAAAATATCATGAATTGTGATGGAAACTTATATAAAGATTTCATAAGTTACATACTTTTAAAAGTAGATTGACAACAAACTGATTTTCTCTGCAGTTCTGGCTAGGAAAGATTTTATTATCAAGACATATAATTATGTATGCATAAAAATAAAAGACTGTTGTGTAAAACTTATTGTGTGGAACGCGAACACATTGAATACCACAGAAAACTCTCCCCTCTCTTTTTGGCCTTTTTTGTGTTCCACATTAGAGTTAAAATATAGAAGCAAACTAGTGTTTGGGACTTTTTAGACAGATTATTACTTAGTAATGTTGAATAGGAAGTCACAGACTTGCAACCATATATTGCACAGAAAATTAAATAAAATTCAGAAGTGCAATGTATTGTAAATAATTTGGCGATATAAGGGGAAACATTCATATTTATCAAATACAGAACAATACTCAAGTTTCCAAGTTATGCAAAGCTTTGAAAGTGAACTGCAAGTATTGTTGTTCTATCATATCCAAAACACAGAAATAAAAGCTATTTTAATACAACAGAAAACTTTTTTAAAAAATGAGGATCAGCAGAGAAAAGTAACACACCAGAATTGTGCTAAAAGCTTTTTAATTGATATTCTTTCTCCATTGAGATTAGCTATCTTCGAAAATCTTCGAAAATATTTAACTAAATCCCCCCAAATTAGGTTGACTTTTTTTAGAAAATTAGTCTAAAGAATTAATGGCTACTGGTTTTCTGTTGACCAGGAAGATTTATAATTTTTGGCCATAATCTGTGGCCTCAGGAAAGGCATTGTTATACTTCAGAAATACCTGCTGAGGTGGCTGCTAAAGAAACCAGATATAATTCATACAATTATATGCTATTTTCTTTTTCTTTTAATTTTGTTTTATTTTTAACTAAAAGCATGTGCCCTGTGGTGAAGCAGTTAAAAACAGTACTTACAAGTAGAGCTTGCAACACCTTGGGGTTTTAATGGGAACAAATAACCTTTCTGAAAGAGCGTAATTCAATGCATGCAAAGTGAGTGCATATATTTAATTCTTACCTTGCCATAGAGACTCTCATTGCAAAAGTCTGGTTTACAAGGAAGCATCATTCCAGTTTTGTGTTAACCAGGAGAGTAATAAAGTTTAGGCCATCTTTAGTGAGACTTGAAGCAGCTGCAGAGTTTCTAAATTTGAAAGACTAACAGGAAAGCTCATCATCTTTTGCTAAAAGAAAGAATTGCAGTTGGCAGTGTAAGAATTAATGAAATGTCATTTTTATATAAATGTTTTTATTTTATGAGAAACTTATATTCCTAATGATTCTGCCAGGTTCTGGATTGGGTCTATTACCCTTTGCCATTAGTCCAGTAGTGCCTACTGGTAGTATTAATTGTGAACCAGGTATTATTTTTAATAATGTATTTTCTTTTTTTAATAATAGTGTAAGCACTGCTTGATATACGGGTATAGCTGTCATCACCATTACATGTCACCATGCTGTTAATGGTACTGGGCCTGATCCTGAGAGATGCTGATCCCCTGCTGGCCTCCCAGACACTGGTTTTCTAAAGCCTGGTGTAAAGCCTGGCTCACTGCTCAGCACCTGTCAGAATTAGGTTCAACCATTTATGGCATACACTGCTGATGGCTCTTCCTCCTCTTCCTTTCTGAAATTGGTTTTAACACATGAACTTACTGTACAGGGTAACTGTAATAGGAAATGTTACTTTAAAAATACCATCATCTGGAATACTGTTACCAAGAGATTCTAAATCTGATTGCAGGCCTCTGAATTTAATGATTGAACTGTTTTTGCCTTAAAATAGAGCGAGAGTGTGCATTACTGCCTGGTCTCACCTTTGCAGACATGGATTTATGCTGTATTTCTTCTTTGTCACAAATAACATGTTTTACAAAGTTATGAAAATGCTGGGGGGGGGAAACATACAATTACAGTTCTGCATTAATAAATACTCTTTACACCAGGAATTACAGACTGTTACAGAACTGTTGCATTATGATCATAATTCTTTGCTTTTAAGGATAGGTAAGTCACTGAAACTCCTTAAATAAGGAGTAGAAAAAACCACACCTGATACTGATTACAGACCTTCTTGACAGTTGAAGGTGGGAGAGAGAAAAGTATAGCAGCAGAGTTTTCGTTGGACATCAGCACCTTCTACTCTGAAGTGTCATATATCTCTCTATATGACTTGCAGAAGTAAAAAGATTGCGTTGTCTACACATATTGATACTGGCAAACGCTTGCTGATGGAAATATCACAGGGCTTCTTTTTCCTAAGTGTTGCTGAGGAAGAAAAACCAAGCTGCTGTAGGCCAACAGCTTCCATAGTACAGTGACCTGCTAGTTCCATCACAGAGTCTTGCTCGTTTTTTTATATGCTGCTTGTCCAGAATGGTTGCGTAGCAAAACTAATAGATTATTTTGATGAGTAGTGAAAATAGGAGATCTAAATAACTGCTGTTACACAGATAGTAATAACAAACAGTCTGATATGGACTGCAGCATGAAAGACTGCACATTTAATCGTTTCAGTATTATATTATGATTTTTATCATGTTAAAAAATGGCTTTGCACTGTACAGCTTTGTTTGTAAAATAAATGCAAAAACTATCAATATCTCCCAGAATATACTTAAAAATGCAGTATTTCCCTAATCCTAGGCCCTTACGCTGACTGAGTGCTACATGCTCCAGTTCTGGTGGTAAAAACTGCACTGTATTTAGCTAATATATGCATCCCTCTCTTTCAAAGCTTCCTTGAGGGCTGTCTTTCTCAAAAATACATTGAAATAATATACTTCTATTTAAATTGTAAACATTCAAAATATCATCAAGGTGGTTATCGAATTCCCAGCTTTACTTTCTCAAATGTTAAGTTCTGAACATTTTCTAAAATGCAGAATCAAAATCTTAACTTATGTTCAATATTCCTACTTAACACTATTCAAAACCACTTGAGACATCTTTTTTCTAATTGCTTATATTTGTGTTGCCATATGTGAAATTTAAAATGATATTAATATTTTAATATTTATATAATATATATAGCTTAATGCCTCATATGTGCCAGCTATAAAATCAATCATACTGGAGAGGAGATATTTATTAATATGAGGGGTTTCTTTCTAAAAAATTATATAATTATGGAAGTAATAGTTTCAGTGTGTACATTAATGAAGACAAAGTATAATTATTAAAATAATTTTAATAGTTTCATTTTTTTAGTAGGAAATACAGTCCAAAAAGTGTATTGATTCAGTATGCTTTTTCTGTATTTTATCAGGCAAAAAGGAAGAAAGGATTTGCCAGAAAATGACAATCAGGACAACTATAAGAAAAAATGACTGTATAAGTCAAAGCCCGGTAAGCATAAAAATGCTGTGTTTCATGCTGGGCCTATGGTGTACCATATCAAGGATTAAGAAGTGGGTTAGAGCTATCAGCAAGCAATAAAAAAATGCTGCTATCTTCTCCAAAGCAGACCTTTGACCCTAGGAATGTTATCCTACTCGTAAATGGAGTAAAATTAGCTGTTCCTAGGGCTGAAAGACTGAGCCCTCCTACCTGGAAAAACATCTGGCTTCAAATGAAAAGTACACAGCATAATTGCTTGTACCTAACAAAAGCACTGAACTCTTCACCATGAAGTAACATCCCACTCTAAAAGAGGAGTAGAAATGCTTCCACTTAGGATGTGATGGAAACACTGCTACATTCTTCTTTGAAGACCTTTACTCTCTGGCTGTCTTCTCCTCCACATAGCATGCGTCTCCATGTCATAAATTTACGATCCCACTTATTTATGGGTCTGCTTAAGACATCTTATTTCTCACCTTTGGTGTAGCCCCATCGATAAAATGCAAGACATGTCTGAGCAACAAATGTGCTTCTCGTGCAGCACTTAAAGGGGCAGCAATCAATGCAATATCTTGAGACTTCCAAAAGGCCTCTGGTAAGATTCTGATGATGAACCCAAACAGTCATAAAGAAAAAGGCAAAATATTATCACGTATTGAAGGCTGGGAAGGTTAATTTCCATCCTATTTATTTAGTTTTAGAAGAAGAGTTGGTAATGGGGGCGAATAAAAATGTAGATGAAATTACAGTTATTTGCCATAGTTAAGAGGCAAGAACACTGTGGAGAGCTTCACAGATACTTCAACAACTTACATTATGGGACAGCAATATGACAAAGATATGGTATTGACTAAAGCAAAAAAATATTAAAAAGAAACATTTTGTCAAACCTCCTATTTTTTTAAGCTAGCTGAGAAGGACCTTGCCCTTGCATCCAGTTCTGTGAAAACCTCTGCTAAAAGTTCTGCTGCAGCTGGAAGGGCTAACTAAGAGTTATGACATTTAGGGGAGAGGACAGGGAATGGAAATATTCTAGCATCTCTTAGGAGCTGATGGTGCAGTATGACTGGGGGTGCTCTGTGCAGTTATGGTCCCTCTACATTGCTGCAGAACTAGGAAGGGTTCAGAGAGGAGCAATGACAATGTTGGCCAGGTCATTCCATGAATGGCACAACAAACGATGCCTTCATTTTATGACTCGCTACTGTAGATTCTTTATCTTTCCTTCCCCCTCTACCCACCTTCCAAAAACACCTACCCCTAGCCCACCTCCAGCCGTATTACAATCCCCTTTCCCCAAGTATTTTCTTGTTCCCCACTTCCTTGATGGCTGCCCACCCTTCCCACATTTAATTAATTAATAGCTGAGATTATTAGTGTTTAGGATAAGGTCTTCCCCC
>NW_015094506.1:16102741-16290476 GCF_001431845.1 Calidris pugnax | reverse complement strand
CCGATTTCAGGAAAGCTGTAAAAGAAACCTTTTGGTCTAATTTGTTTGGCTATAGCCCATTTGTTCACACGCTGTTTGGAAGGGATCAAAGCATCTTTCATACGCCCCACTTGCATATGAAACAGATTTAAAAACTACCACAGAAAGCACTAGATCTAGTAGGGCCATTCTGGATTTCACAGTGTATCAACTCTGCCTAAAAAGTATCAATTTCTTTTCTGTCCCAGTATCAGGTGACGGCTCTTGACTTAATGCATTAGGGAGAAGAAGCTTAGCTCTGCGGAGTGCAGAGCATGAATAATCTTATAGCCAGTCTCTGCCCTTGCTGGTTTGTTACTGCCTCTGCTGTTTGGATATCCCTGTTACAGTGAGAACAGCTCATACTGGTGCGCCCTTAGTCACAGCAGTATGAATAAGAAAAGGAAAAGTATTTGCACTGGTATGCACTGGTATTCTCTTGAACCTTCAAGGAGAAGGATAGATTTTCCTTCGTGTCGCTTAGAAGAGTTTACCTTTTCAGCAGTGACCATGTAAAGAGCATGAATTTATCTATGCTGTTTTGAAGTTAATAATTTGTAAACTGGGAGTTCAACTTTGGGATCCACAGCACAATTTTTTGCCCCAGGTTAAGACAGAATACATGATTAAACAACCAAATAAAATTTTAATTTAAAAAAATATTTAAAATGTGTTTACGCTTAGAATTAATGCATTTTAGAAGAGGAAATAATTTTTAAGACCAAGGTCCTTTTCAAATGTGAAAATGGGTTTTAATCAGAAAGAGGTGTGAAATGTAATATCTTTATAAAATGATATGAGATCTCTAACTTGAGTTACTCTTTCACTCATAGATAAATGTGGCTTCTTGTGATGGAAAATGCCCATCTGCAACAATTTTCAATGTCAATATTGACAGCCATTTAAGATTCTGTAAGTGTTGTCGAGAGACTGGAACACGTAATGTGACTGTGCCACTCCGCTGCTCAGGAAACGGCACTGAAATCATGTACGTCATTCAAGAGCCTATAGACTGCTCCTGCCAGTGGAACTGAACAGGACTGTGGATGCGATTTTATCTGAAGAATTAACATGAGTTTCCTTTCACCAGACTCTCTTTTTTGACCTTGGATGGCTATACTACTCTGCAGGGGAAAAAAAATAAATTAAAATGTCCTCAATTATGTTTTATAATGTAACTTCTCACAAATTTAGAAAAGATTATGTTCTTCGTTGTTCTTCAAATTATAGGAAGAAAAATATAAAAGCTTTGAACAAGGTTTTTAGCCATCATTTATTTCTCCTCAGTGGCCTTCTGATGAGCTGTCGAATGCTGCTTAATGTCTGTGTTTCCAGTGTTTTAAAATTTTGGATTGTGACTATTATCAAAGTTCAGAATTTCTCAGTGAGTCTTTTCCTTTCACTTGGGAACTTCTGGTTGAGAACCATCACTGGTCCCATGTTTAAATGGGAAAGGAGCATACTAAGGTTTTGAGAATGACTGAATTAATTTATTAAAACAATGGTGGGTTCAACGGAAACATTTTTTATCTTGCTGAAAAGTCTGTCTTTTGTCCATTAGCCTGTTGTCAATGAAGGGACTCTGACTACACTGTAACTGACTGAAAAACACCACGACTGTGGTCTGTAAGTACCTGTTGTGTATCTCCAGGCCATATACCAGAATCATAATAATGTCTTTAAACTTTTGACATCTATTTAATTTTGATATATATTATAAATATGAAGCATGACTAGGCAAAGGCTGGAGAGTTCAAGCTTTTTTGCCTTTGTTGAACATACCTAAAAGCTGTTTCTGATATGAAGGATCCTATTTTATATCCATTTTTCAGTTTTCACAAATAAGAAATTAGCTGTCTACTAGCTGTAGAGTAAAATTCTATGTATATATATATTTATTAAAAAAACAGGATACTGTACATTTTAACTATTCATAATAGGTTTCTTCTTTTGTTTTCCATTTTGAAGATTTGTGTTCAGTATATTTTTACAAAATACATAAAACTAGGGTTTTTTCTTTTTTAAATATTGAGATTTGGACTATTGACTAAATTTAGGATTCATAGTTTTTCATTCCAGGAAATAAAATCATATATATTTTGAAGGACTTAGGTGAGCTATTCATGTCCAATCAGGCTGTGAATGTCCCGATTCAGCACCTTAGGCTGAATACACTCTCCCTTTTATTAAACATACTACATAATACTATCTTAAAAACTAGGAATACAACTTATGTTTGTTTTTAGAAGACTGCTTTATAAACTCACTGAATATATATGACAGATATTTCAAGTTATTCTATACTAGGGCCTAGAACCAAAATATTCTCTGCTATTGCTGTTGGAATTTGTGTACAGAAACTATTCATGCAGGCCAGAAATGGGAATTTAATCATAGTGGTAGCCATAACGTTTGTGTACTCATACAGCAAATTAAAAGAACAACTTTTAAAAGAAAAATACATCCTTAGAGCCTTTTGATTTATTAACATAGAGATAGGAATCGTCTATTTGCATCAAGAGAGCTTGGCCAAAAACTTCTTAATGAATTTAGCATTTGATAAATTACTGATGGAATCTCCTACAAGATAGCATTTTTCCACATAATGAACAAACACTTGATGTGTTTCAATGGAACAGCTGGGGTTTTTTAAGCAATATGCTTTTGTAAGATTTAGAACTGTATTTGTAATTAAAGAAAAATTAATAAATATTATTTTGCAGAATGCTAATAAATCATTGTTGATACATTTAATTTACCTGTGCCGCTATGGATGAATGATACTGCTGAATCTTAAATAAACCTGGAAATTAAAAGCAGTTATGCTTAAAATTACGTTCATGATAACTTGCAATAGGAAAATGGTGTTAAAAGGTCTTTTTCCCACCTACCCAGTTTGGTTTTTTAAGTGCAACAATCAGTAGGAACCATGTCAGGATCATACCTGAAGCCTTCTGAGGGGAGACCTTATTTCACTGAATTTTTTAGAGTTGGAAGGGACCATAGGGATCATCTAGTCCAACTCCCCTGTTAAAGCAGGACCACCCAGAGCTTGTCAGACCTTATCTCTCTCTACAACTACCTGAAAGGAGGCTGTAGACAGTTGGGGGGTCAGTCTCTTCTCCCAAGCAACAAGTGATAGGAGAAGAGGAAATGGCCTCAAGTTGCACCAGGGGAGGTTTAGATTGGATATTAGGAAACATTTCTACACCAAAAGGGTTATCAAGCATTGGAACAGGCTGCTCAGGGAAGTGGTGGAATCATCATCCCTGGAGGTATTTAAAAGACAGGTAGATGTGGTGCTGAGGGACATAGTTTAGTGATGGTTTTTGTCAGTGTTAGGTTGATGGTTGGACTTGATGATCTGAAAGGTCCTTTCCAACCTTTCCAATAATTCTATGATTCTGCAGCAAAATCACACATCTCCAGTGGAGCTGGACATGGTCTAAGACTGCTTTTCGTTTGACAACTAAACTTCAAATTTAGACTGCTTTGGCCCACTCAGAAAGTGAACATCTACTAACGCTTGTGAACCATTTTCTGGACAGCCGTTTACGCCCGTTACCTCCATCAGGGTGACACTGGCACCATGTGGTATGTTTTATATACTGTGAACGAGCCCTCGCAGGCCTTGCAATGGAGAGAAGCTGTGAAGGAGCCTGCAGTGTGGCAGGACTGTTCTGATCCAAATAATTTCTTGGTCTGTAATTTAAATGTAAGTGGAGATGGAGTTCATGATTCTGTCTTGATTCCTTCAGCTCTGCATTCCTGTCTCAATGCCCAGCCTCGAATCACGGGTAACCCTGTTTGTGCAGGCATCTTGTGAGCTGGTCTGGAAAGCTGACCCAACTCAAACCTCACCTAGTTAAATACCAAAAGTAATTAGTTTGTTTATTATTGACTAAAGGAGCTTTAGCACCCACAGAGTGCCCTCCTTCCTACCCTGCGCTGCAACTAAGACTTGAATAACTTCTACTCCCCTAAGGAAAGACCGGGAATGTGTCCTTATCTCAAACTCCCACGTTGCCACCAGAAAATGTGAGGAACTGGGGAGAAGCTGTGTGCCTGACCGAGGGCTTGCACTTGTCCCTCACTCCTACGTTTCTGCTGCTCTGTTCTCCCACTTGCGCTTGCAAAAGGAATTCCACAATAGACAGGCTTACCCATAAAACTACACAGATTTTTTTTAGGGACTAATCTAGATCTATCTCTATACTTAGAATCAGATTGTAACTGAATATGCCCCTATAAAATAGTAAGGCTTTAGCTATATTATTTATAATATTTGACTTTTATAATTCCATTGCCTTATTACCTTGACTTATAATTCCAGTGCCTTATTGCATTTGTTAAGACCAATTCTTGCCCCAATATGCAATTAGAATTTGAAGCACAGCTTTTAATGCTAGGTTTAAGCCACTTACTGTGTGTTTTCATTAATACAATCCAAGACGGAATATAGATATATAGACAGCTAATACTCTCATTTTTAGCTAGCCAAATATGTATATTAAGAACTGAAAGTAAAGCTTAATACGTTTGCAAGATCTATTACTTTTCCACATTGCAGGCAAACACCTTCCCAAATAACATGCATCTGTGTACTGGTGAAAAAGCTATTTGCACTGAGGTGTTTGTTACTAGTATTTTTTGGGAGCAGGATCAGGTCTGAAGCATGTTTTTTGAAAATTGTTACATGCCACATAATACACTGAAAGGTGAAGGTGTTTAAAAGAACACACTCCAGGGTGACAAATGTGCTGTTCACAGCGCTTAAACAGCCACAAAATGCTGCTTCAGATGTGGCTCCTGTCCCCTTTCGTGCTCCATTCCAGCTGACACAAATTCAATTGGTTTTTTTTGACCCCTTGTGCTGCCTATAAGCTCCGCTTACAGAGCATTGATTTTTAATTTTTTATTACGCATTAGTTCCATATATGTTCTTCTATCTCTCATTTTGTAAGAATTTAAAGGACACACTCAATTTCCGAATACAGAGGTTCACCTTTGTGTAACAGCTTCCTGCCAAATACAGGTGTAGGTCTTAGTCAGAAATACTGTGGCAGTAGAAAACATTGAACTTATTTTTTCAAGTTCTGAAATTAAATTCTTTTCCAGTGGTTACTTTGAGGTTATGCTGCTCGTGTAAACATGTACAGGTGTATCACCTAGGGAAAAATCCCATAGGTGTGTGTTCTAGTACAGGGTACAAAACATAAATGAGTTGTCACACATAAGTATAGCAATATAGTGACTGTGGAGGGGTAGCATGAAGGCCAGAACATCAGCAGAAAAAATTTACAGTTACAGTGGGATATTGGTGCTGTATTTCCTAGATTAGGTTGGGTTTCACACTCCCAACCACCCTGGGGAATGCATTTTCAAAAAACATTCATGATGTGAACGGAAAAGACCTTTTGAGGGATAGCCTTCAGCACTCCACGTTAATGGAAAAGAAAAAAGCCTTTTATTGAGGAAAGGTAATGGCTGAGAGGGTCTGTACATAACATGGTGTACTAAATTTTCACTAACCTTTTTTAAAACGCCAAGCAGAATGTGCAAGCTGCCTACAGAACAAGGGAACTTGAAAAATTATCTATGCATTATCATTAACAAGTCATCACAGTTTAGGGTGGAAGGGCATATTCAGAGCTGAAGAACAATGAACTCTCGCAACTGCAAATACTGTTCACTGACTAGTTCCTGGCAGCCGCACACTGACCATTTCAGAACCACCTTTTTTGCCTGTTTTGAAAAATAAGTCTACATATAGACCAATCAAAATCAGTGGTAAAAAATTCCCTAAGATCAGAGATTTGAGAATGTCACTCAAAGGAGATAGTCTAAAAAAATGTCTTCTACATATAGTTTCTATTTTTATGAGTAGTTTTTGTGTGAAGAATGGGGGAAGAGGTGCTTCTCTACTGATGCTGCATCCTGGAGAAAACAAATAGTTAACCATGTTAATACTTAATCACTAAAAATGCTGAATAAAAGGAAAGTGGTTATGTTTTGGGGAGTGTTCTTTTGATTAGGGTGGAATGTGCCTCGCGCACTTAATTTAGTGAGGTTAAAAAAGAGCGGGCTCCTGCTCTTGTCTTGAATATCACCCCATTAATAAAGCCTCCCTTAGCACTCGGTGATCACAAAATGCTCTGGACAAAAAAGGAATATGTTTGCTTTGTAAAACAGCTGAATAGGAGGGGCTAAGTCAGGGCACTTACAGCCAAAATAGCCTTCAGGTGATCCACCTGTGCCCATTCTTACCTGTGTGGGTTTCTCAGAGAGAGACTGACTCAGTGTTCTGAGATCAGGGGTTTCATTGCAGCAGCTTTTAATTTACTACTTCTCTCTGAGTATGGGTAACATAAAAGCTTCAATGGTAAGGTATTTTTTTTTTCTGGTGAGACTAAGCCTGCCTTGTTTACTAGATGTTCTAAGTATAGCTCTAATTAAAAACTGTATTCCTTATTTAATTATTCAATGTTAGTTGGATACAGGTTTAGGAAAAATAAGGAACAACCCATCAAAGTACAAGATACTATCTCAAGAAATAGAATGTTATGTGATCATAGCACCTAAAAAAATACGCAGTAAATATTATCAGTGTTGTTCATTTTCATGGTACATATATACAATGGCACTAATTTTTATTTATTTTATAACTACTTTGTCTGGAAATAATTTGTGAATTTTTTTTTATCAGCTTATTAACCTGATTTAATTTCAAAGAGCACAGTGGCAAACTAATTTTCTATTAAAATGGTTAATTTGGGGAAGGTTAGGGCACTGTGAATTATATTGAGGTAAGCTTACTTCTGAATTCACTGCTTCAAATCTGGCCCAAGGCAGATGTGTTTGTCTGAGCCGAGTTCCTGCTCAGTGGCCTTTGGGAAATAAATCAGTGGTCCCACCATTACACGTTCTTGACTATTCTTTGTTTATAGGTGCTTGCACTGGCAACTTTGTGTGGGACCTCTGTACGGAGGCCAACAGCTTGATAAGAATCAGAAATTCTGCCCCAAGGAGAAATTCTGCCTCGAGGAAGTAAACGAGGATCTTCACGGTGACTCCAGCAGCGAGATGATGTCAGTGTCTATTTCTCCTCTGGGGCTAATCTCTGTGTTTTACAGTAGGGGTGCTCCCTGGTGAGGAAACTGGTGTCACACTGGGGAGCAACTGTACGGGCTCTGAGACCAGCTGTATTTCTGAGACCTGATTTAACTCTTTTCATGTAAAATCTTGAATGCAAAACCACCTAAGAGTTTAGCTAGTAAAACGGACACAACAAAGTACTTCATGCTAGTTGCTTTGACTGTATTTGTGGCTGATGCCTCCCCCCCGAGATGCACTCCCTAACGCTGTCATGCCCAGCTGGAAAGCATCTTCTCAAAGTGAATCAAAGCCAGTACTCCTGGGAGCAACCTCCCTGTTTTCCACACAGTTACAAAGCCCCACAGACACGGCTATTACACGTAAAAATTGCTGGGGAAGGCCTGCGGGCGGTGGGTTGCGGTCGGACCGGCACAGCTGGGTAACGCAGCGGGGCAGCCCCTCACACGGCCCAGTGCCCGGTTCCCTTCTCCCCGGCAATTCCTCAGGAATATTGGGCTGTCACTCCTTTCAGCCATACACATCTATCTTAACATTCCTCCCATTTCTTTTTTTTTTTTAATTTTCACGAAGCCTTTGCGGCGCTGGCCTGGGCTGCCGGTGGCTGGCGGCGCGGCCTCACCGCCGGCGGCGGGCAGGGGCCAGGCCGCCCTGTGCCGCCGCTTCCCCTCACGCCGGCCCGGCCCGGCCCGGCCCGGCCCGGCCCGCAGCCGGCGGAGATACCCGCCGAAGAACCCGAGGGAGCGGAGCTGCTCCTCCTCCGGCAGCGGGAAACGAGCGGGATGCCCTCGGGTTTGAACGCCGCGGCGGCGTGAGGGCACCCCAGGACCAGCAGCCCGGCGGAACCCGCGGCTCCGCCCTCCCTCCGCCGCCGGGGAAGGCCAGGGCACAGGGAGGGCGCGGTGTGGGACCAGAGGAGGCGGGGAGGGGGAGAGGCGGGGCGGCGGCCGGGCAGGCGCTCCCCTCCCGGCCTCCTGCCTCTCCCCCAGAGCAGGGAAGTGTCCTCTCCCCTCAGGGCGGGGCCGCCGGGGGGGGTGAGCGGGGGCGGCCGCTCCGCCGCCGCCTGCCCGGCCCTGGGCTCCGCAAAGCCGAGCGCTGCCCACGGCGCTTCCCCGAGGGGAAATGAGGGTCCGTCCGTGGTCAGGGGGAAGGGGACTTTCAAACGGCTGCAGCGGCCGCCAGGGAGCGGGGAACCCCCTGGAGCAGGCGGCGTCCCGTCAGCACGCCCTTCGTGCCCGGGTCTCCGGGCGCTGTACAGCGTTCCCCCGGGAGGCGGGCCGTAGTTACTAACTGGAGGTTTAAGGAGACCTCTAATAAGTGGCGTGTGTGCCAGTCAGGAGATGTGTAGGCCCTGCTTCTATAGTGACAAGTAGGACTTTGTATTTTCCATAGGTAGTTTTAGATGTGCCCAAGCAGTTCCTGGTGCTACACTGGCGTCCACCAGCCTTGTGATGAGCAAATTTAACAGAAATGACCATGAAGTGTTCATATTTCTTCCTCACAGGCACCCTGGCGAGACGTTCCGATGGGTTCTGCAGGTGTGCGTAGTGCTGCCACAGAAAAAGCGTTTCAAGGTGTATTTTGAACGCTTAACAAAGGGGCAACTTGCGAGAAATGTGCATTGAGGAAAACAACAAGAGACGCCTGGGGAAAGTGTGAGGGGTTACACTGATCTCAGAGAATTTCCATCTAGTAGTCAGTAGCAGAACCTACAAAACCCTGACAGTTTTTACTCTGAATGACTAATGAACAACAGGCACATCCACGGCTCACCAAAGTTAAAGGGCAGCCTTCTGCTGATCTCAGGAAACTTTGTATGAGGCCTGGGAAGAGGCAGGGCCAGGGTGAAGACACAAATCTGGGGTGTGCCATTGGCTGCTGCTCTGTCTATGTGAACTATAAATCTCTGCGTTAGTTTCACTCTTCTTTTCTCCTAGAATTTTTAACACAATTTTGTATTGAAGCTGTGGTGACTCAAACACTGAGAGACACTGGGACTACAACATTTCTTTATGGATCAAGCAATTCTTCTCCTTATTTTATTAAAATGTTTATTTAAGGTAAGAAAAATATTCCTTTTTTTGAAGGTGGATAGATACTCTAATTGAATGTTAAAAATTGATGTTTCGTGATTTGGACTGCTTTTTTTTTGTCGTTCTAGCAGTCACAGGCAGCTCTCACTTATTGCTACTGAGTATTCCCAGCCTTCTGTTTAAATTGTTGGAATGTCCCTGGAGATCCTTAATCTGCTTTATTTATCTGCTGCTTCTGGTTTAATGTTGTTCCCCAGAAGACGAAAGAGATGCCAGCACCTTTAAGACCTAAACTAGCTTATATTGCTGTGTAAATTGTCATATCGTGGACACTGCAGGGGCGAGCACTGTGATGCTGGAAATTCAGGATTATTTTGGTACTCAGGAGTGTGGTACTCTGGCTGTGCCTTTAGGAAGCGTACTTCTGCAAGAGCTATTTCGCTTTCTGATTGGAAACTGCCATTTGTGGCGTAGCCCTTTATGTTTAATTTGAGTGTTATTAAAAGAACCACATACATAGGAATGACGTGTATCTTTCTGCTTAATTTTCTAGTACGCTTTGCAGTAGTCCATATTTCTCTATAGTTTTTGTGTATGTAGTCTTTTTTTACATATAGCTTAACATGCTTTTCAGCAAAGGAGATTTCAATGCTCTGTTAATCTTTGATAGAAATACCACTCCATTCCTTTAGAGAAGAGAGCCATGTGTTTGGGGTGGTGAAATGCTGCTGTGGTACCCAGCCTCCCAATATATTCCTCAAGAGTATCTGGAGAGTGTTCAGTTGTGCTGGCCAACGTTCAGCTTGAGAACAAGTAATTTTTGTGGAAGTCATAGTGCAGCAGGATGTGATCCACCTTAGTCAGGAAAGTTTCCTCACAGAGTAGTTGAGAGTCAGTTGCCTGTCTCTTAAGGATTGTGGTACGGGGTGAAATAAAGACTTCAGCAAGTCCAGCATCATGCCTACAGCAGTAGCAAAAAGCAGGTCCTTGGCGAGGACTGTAAGAACAGCATAATATGAGAATTACCTATACTGTGTTAGTTTCCCACCGTGTGCAGCTTAGGGACTTCTTGAGACAAATGTAGTTGCCGTGCATTTTGTGAGCTTCCATGTACTTCTCTTCTGTGAACTAGTCTGGCCTCTTCTGAAGCCTATCAAAACTTTTAGTACTCATTTTAAGCTATGTTGAATAAAATATTTGTGAAGGACTGCCTCTTTCTGTTTGCTTTGAACCTAGGGTGTACCAGCTATGTTTCATCCTTCACAGTTCTTGTGCTTGGAGAGAAAATGAAAAATCAATCTCTGCTGACTTCTCCTGGCTACTTAAGATTTTATAGACCTCTGTTGTATTTCCCCTTAAGTGCCTCTTTTTCACACTGAGAAGGCTACTTGAGTCACATGTTGTAAAGTAGTTGATAGCAGAAGTCAGTAAGTGTTTGTTGTGTAGGTCTCCTGGCTGGCATGTAGCTAGCCTGGAAATAGATTTGAACCTTAGCTCTTTGGGGTCAATTTAATTTTTTTCTTTTTATTGCTGCTGCCCCTGGGTGAGGGCCTGAAAAGCACCAGCAAGGTGCTGGAAACAAAAAGGGATATTCTAAATCCCTCTCATCAGATGGAAGTATTCTAAAATTTTAAAATTTCTGTATACACTTGCAAATTTAGTTCTTGGTTTTCGGTCTAGGAATATGTGTTTATGTAAAGTAAAATAACATACAATATTGCTGAAGATAGAAAATTATTAAAAATGGTTAAATTATTGGCAAATAGATTTTTTTTTTTTTATGGTTATCTTTGAGAACAGTTTTTCCTACCCTTTGGATTGTCTGGACTAGATTGTTTTCAGGGAACGCAAGCCAGGTATACGCCCATCAATTAAAAGCCTGCTGCTTTCCTGGAAAAGTGTTCCTTGAACACTTTTGTGTATGCCATCAATATTATTTTAGTTACGTTAGTTTGTCCTTAATTAAAGGAAGTTACCTTAAACCAAACTGAGTTCTAGAGTATGTTGTATTAAGAAATAGAAAAGAACCGACTTTTTTTGCTTTTTATGGGGTTTTTGTATGTGTGTGTGTTAGATTGCTTTACAGGACAACACAAAGTAATATAATAATAAAAATTGTAATTTTTATTTTAGTGTACTAGGGTTCCTATTTGAATTTTGTTTTGGTTTTTTGAACTACATTTTGAATTCATTGCTAAATGATGGCATTTATTTGTGATCCCAAATCATAAAGAAAAAAAAAAGAAACTTAAAAGACAGAACTGCAATCTTTTAATGAAAGTTATGTGATAGAAATTGGCATCGCATGCCCCAATTTCCCTGAATTTCAGAGGTGTGATTCAGATTTATATTCTGTTGGACAAAAGCAACCCATGAGTTTCTGGTTCCAAATGAATTTGAACAGAAAAGGAACCTGCTTCTCTAAAGAGCTAAACTGACGTCCTTCAAAGGCAGGTGCAGCTATAAAAAAGTGTCAAAAATACAAAAGACTTGTGCCTCGAATGAGTTGACCTCACTCAGAAGTTGAAATGCTGAACGAAGTTTGTACTGCCATGTCTAAATTGGATTGGTAGGGAAGTGTTTAATAAATTACTTCTTTTCCTCTTGAAGGTTGTTGGTTCTCATTCTGAGGTATTTGGAAGTTGTGAAAGTGATGCCATGTGAGAATAGGACTGAGACCTCCAACTGTGATTGCAATATGTACATTGCAAGTGAAATCTCTGACCTCATTTCTAAAATGATGACAGATTTCTCTTTTCTTACTAAGGCATATTTGGGTCAAGTGACATGGTTTGGTCACCTCTGGAGAGAGAAAGAAAAATAGAACCTGTACCTGTGGAACTTGTAAAAAATTATGAAGCCTCTGTATGTCACACAGTAGGGCTAGTGATGCTGGTCCATATGAAAACTGTTGCTAGCTGACAGGTTCTAGGTAAAAGTGGTTAAAATAGAATTTATTTAGTTATAAGTACATTTTCTGCATTTTCTCCTAAGTTGCATTCATATACGTTTCTGTTGCAGGGTTCAGAGAGTCTAGACTGTGACCAAGTGAAGAAGCCCACTAGAGCAGTCTCGATGGAGTGGACTGAATTGCTCAAAGGAGAAGATCCGGACTATTACACTGTTACATACCAGCACACAGATGCTCTCAGTCAAAAAGTAAATTTCGTAAATCTAAGCCATAAGTAATTCCAAGTATGTTTAAGATGTAGGTGCCAATAGTTAATAGCATTGTGTGTTTGTTAATTTAAAAAAATAAATAATGTAAAATAGCAAATAAACAGAAAGTTTTAAAAAATTGTACTGAATTCTGTAATTCATGTCATTTCTGTGCACTCTTACAGAGTCCTGTTGAATTCAGTGGGACTTAAGTAAGGACCCTTGAGTATCCCGGTTGAGTAAGGATAGATAGGCATATGTTCAAAGATAAGAATATGCAAGTTCTACAAGATACTGTGGTTGGAACTCTGCCTTCTCCAGGAGAGGCACAGACACTACCCCTAGATCTCTGTGGGAAGGCATTCTTATTTTGAGCACAGGTTGTTCTGGAACTTAAAAGAAAATATGGGGATTTTAATATGAAGGTGTTTGTTAATAGCGTGATTTCTAAAAGGTTTTGTTTTAAATGCATTGGGTATTTTGCAGCTTAACTGCAGCCTTAAGTTTGACGTGCTGCAGTATAATCTACCCTTTAAAAACCTTCCTAAGATAAATTATTAATGGTATTTTTATTACTGTCACTATACCCAGAAATTCTTTTAACTTGCAGAATGTAAGAAACATTTCTAAAGTTGAACAGAAACCCGTCAGTACTACAATTCTGCTTGAGGAAAATAAGAAGTACGATATTACAATAGAATCCCTAAAAAATGGCCGAGTCTTAAGTGTAAAATCATTTCAGACACGTAAGTAGAGTACCACAAAAATGTTTTGGTATCGTTATAGTTAGTCTAATACTGAAGACTAAAGAAGTAGGTGTTGAAATCCTGAGCTTAGTCGTGTATTTAGAAACTTTGCATCTATGTATGTTTTCAGCCATGAAGAGTAGAAGGAACAGATTTATATAACTCCTTTGGTTAGTGTAACAGTTCTGCTGCATGGGACTGGTATAGAAGCTTGGAAGATTTTTAAGTGTTACAGTCTTTGCTATACTATAGTAGTTCTAGGAGAAGAGATTTATAAAAGAGGACCATGGAGAAAGTTACTTAAAGCCTTCCAATTTCCTATCAATGTAGGGTTGTGATTGTTTGTCTTATATAAATTAAATATATTGGTTAAATACTAAATATTGCTGTTTGTGCTTTATGACAGTCCCTCTTTAAAAAGTGTTAATGAGTAGCTTCAGATCTTAGTATTGTGACTATATGGGGCAGACTTTTAGTATAAGAATTTGTGAGTCTAGCCACTGAACTTATAAAAACATCATTTATAGCTGTAAATCTGTTGAGGACCACAAGAATGAAAGGGCTTTCTAATCTTAATTTTGTTCATTGCTTTAAATAGCTTATAGCATTACCTTTGTACACTTTACAAGCTCATACTAGCTTTGGAATACAGTCTAGGATCCGAATATAAAAAACATGATTGGGAAGAACACATAGTAAGTTGAAAACATTCCAGCAGCCATTGACTCTGCTGAAAGCACGTTCAGCAAGCTACAGGAAACAGTTTGTGGTCATGCTACTGGTGTTCCACTGCACTTGACATTTTAACTGGTATTCTAGCAAAGTATGTATTTCTACAGTTAAACACTCATTAAACTGTGCACTTTTATTTCTGGTTGCTTCAGACATAAGTTTACATACTCTGACAATAAAGAAGAGCAGGAGTTTCCTAATTGCTCAGTAAGACATCTTCTGTTACCTGTTCATATCCAGTTCTTTCCCTGCTGTGGGTATCCCTCATCAGTTCTTAAAAGACAAAGATAATAATATTGATGCAATAAAACTTTGAGCTAATTTTTCCCTCATGGTAAAGACAGTATTTCTTTTTTCTTGGTCTACTAGGTGGAATTTCAGAAAATGACATCAAAACATTTGTGACAGCTACTACAGTGTCTTTTAATTGGAGTACAATGGCCAAAGAGTTTTCAGTTGCAGTTCCCCTGAATGATACTTCTCAGATTATAAAAAACCCCAGTGGATTCTTCGTATGGAATAATTTGACACCTGCCACCTTATATACATTTATGTTTAGATTTGAACAACTACATCTGGAATTTGTAAATGTGTCTCAGTCACTGCATGTTCAAGCCGAAACAGGTATATATATAGTAGAGTTTGTTGTAGTCACAGTGAATGCAAGGAAGCCCCGTGTATTTTCTAGAAGAGTTAAGAGTAAATTGTAAAAACCCTGTATTCCATTTTACAATTTTTATTAGATGTGGATTATTTAATTTCCAGAAAGCTGAAAGGCGTTGAATGTTAATGACATAGAAACATCATTTCTAATTAGTAATTCTTAGTAATTTTTAGGAGAAAGAATTCAAATTTATATATGCAAATATTTTAAGCTACCTATGTTTTTTTGCAGTCTAAAAGAGAGTCAAGTGAATATTGAGGTCTAGCATTGTAATTATTTGAGTGTATGGATTAAATTTGCTATATAGTTTCAGTGAAAAGTCAGGGAAAATCCTGAATTTGACAGGTATTTGGAACACTTTTTGCCAGCGTTCAAAGTGATGGTTTTTGTACCACTGAGGGGCTAACCTAACTGCGCTGTTTTGTTAGAAGTGCTTTGATGACACTGGATTCTGAGGATGTTATGGCTTGATGTGTAACTTCATTCCTTTAAAGGTGCTACTCTGATAATGCAAATTAAAATCTTTAAAATTAGGAACACAAAAGATGGGATGATACAGGCTCAAATTCAACAAAATATTTATTTTCCTAAACTCAAAACTATTAAAAACAAATTATTTGTTAACTTCCATTTTAAAATTTAAAAATGAGCCATCAGAAACTAAGTTTAAAGAACAAATTTTTTCCTAGTGTAGGATAAAAATTAATGGATCTCTTTCTTTTGCCTCTGTGGGTTGTAGTTGATACTTTTCTAATTCAGTCAATCAGATTTTTTAAGACCCCCAGGATTTTGAAGGAGAGCTGGTTAATTATAACTGAATTTGTGGGTGTTTGCTATCATGAATTAATTTAATGCTTTCTTCATCAAAATGTCTGTGTAGTTACAAAAAAATTTAAACTGTACCTGTGCTGTTAATGGCACAGAATATCTTTAAAATCCTGTCCATGTTCACCACAGGCACCTGTTCCCAAGGGTGGGTGGCATTCCAAAGCAGCTGCTATCGAATGGGCAAGGGGAGCAAGCCCTGGAAGGTGGCACAACAAATCTGTGAAACGTCTTCGCCAGATGCACACCTTCTTGACGTAGGGAGTGAAGAAGAACGTGGTTTTATTTTGTCTTATCTCCAGCCAATTAGTCAAATAATCATGTTATGGACGGGTCTTAATGATTTAAAGGTCAGTGTGTTTTATCTTCTTTGCTATGACATGTATAGAAGCAGGAGAAATTTAAAATATAGAGCCCAATTTTTTGGAATAAAAGACTATGTAGTTGGTTTTTTGTGGTGTTAGTAGTTAGAAGAGGAATCATTATTTCTTCCTATTTAGAAATACTGAAAATACTTAGAAGGCCATAGTTGAGAAAAAAAAAAGACATAGTTTATATATAACCTGTTTAATTTTCTTTTTTTTTCATGAGGGATTTGCAGGGATATTGTTTTGCCTGTAGGTGGTGCTTCATTACCAGGTTATAAATCTTATTTTATACATATGTTACTTACTATGGATATCAAGGTCTGGGGTTGGCTTTCTCAGTTTTGATTCGGGTCTGATGTGTTGAGTGTTGAGCCTGGCAAGGTCTGTCCAGTGTGGATGGATGCTGGGTAGCCAGTGGAAGAAGGGATTGGAGCAAGGTATTTCTTCTAAAAAGTTTCCTGTTGCTCTTATTTGGGATATGAAGGTTGTTAACACCAGCTCTCCTGTTATTAAATACATCACTGTGGTGTGATCTGTGATTTAGGAGCAGCTACAGAGATACGTAAAAGTATTGGGAAGGCTCTCAGAAAGATGGAGGTACTCTGTCAGAATTGGGGGGGGACCCAGCCTTCCAGTGACTAGGCTTAGGGAAAACTTCTTTTGTGCTGAGTATCAGAAGGTTGGGAGGAAGCTGCTGTTTTTCAGTTTGGAAAATCTACACTCTGAAATTTAATTTTAATGCTGGTTTTGTCAAATTAATTTTGAAAGAAATGCTGTGAAAAACAGTAGAAACAAAGTAGACTTTATACATAAGGGCAGGAGGTAAGTCATGTTATAGACAGAAAACTTCTTTTTGCAGACTGTTTGACTTGTTTATGTAGCCTCATTAATTTATCAGAGTGGGATGACAAGCAAACTGAGGAAACACAAACCTTTGTAGGTTTCTGGTTAGGGGAACGCTCTAACCTTCCTGGTTAGTTAAGTACCAATAACAAATGCATTTTACATGTAATATTGTTTTAGGCATGAGATTTTAGAGTTATATAATTTTTAAACCATAATGATATTAATCTTAAACAACTTGGTATTTTAGAAATAAGGTAGTATTTGTAAGAGGCTGCCACAAGTAGATGTCCCATGAAAGCATAATATTTTTGCAGATTGGAAAGAGTGCTAGAAAGGTGGCTTTTTCTTTTTAAATTCTGATTACACAGAAAAGAGTTAATTGCTAGTTTGGAATTTGTCTGTTAGTTAACTCTTTAATCATCACATGCATTTTTATGTTTGTGGGAGTCTAGTCAGTTAAACGAACTAGATGAGTACCTTGTTTGAAAAATAGCAAGGGGTAGTAATAAAATGCTTGCTTTTCAAGCACTTTTCCTAAATACTGGTATTTAATTAGCATGAACATCTTACAGTCCTTCTAAGTGTCTTTGTTGTCATGTGCTCTGATCTTATGAGAACTCCAAATTGTATTTACATCAAATTGTACTTACATGCAGGAGTTCAAAGATTATGGAACATACACAAGGAATTGCAGGACTTGTTTAAAATCTGAGATAAAAAGTGCAGGTTCAGTTATTTTTGCTCTCTCTTTCATATTTGAACCACTGGGGAGTTAAATTTCTGTTTTCAAGTTTTTTTTTCTCCCAGTACCCATGGGACTTCATAGAATCATAGAATGGTTTGGGTTGGAAAAACCTTAAAGATCATCTAGTTCCAACCCCCCTGCTTGAAATATTCTTTGAGATTAAATGAAACTTGAGACTATAAACCTACTCAGAAGATTTCAGCAGCCTTAGGAAAACTGCCAAGCACTATGACACTGATAAAAATTAGTGACATTGTGAGCAGGATTAGTTCTGTAGCATTTGTATTCTCACAGTTTCCCCTTCTTTAACCCTATTTTGATCCATATCTGCTATCTGATATTGTTTGTGATGATCAAACACTCTGCATTAGCCTTATGTAGCTTTTCTTATATTATATTATTACCTTGTAATCTATTGTAATAGAAGGGATAGAATTTTACACTGAAAGATCTGCTTCATTCAAAACTTTCCTATATAATTAATTTGTATAAATGAAGTAAGTATATTTTTGATGCTTAGGAAATATGCTTGCAATGACAAAAGCCTTAATAATTCATCAATATAATTTAAAAATAAGTGGAGTTTTTATTTAATATTTTTTTTAATGTAGGAAGAAGGTCAGCTCTTGTGGACAGATGGATCTCCTTATCTTCTAAAGGCTGGTGTCTCAACTTTGTCAATGATACCAGAAAATGAAACTGATTGCTATGCCCTTCAGAGAGATCCCACTGGTCCAGACTATTCCTTCACGGGATTTTTCTGCTTTATACAGCTACCATATATTTGTGAATATGAATGTAACTATATTTCTTCCAATCTTTTGCATTTATTTTTAAAAGCCTTCTCCTGATTATGTTTCTCTTTGAAGATAAACATGCAAAAAGTTTTTCATGATTTTCAACGATTTTTTCTTTTTTGATGTTGTTTTTCAGTACCTCTCGTACCACAAAACTTCACATTTAGTGTGCAAGATGTCAAGACAACTGAAGCTGTATTCATGTGGAGTAATGTGGACATATGGCTTAAGTCAGGCTTTGCACTTATAATTAAATACTATTTTGATCAGTGGAAACCATACATTCTGAGCTTGCCTGTGAATACAACCCAAACAAAAATTGTGCAGTTGTCTCCTGGCCTTTGCTATAGTTTTTTATTAGCAGCAAGGAACCCAGAAGGGGCACAAACTACCTTAAGTCCCATTCAGAAGGTAGAAACAAGTAAGTTATGAAAATAAATAGCAGTAATAACCAGATAATCGTACATTTTCTATATTTTTCCTTTAATTATACTATTGCTTTTGTTGATATTTTGTCTGAAAATATAAATAATTCTGAATGTGAATTCTGAATCTGGGACTGACCAGTTGGTATAGTGGATTGAGATTGATGAAAAACTGCCAGTTGGTAGAGATGAAAAATACCTTTGCATCTAAAGGACATGTCCTCAAGGAAAAAAATATTTCATGGACACGATTTTAGGGTCAGATTTTCTTCAGGTTCCTGTTTCTGTGGTACTGAGAAAATGTTCAAATTTGTAAAAGTCAAAGAATATGTGCTGCCCTAAAATTTTTACCAATTCTGACAAGCCAGTCCAAATATGAGACAGAGGTCCATTTTCTTAAAGTTGGAATAAAATACAGATTTTTCTTTAGCGGGGAGAACTGTTCCTTTTCTCCAGCAAGTATATATTGTACAGTTCACTACTTCTTCTCCTGGGCTGTTTTAGTGCACTTGGAACTCCTCCCCTGTCCTATCAGCTTCTAGAAAGCCTAATATTGTAGAAGCCCATCAGCTTCTCTGCTGCCTAATATGGTAATTTGATATCTGTATATAAGACCTTATAATGCAGGTTACCTCTATAAGAGAGGAAAGATATTCCTCCATTCTCCTAAGAGAAGCAAATACGTATTTTACCTCAGAAATCAGCTTTTCAGCTGCAACATCGTTATGTACAGAAACATGGTTGTCCAGGCAAGGAAAAATAGGATGATTTACTAATTATTGTACTGGTGATTGAGTTGTTGGAAAAGGTGTGGGAGACATAATGAAGAACTGTTTTAAAAAGATTGATAAAAATTGAACACTTGCACTTTCTGAAATTCAGTAGATTTTGACACTTAAGTATTATCAGGTGTTAACCTACATGGCTAATTCATACCATTTAGATGATGTTTCTGATCTCACTGAAGTGTAAGAGAGACGGCCTAAGTGAGGAGACTGAGTTCTACATAAAGAGCTGGGTGATTCAGAAAACCTCAATTGGATAGTGAGAATATTCCCCTGCCTATCAATATTAGATATATGGTCAAAATTGCTTTCTTTGCTTTGCTCTATTGCTATTTAGCATTTATGTGGCTAAGTGTGTACTGTTAGCTTTGGAGGCTGTATTTGAAACAAAGGTTAGTTATTGGTAAAAGATACCAGAGACTATTACTCTTTTCTATTCCTAATCTTATTCAATAGGACCATTGCACTCCCAGAAGTTAGAGGCTACATATGTTTCATCTGCAGAAATAAATTTGCAGTGGGAGCCTCCACAGCTTTCATCTGGTGCTTCTTTTCGTTACTACCTCATCAACATTTTGGACACTGAAACCAACATTTGGGAACAGTTACCAGTTGAAAAAAGCAAGGCTTCCATAGCAATAGGAAACTTAAAGCCTTATCATCAGTATCTGGTATATTTACAGAATGTAGCAGAAAAGGGAACTCTAAGCTGCCACGAGAAGCCTATATTAATCACAACAGGTGATGTATCCATTTTCTGGAGGTTTTATTTTACTAGAAAGAGATTACATTGAAAATCAAAGGCACAAAAGTATTTTTAAGGCCATGTACAGATTGTGGTTTGTTGGGATGTATTGGGGAAAGTCAGGGGAATTCTTTTCTATATTCTCTGTTTACTGATTATAACCTTCACAACCTTCTAAAAAAGTGAACGTACCTATCCCCATATTTATTCACTTACTTACAGCACATGAGTATGTGCTAAAGAAGCAACATTCTATTTGATAAATAATTATGATTTGTATATTTGATTTCAGCAAAGAAGAAACTTTATCTTGATATCTCAAATTATGTAGGTGAAGGACAGATTAATTCATTTTCCTAATCATCCATACCATGACTCAGATTGTGTCATCTTTGTTACTCTGTATATATCCAATGGAATGGAATATGCTTGTAAAATAAGTCCCTGTTTGTTATGAGAAAACAGAAAGCAGATTCTGCCTGTAACAGGTGGTTGTCTACAAACTATTTTAAGAAATAACTAAATGAATTAGTAGTTTTAAAATAATGAAACTTTTAGAAGAAAAAAATAAACCAAAAGGCATCATTGGTAACTGATTGTAAATTGGTACTAAGTTTGATCTATGGTTTTATACTGACATCTTTTTCTTTGATCAAGCTGTGAGTCCACCTACAGCTGTTTACATTCGCCCAGAGGATGTACAAGAAGAGAGTGTGATCCTTCACTGGAAGCTGCCACAAGAGAGTCAGGAATCCTACATTCAAGTGAAACCTAATGCAGATATAGGTGACACTATGAAGTTTATAGTAAACAATATAGAAGAATTTAAGATTGATCTCCTGATTCCTGGAATGGCTTATGAAATAGCTGTGGCAAGTGTGAATAATGGAAATATGAGCGAACTGAAGACCATTCAATGCACATTAAGTAAGATATCTTTTACCAGTGGAAACTTTAGACCATAATACACACAACATCAGTCTTGTTATCATTACTATCTAACAGATTTGGTAGATAAGTCGATTTGCTTAATAGCCAAGGATGACAACTATAATGTGAGATGTGCCGATCCAACGCCAGCTGTTAACAGTCAAGCAGGTCTGGTAACTTCCAAGGAGGTACAGCTTTGGGAAGCACGTTGGTAGCACTGAATGTTGTTTAACTGTCATGAGGACCATAGCAGGGAATACTGTTCCTACTGACAGAAGAAATCTAGTGGATTGTTGATTTGCAGTGAAATAACAAAATATTAGAATGGTTGAACAAATGTTCATTTTTGGAGATGCATTATGTGTTCTGTGAACCATGAGAGACAAATTAGCCTGCTATTGGTGAGAGAGTGCTGGGAGAAGATTCTCAAAGGTAGAAGTAGTAGTAGCTGAAAGGTAGAAGCTTTACGTTGTTTATCAAAGGGTCTTTCCTGTTGGTCGTATTTTACCAAGATAGTGAAATGCTTTTGGCACAGTATACATTTTTTGCATATGTGAAAGGAATGGGCAGGATCCACTTACACATGTGGTATATAGAGGCTGCAGCTGTCAGGTTATAGATATATGGAATGCTGTGTTGTCATTTTTTCTAAGTGATTTCAGTATTTTGGAGGTTAGCAGGCTTAGTCTTTCCAGAATTTTTTATACAGAATTAGATTTAATACCTCATTCAAGACATAGATGACAGAAAATTCTAGATGAGATTTTTCACAGCTGTCAGAGCCAGCTGTAAGGGAAGAAACCGAAACAGGTCAATATTGCATCCTTCAGATGCATCTCATTCTCCCTGCTCATCTCCCTGTCCATATGTACCTTTCTCTATACTTTTTCAGCTATCCTGGCTTACCTTCTTGGTGCAGTTGTGGTTGAAAAAGTAATCCACTGATACTTTTGGAAGGCTAACTTGCTTTCATTCCTAAATCATTTGTCAAATACTTTTAGGGTTCCAGTACTAAACACCTAAAAAGATCAGTTTTTTTATTATTTCCAAGCAACGACTTGTTTTAATATGGTAGCTATTGGTTTGCACTGGGCAAGCATATTTCTCAGCACAGTTACTTCAGATTTATTGTGTGGTTCTCACTGAATTTATTTTCAACTGATTTAACATGTGGATTTTTTTTTTTTTTTCTTTTAGGACCCAAGCCTGTTCAAATTGTCGTTCCTTATGTGCTATATAGCAATGCTGTGATATTATTTGTTCGCGTGCCTGATGTTGGAGTATTTGATGGCGTATATGTTGCAAGTAAAGGAGGACCTAATGCAACATTCATTTTAAAAAGCGATGGTAAAATAGCAATTGAGAACCTTACTGCAGGAACAGAATATGATTTCTATGTCTCCACAAAAAGTGGAAAAATGTTGAGCTCCTCTTACCATGTATCTGGTGTAAAAACATGTGAGTATTTTAAGTTTATTCCTATAAAATTGCAACATAATGAATTTCAATTTGTAAACTCTTTAAACTTTTTTTTTCTTAGTGCAGTAAACACAGCCTATTTAAAAATCATCTTGACAAGCTGTGTAAGAATTAATAGTTATACTAACACTAGCTGATTTTTAAACAAGGCCATAAGTATTCCTTATGATTTCTAAACTTTCGAAACTGTGGGGTTTTTTTATATCAAGTCTATAAATATGTCTTGCAAGTATTTCAGGAATTTAGGATGTATTAAATTGTTGTCCTTGTAGGAAACAAAACACATTTTTACCATTTATTTTAGTTAAGAAGATTAGTATCAATAGAATTATTTCTGTGTCTTGAAATTAATAAGGTTCTTCTTCCTCCTGGTGCATCCTTAAGCAAATAATAAAAGCACCAAGGTTCCCATTTTTCAAGATAATAAATTCAATAACAAAGACATTTAAAAAAGTATTATGGGACAGGGAGTCCTTCTAGCAAGGCCTTTAAAAAAAGAATCTTAGTAAGAACTTAAAAAGTGTTTAAAAGTTGCTGCTGAAATTCTATGTTTTGACTTTCCTATTTTTTGTGATAATTATGCTTCCAGAAGTTTTTGTTTTCCTTTGAAATTCTTTTCTACTTTATTTCTCTCAGAGTAGAAAAGTTATAAAGGGAAAAATAAGAAAGGATGAAAAGAAGCAAAGAAGAAAGCAGAGAATGAGGGCAAGACAGAAAAAATTGTCCCCAAATAGTGAAAATCTTGAAAGCTGATTTTTCTTTAATATATTTTTAATAAAATTTAGAGGTTGATCAGTCTTAGGAAAGCATTTCCTAAATTTAGCATGAAACTGCCTTAGAAAGCTTAGTTTTGTTCTGTCTCTCCTGGGTCCTCAAAAGCTTGGAAGGAGAAAACCCCTGATCCCTCATGTGTACAGTTTTCCTTAGAAAAAGGGTAAATTTTGGTACATTCTAGCCAGAAACAGCTGTAGTAGGATGAAAGATATGCAGAGAAGAATGGAATGTCCTCAGTGATCTGAATTGTGACATACAAGGCTGTACTTATTAGGGACAAAATGTCTTGCCTGGTCTACCCTGTTTTTCTGAGCTTTTTGACAAAAATTAGGTTCATTTTGAGCACTATGGTGACGGTATTGGAGGGATTTCACTTTATTCAGGAGCATTTTAATTCCTAAGAGTGCCAGCTCTAGCCTCAGGAAGAGCCTCAGGAAGAATTGTGTGTTCAGCCCCATGTGAGTTTAAGATAAGCAAGCAAGTTATTTTCTTTGATTAGAGGCAATCTTATCTATGTGTTCTTTCTCCATTTTCCTATTTTGGAGTATCCGTGCGTTTGCATTCCTGAGATGAGATTTTCCCCTCTATTTGTTTCAAACTGCTACTGATTGTCTTCACTTTGTCTCCACAGGAGGTCTGCAAAGTGTTGGATTGAACAAGGTCTTGGATTGAACAGTACTGTGTTTTATGTTCTCCTGTAGGTCTGGCAGCTCCACTCAATGTACGAGAAAGTAACGTCACAGACACTTCAATTCAGATTGCTTGGGACCGTGCTGATGGAGATTTTCATCAATATGAGGTCACATGTATAAATTGTGCAAGCGCTTTCAGGGTATGTTTTTTAAAAGACCACTTGTGTATAGGCAATGTAGTTACTTTTAAAAGTCTTCATTAAGTAATCAGAGGTTAAATTAAACGCTAAGTCTCCTATTAGAATAAATGGAGGTACCATTTACATAATGTAAGTAAATTTTGCAGGCAGTTCTGTGAAAGCTGTATTTGGTTTTCTAGGTCCAGAAAGTCAAGCAAGAGACAGCAACATTTTCCAACCTTACTCCTGGTAAGCTCTACAACTTTACAATTCGAACGGAAAAGGAAGGTTTCAGAGACAGCATTTTTGTGACAAAGGAAGTAGAGACAGGTGAGACCACAATGTTGTCAAATGCAGCATTTATTTTACTCCATCTGTATGTCTTGCTTTCTTCTACTGTTTCTTGAATTCTGTTTTTGTCTCAAACAGAGAAAAGTAATTGAGTCATCTTCATAATTTCCCCCTTATTCTCTTTCATTGTTATTTTCCTTATTCTTTGACTGCTTGTGTTCTTTAAAAGTATGAATTTGAGTATGGTTACAGTGTATGATGAACTACCAATGTTAAATTCATAATGATTCAAGCAGGTGTACCCCTCTGTAACTGATACTTGCACAATGTCTGGCTACCAACATTACAGAAAAAAAAAATATTTTTCTTAGGCTTCTGTTTAATGTTTAATTTCTTCACTTCAGCAAGTGTGAACACACTTAGGTGGTCAGACCTAAATTAGTTTTATGTTTTCTCTCTCTGGTCTCTTGTTACATCAGGACTAAATTTGGGGGTTTCTATGTGCAGTTTACTTTGGGTTAGTAAACCCATTTTATTCTCAACAACATACTTCTGTTCTGTTCTAGTTCTTCTCCTACCTGCTAGTACCTTCCTTCCATTATACATTTGAAAACCATTCTATCCTTGTTATTCTTTTCCTTTCTAAATTAACATCCCTTAAAGTCAGATATTTCTTCTTTTTCTCACACCAGCAAGTATGTTCATTTTGAATGGTTCTCTCATTTTTGGAATTATGTTTCTCCTCTCTGTCCATTTCAGGCTTTCACTCATAACACAATTATGTTGCTTCTTTTTGATGGCATTGTGGATAAGTCTGTTCAGGTACCATCAATGGCTCAGGGAATCACTGGGCTGCAAATTGCATTCTGGGACATTACTGAAGGAGATAATCACTCTGTGCATGTCTTGTGTTTCTGTAGACATGCACTTTTGGCCACAAGATACTGTGCTAGTGGGGACTTTGGTCTCAGTCCAGTATCTTACCTCTTATATTGACATTTCTTTTCTTGAGCAATTGTCCGTTCTTGAGGAACTCCACATCAGTGGTGTCAGAAGTGCACTAAGTAGCATTACAGAGCAGGAAGCGTTTTGGCTGTGGATCTTGTGGATAATGGAAGTCCTTGTACACGTTACTGCAGTGGTATTAGTTTGTGTGTCCTTGAGATAAGCAAGGACATGACATAATTTTTTTGGCATTTTCATTGCATTCTGATGACATGAGTCCTGTCATAAAGCAATGTATTTAAAATGTATTTTTTAAAGTAATGCATTTCTTTATTGTCACACAGTACCAAGCGCAGTTAAATATTTGAACTATAGCAGAGACTCTGAATCAATAACTGTTACCTGGTCACCAGCCCAAAATACGTTTGATGGATATGTTATTTCAATAAACAGTAAGACCTTCAATGAGGATAAAATGTTACCATCAGATGTGAGGTATGAGGATTACATTTAAAAAATAACTGACATGAACTTAAAATAGATGTTTCACTGTATATTTAAAATAAGAATCCTGCAGTGTTACTTATATGTGATATGTATTTGGTGTTTTAGTTGTTATGCATTGCTATACTTATGTGAAAAAAAGATTATTTTAAGAATTACATTTTTTAACAAATTGCAAATTTTATATCATGTGTTTGTGCAAAGAAGAGCAAACAAAATACTGCACTGGAGTGAGCACAAGTAAAACCTGTTTCATTCTGGATGTTTAATTTAATCTTTTAAGACTTTCTACTTGAACTTGCTGTGAACCATAGTGTGATCCATCATATTTAAGAGTTTTTAACTAAAAGAGTTTTTAACTGACAACATATACACATGTATACACACATTACATGTAAATACTACCCATAATACTTTAAAGAATCAACATATGAAGATCACATGCCTTTGTAAAATCCTAAAGAATACAATCTCTTTTTTAAATCTTTGTAGAATGTACAAATTTGAGAGTCTTCTGCCAGGCACTGATTTCTTAATCAGTATTGTGACAACCAATGGATTAAAAAGGAGTCACCCCACTATCCTGAAGATTAGCACCTGTAAGTTCACAATTTATTAATAACTTTTCATGATTATGTCTTTCTTTTCAATCTAAACATCCTTAAAAGTTACTTAGTAAATAAAGGCTATTGAAACACAAACAAGTTTTCTCTGTACTTAATGGGATTCTTCCAGTAACAGAATAAGCAGTAATATTATGATGATACAACTTTTCCATAAAAATTTACAAACATTGATTTTATTTCTGATTCTATTGCTAATATGATGAATTTAATTTATTTTATATTCTTTTTAAGTTCAAAATGAAAGCTGTTTCTATAGTGAACTATAAAATAATGAATTACAGCAGTGTCTTCTGTAGATGTTAATTTCCTTCAAATTAATCTATATTAATTATTTTGATGTTTAATTTTGCATCCACCCCTTTACCTCAGATCCTGATCCACCATCAGATTTACAGGTGTTTGGGCGAGAAGAAAATACAGTCTATTTATCTTGGAAACTACCAAGAGGAGGATTTGATATGTTTCAGGTGAGATAAGAATGGGAAGAAACCAGTGCAACCCTTTACGTCTTTTTTTTTTTTTCCTGTTAATTTCTCAATGAAATTATCCTGTATGTACTGCAAATGCAATAATAAATATTTTTCTTTATAACCCAAATAAGTATGGAAGAGAAATACTCCTATGGGAGAAGATCAGCTAAATACATACTTTATATTACAGAATTTTTTGAAAATGTTTATAAAATTATGCTTTTAAAAGCTTTCAAAAACTATTTTTTCAGCTAGTGTGCAATAAAAAAGAAGATTGCAGGTCAACAATTGAATGAACTGCAAGGTAATATTTTTTCCTTAGCTTTCCAAATTTTTAATACAAATTAATTTCATTAAACTGCAAAATAAAAATTCATTCTTTATAGAAGGATGTAAATGTTTTGTTTAGAAAGTTCCAGAATAAAACTTTTTTTGGTCTTTTTAAAAAATATAGTAATTTACAGGACAAGACTGCAAGCATTTGATACCTCCCACACGCTCCTGGGCTGGGCACAAAGTAGCTCAGGGATTTCCTGAGTGATGGGTTGAAATGGGACATACATAAAAAACTGGTGACTGTTTTTCTCCTGAATTTGTTTAATCCTTTGTACTTCACAATTTCTTTTTGACCTGCTTAAAAGAGTACACTTTTTAAATTTTAAACCTGATATTCTTTAGGTTTTTGGGGCATTAGAAATAGCTATGCTTCCCTATTCACCATACCCATACCTTTCATGATTTTGTAAGATTTAATTTATCGGTGGCCTTTTGTGCAGCATTCTTATGTGGAATTTGTTCTACATGTCTTTTTATTTTTTCCTTTAATCTTTCTAAGCCTTTGATATTTTTTTAGATTGGGTACATAATAGAGTTTTCAAAACATTAATAGTGTTTTCTGTTTTGCTTCCTATTCCTTTCCTAGGCAATAACATTCTGTCTGCCTTTCTGAGTCCTGTCAGACTTTCTTAAAAATCTCTCCTGTGAACATTTCAATTTGAGACCACTCAATTTCACTCAAAATTCATAGTTCATGATGATTCTGGTGTGGGATCATCCTTGACCATTGAAACAAATAATTCTGTTTCTATTTCTCATATGGGCTTGTCTATATTGTGTTATCTTTGTACTTTGGTCAGCCAGTGGCCTCCCCAACACCTAGATAAGCTTTCTGTGTTTAAATTATTGCTTTCATTAGCTGTTATACCATTTTCAACTTGCTCTTCTGTGTTTCTCTTGGCCTGCTGACCTGTGATTCAGCCCTGCACTGCTCCCCTGTGCTTCTTAAGTTAGCTTGTATGAATTAAACAAGTTTATAGTTTTTATTTTTCTTGTTTTGAAATGATCTCCATTTCTTAAAGGATATTTTTTAAAGTAATCCTCTTTACTGTTCAAATGTTTTTGCTATTTCTACATTCCCTCTACAAACTTTTTGAGTGGTGTATTATGTATTATGTATTAAAGTTGCATTTCAATGTTTTTCATACCATGACACTTTTGGGTGCTCCTCATAATTTCCTTTTAATTTACTTGTTCATTTTTAGGTATTTCTACTTTTCTAATTAAATGTCACTATGCTGGACTTCCTGTTCTTATAAAGAAGCTGAGTAGTAATAGTGGTTGGTATTACAACATTTGTAGTTTGAACCATATCCTTTGCAACTCTTAGCACAAAATCTAGAATTATTTCTGTTTTTTCAGTTCTCTGGTCAGAAACAGCCAAAATGCTTGGTCTGTGGGTCATCTTTCACTGCACACTCAACCGATCTCTCTTCTGTATCCTGTCTTTTACCCTCTGTCTTGTATTATCCTCTGCATTTTGCAGTTGCTGTATGAACACGGTCCTGCGGTCAATAAAAAGTTGTGGTAGTAAACTGGTCATTTAACATGTCCTCTGCATCAACAAAGATTTCAAGGTATAGCCTTGTACAGTTTACTTACTTGACTAGGGTAGTCAAGTAAATGTAGTTAGTATGTAGCACTACCATGAGACAAAGAGCTTTGCTTTAATGATCTTACACAGTTTATACCACAGTATTACAGCGTCCAATTTTTTTCCTTCTCCTTTCCCATCACTTCAATTATGTCCTCACCCAAAACTTGAAATCGGAATATTGTTAGTATAGTTTCTTGACATTTCTTCTTTCTTCATCAGTGTGAAGCTGCATTGATCTGAATGAGTAAGAGTAGCCTGTTAACCTATCACAGCACAATCTGCTGATGTAGCCTGGAATATTTTTTCCAAATTTTAAAATTGAATTCAGTTCTCTTGTTCATATTTTGGACCAGTTCTGATACACTTTTGTATGTGGTCAGGTTATTTTTACCATCCTGTGGAAAGTAATTGTCATCTGTAATATTGATCTTTATGGCACGGTATTATTGTTCAGCATCTCATAGAGCAAGCAGCCACATTAGACAGTTCTTTGTCTGAATAAATGAGCTTATCTTTAAATCTTTAATGAGAAAGGCTTCAGTAGACTGCTTGCTTAGTAAGGTGCACCTGCATAAAAGGGATCATTTTACTAATCATTTAAATTTAATTATCCCAGCTCACCAACTTTCTATGCAATATATTGTAGTTTGTAGAGTGAAAAAGCACACAAAAGGTACTTTCCAAACTTGTTTATACTAGATGTAAATCTTTAATCTATAGCTCTGCTTCTCGCATTTTGCAGTGCTGTAATTCTAATAAGGTGATGACAGTCCTCAAGATTTCGTGTGTATTAACAGGTACTGTGCTGGTAAAATATACAGAGGGGAATCGGATCGTTCTTCCCCAAATGAATATCAGCTGAACCAAAGCGCTTTCAGGTCACTGCCATGTGTAGAATATCCCTTTTCTGTTGGAGGAAATGACAGGTGGCAGGACAGGACAGACTGATGTAGGCAGTTGCAAACTGTCTTGATCTCTTAGTAGTGAGAAACCCATGTGTGTGTGCTAGAGATGCTTGTCTAGAGCCCTTCTCTGCAGGGCAGACACAGTGTGCATCTTGCCTTTCACTAGTGCAGCTATGAAACAGTCTGCAGCAACAGTTTTCTGTGTCCACAGAAAGGACTATCTCAGGAATTATTTTCTTTTCTCTTTCTCACTTAGAGTGATCTGGGAGGTCAGAAGGGATCCTCACAGCCTCTAGGACTTAGGTGCCCAAAATTCAATTACTTAATGTCTCCAGCACTTTTATTCTCTGCAGTGGCTCTAAACAAGTGAGTTTTCAAGGTATACCAATGAGCAGAGCTGAGTGGCTTGGGACTCTTTGGAATATCAGCTCTGAACAGTGCATGGGTGCTTTTTGGTTGGTTGGTTTTATTTTGATTTTGTTTGGGCTTTTGCTTTTTTGGTTTTTTTTTTTTTTTTTTTCCCAGAAAGGTATAGAGATTTCAAAAGTGTCTCCATTTTAGAATTAAAAAAAAAAAGAAAATGATCTCATCCTGTTGATTAATCCTTAGGCTGCTTTTCTGCACCTTGGCTATTCTCTTCTTTCTATCTTGTAGTTAATTGCACAGCTAATCAGTACAGCTGTGTGACTGAGAAGTCAGAGTACACTTTATTATCTTTCCTCCAAGAGCACAAACATGTCACCTGGAAGCTATGACCTAACTTCCTTTCTTCCAACTACTTTTAGAGGTTAAAGTCACTGCTTTCACCACTGGGCTATTGAGGAATCTCAGAGTAAGTAGGAGATCAACCATATGGTTGATCAACATAATGTAAAGCATAAGCCATATTCTTGATTTTTTTTTTCTTTAAAATGTGGAAAATATTGTGAATATTTTTATACAAACAGGTAGTTGGAATCTCTGAATATTACTTTTATAAAGTGAAATAGTCTGACAAAAGCAATTATTTTTCTTCCATAGCTTTCATATTATCTGATGAATAACGAAAATGTAATTACCAGAACTGTTTATGACAGCAGAGCTGTAGTGAAAAATTTGGCCCCTGGGACAGAATACTTTTTTGAGTTAAGGACAGTTAAAGGCTTGGATTCCTCTGTGGCTGTGGAGAAAAAAGTCATCACAAGTAAGGAAATACCTTATAACTTGTCTTTATTTCTTTTTGAAAAACAGTTTATGTTCAGAGACATTTAAATCATTGTATGTAAGTGGCTCAAAAAGGTTACAAAGCTCAAAATGAAACTTTAACTTTGGGGGACAAGTTCAACTTTCTCTTATGATATTTTTTTAAACAGATGCCTTGTGTATAACTCACAGAGTTGAAGTTGAGGAGTCTAGATATAGTTGCAGATAACCATTTGAAAAAAGAGGTGCACTCAGAAAATTCTTTCAGCTCTAGCAGAATAAGATCTTGATCCTATTAAGAATTACCTTACATTCTGTTTACAATTTTTTCTGCATCTCTTAATTTCTTGCACGCCCATGGTTTTAAGATTGGAGGATTGCTCCTAAAGAATGCTTAAAAAGAGTAACAGGGATTGTGCCTCAGGTGGCTTAACAAGGTCCAGAAAATTAACCCGTTCTTGCACTCGTTTTTTGTCTCTGAGCAAACATGGATTTTCCAATGCTCCTGTGATTGAGCATAAAAAGAGCATAGTTTGTTTGCAGAAGAGATTTGAAGGAACAGATTTATATTGGATTCTTGACTGCCAAAGCAGATAAAGAGCAACTAAGTGTAATCAGGAAATATATCATCTTCCAGATTTATACACATGCATATCATAGACCTCCTCCCTTCTTTGATGGATTTTATGTGGTTTATTTGGACTATAACTCCTTGATCCAGTTAATAGTTAGGGAGGCTCTGCACTTAGTTGTTCAAAGATGAGCGAACCTCTGAAAAAACCCCACAGATCTAGTCCTGCAGATTCTTGTTAATGAAAAGTGCAGCAAATAGTCATCATCATGAAGGTGCTTTTTATCCTCAAGCAAATACCTTCAAGAGTATTGTAGATGAGTCCAGTGTATGGCTAGATTATAGAGAGATTACTCTATCGTTTTAATGGCAAACCTTTAGGATTTTTTTTCATGCTGAATAATCCAGCGCACAAGGGGATTATGATAATTAATATTTTTCAGAAGGTTTCAAGCAAGATAATTCAATAATCTGGAAGATTCATTTTTTAGGGGGAATGGAAACATTTTTATTTTCTAACCACAGCTGTGCTGTACAGATTAATGGAAGTGCTACTTGTAAATAGCTATCTATGATTTCAGGAACCTTAATATAACCAAAAGGAATATTTAAAAAGGAAAAAAGGGAATCATTGAGACTGTGCATTTTACTGTACCCCTTGGTGAACAGGTGAACCGTTTTCTAAAAATATATGGCCTATGATGGGTTTTAGAAAACTTTTAGCTGAATAAATTTCTACTTCTGTTTACAAAGTGTTCCATTCTCATACTGTTTCACCAGTGAGTAATGTTACTGTTCTTACAGAAGATCTGATAAGTCTGGAATTTTCTTCCATAAATTACATAGTGCATGCAGGAGGTACATCTCAAGGTTTTACCCTGTCAGCATAATGGCACTGATTACTATATATCCATACAAACTTCTAAAATTTGTATGAATATTTCATAATGCTGTGAACCCTCAAATCATTTAAATAAAAAACATTTCTTTTTAAAAGATGGTACTTTTCTTATATTTTAAGGACCATGCATTAAATTTTTCTTTATTAATCTGAATAATTTTCACTCTAGAACCAACTGGGATATGCGGTTTGGCATTAAAAATGGTAAATACGTCCTCTGCAACTTTAACATGGAATCCAACCAAGAGTAACTTCACTTCTTATAAAGCATCTTTATCAAATAGCACCTTTATAAACAAGTTCAGGATTCCAGGAGCACTGACTGACTTCACTGTTACACACCTGACTGCTGGGGGCATTTATAATTTCACGCTGCAAAGATTAAGAGGAAATATCGAAGGAGCTTCTGCTTTCATTGAACTTGTAACAGGTCTGTGTTGTTTCTTGCTTTCTCTCTTGCCAGTGAACGGTAGCTGCCAATAACAGTGCACATTTAGCTTTGTACATCTCACTTTGTAGAATAACGTTGGAATTTCAAGAAATCTTGCATGTAACAGTTTGCTGTGGTTGTGGACATACATTACTTATACCAAATTAAACCTGCTTCTAGTGATTTGTTACCAGAAACATAATTTCTTTGGCTCTGCTGCATTTCTTTTGACCATTTTCAGTATTTTCATTATTTTTTAGGTTTTATCCTGCAAAGAGTTACACGTGAGCTGAGTTTAACCGTACCTAATTCCAGTAGGTTTTTTGCAGTGAGTGAACTTAAACAGGTTTACAAAGGTTTGCAGAATTAAGGCTTTAGTTTTTAAACTACCCCATTCAAGGACTGTTTCTTATTAGATTTGTGATTAAAACTTGTGGTAGGATCTGAATCTTGACATGTGTGTTTGCAGTTACGTAATGATGTAAAATACAGATGAAATTTAAAAAGCAGAAAGATGCACCAGAACTACCTCAACCGATTTCTCTTACTACTTCCTTGCACTACTTTTTATAGGAGTTTTTGTGGCAATGATATGGTTGTGTGACAGAGACCTGAGCAGCATTGGAAGTTGTCATTGACTGACTACTTTGATCGAATGTCATGACATTTGTATGTCTGCTTTTGGGATCAGTGCTTGACAAACTGTTGGTGCTTCTGCCTGAGTCAGGGGACTGAAGCAAGAGACCAAAGGGAGCCTTTAGAATAAAGTGACATAGGGGTGAAAGTCCTTACGTTTGTTTTGAGGTAATGTCTTGAGGGTAAAATTAATAAGACAAAATGTTTGTCTTTTAGTGTTCAAACTATGACCTCAATGCTATAATACTTTAATTGCAATTAATATTTTTTTTTAATGCAAGAAAGATTTAAGTCAGTTTGGTTGACCTAATTGAGCTTACTTAAATGCATTGAGATTACGTTGTGATGCTGATCCTGATGGTTTATAATGGTTAATTTTTGGAAAAGTTAACATGTTGTTGTGTTTTGCACACCATATTCACTGATGTATCTACTCAACCTCAACTAAGTTTCAGTCCACTCACTCAGAATATATATTGCAGATATCAAATAGTATTTTTGTTGGTGAAATTGTGAAATTAACAGTAAAATATTCTGACTATGCTTGATACAAATATACTGGCTCTAAACTACACAGGTATGCTGACCACTGATGGTGTGTGGGTATGGAACAGAGAGGACTGTAGAAGGGCAGGGGCAATGGGGCTCGAGTGAACCACACTCAGATACGTGTTCCCACATACATGGTTAAATCTGCAGAAGGGTGGAACCGAGGCTTTTTTTCATCATCAGTGGGAAGGGTAATTCTCAGTCATGGGATACTAGTAGAGAGAGAATTAGCTTCATGGGACCAAATTTCTCTTTCTACGAGGATGCTTTTATGCTGTCTTCTTTATGCTGAGTCAGAAGGGATTCAACTGAGGTAAAGAGGTGACTTAAGAATTGTGATAACTTTACACTCAGTGATTAAGCACGTCTGTATAAAAAGGTCCATGGAAATAATAGCGCTGATTATTATAAATCCTAACAGTAGGACTGAAAGTTTATAAAAGTGTATACTAAAAGGAAGAAATTATGCTCTCAGTTACACTTGCACACCTCAACATGTATTATTAATTTCGTTCTGTTAAAATAAAGCATCAATTTAAAAATTGTACAGATTAGCACATTACAGACTGAATATAAAATCTAAAGATAATATTTAGATAAATTAATATTTCAGATAGATTATTTTATGGCAAAGCTGGAGTGATCTGAAATGATTCTGCAATTTTAGATAGTCAATGTAAAGAGTTCATGAAAGATATATAATGTAAGCAGATTTACAGTAAGTAAGAAAGGAGTGGAGCTCTTTCAGGACGGAAGTGATATGATATTCAGACGGCGTAGTATGATATCAGTGTATAAACAGTACCGGAAGATGTAGTTTGAATTCTGAAGAACCATGTTAGTGAGGGAGTCAGAGGACTGAGTGCAAGGGTAGTGACAAATCTCAGATGTGACAAATAGCATCGCTGACTGGGCTTGCTCTGGGAGATAAGCATAGGGACAGTAGTTAGCTGGGTGTACTTTCCAAAGTAGAAGGGAGACAGATGCACATGGCTATGGCTTAGACAGGTGGATAAATTATACAATATTAAAAGTAGATAATGTTTTAATGAACTATGGAAGAAGCTAAAACCTGGTTTGTTATGAGGCTTCTAGTGGATAATACAGATTTAAAGATGCATTTAGGAAAAGAAGAAAGTGAGATGGTTTCAGAGGGGTAGGGTGAAAATTTGGCTTTAATAAAAGGAGGAAAAAAATCCAAATTTGGGGGACTTATTTCACCAGACTTCATGGAAGTGCTGGGATTCCAATTATAGGAAAAGCCTAGAAGAGTTAACTTCCCTGTGGTTAGCCACAGAACAAGCACTAGCTATACCTTGAATTTTAACGGTAGCAGTAGTTATGACAGTGGTAGTGCTTGCCTTAAGGTCCAGGACAGCAGAAAGACCAGGACTGTGCAGAGATTCTTTGTTAACTGAACACTGGGCAGAGATACTTGAGCTCGCTCTCTGGGAATGGGGACGTCTGCACCGCATAGCTCAGAGATTATCCACCAAGTCTCAGAGGCAGTACAGCAACTATAATATAATACACTGCTGTATCCAGACTAATTAGCGATTATCCTTCTTGTAGCAAGTAAACTATTCTTGGACACTTTTATATTCAGTTGTAATTACTAAGATATTTGTAAAGAGGGTTATTTATGTTAATGTCTTTTATTCCACAATTCTCTTTCAGAACCTGCAAAGCCAGAAGGCCTTAAATTCTTCAATGTTTCATCATATGCTTTTTCACTGTATTGGAGACTACCGTATGGACATGTAGACAGATTTCACGTGGATCTTATTCCTGATCACGGTTCTGTTGTTATCCTAGATCTTGGAGTTAGGGAGTATCAAGTATGTGCTTTTATTACAGGACTTGCATGGCCAGCTTTTCCTTTATGCACTGTGCTGACGAGGACTTCAAGCTTGCCTCTTTAGCTATTTAATGCAAGTGTGAATTTGAAATGAATTTGTAATGAAAAATTGGTGAGAGCAAATTTCAGCATCCAGAGTTTGTTACCTAACAGCAGGTAGTGAATTTACTTTTTTTTTTTAAGGTCTGCTAGAAGGATACAGCCAGTCACCCGAAGGTTCATGAATAGTTTAACAAAGGAAGGGCAGAGCTATTGAGTAATACAGACTCATTAATTGTGTACTTGCCAGGAAGATCTGTGCTTAAATCATTAATGCAGGCAACACTGCTAAGCCATCAAACAGCAATAGGAGCACTTTTTGATTCTCCTTTCTGGAAAATATAATAATATTAACAGAAAAAAATGGTTGTTCCGGTTCTTTTGCTTTTGTTTTTCATTGGAACTGCAAAGATACAGGTATTTTATATAAATTCTTGCTAAAAAGTTGTTAAATATGTTTACTTCAAAAGATAGGCTAGCTTAAGGGTCAGAAACTTGTGTTTCAGGTTGCTTTTTTATTTATTCTTTCAAAAAGGAATTTTATAATGCTTTACATATACTTTGATAATAATGACAGAATAATCTCTATAGATACACTGATAGGTGATTCTGTGATAAAATTAATAGTTAATTTTGTTGTTCTTTAACATTGAATGTTATAAAAATCTTATGGAGGGTAGTTAAATAAGATGGCAAAATACTGTACTGTAGATAACATGTAAACTATTTTTCCTGTCCTAAATACTGTTGTATTTCTAAAAGCGTATTGACAGATAACTTCCGGTAATACAATGCTTAAACTTTTCAGTTTGGGGTTGGTTGGTTTTTTGATATTCATGATTTTTGCTAAAAGACTTAAATGAATCTATGTCCTATTTCAGGCTGATTTTTCTAATACTCTTTCTGGAACAACATACAATGTTACAGTTTCTGCAGTTTCTTCTTCACTATACAGTTCACCTGCAAGTAGAACAGTGACAACAAATGTGACAAGTGAGTTAATGATGACTGCTGAAATTGTCTTTGTTTTCTTTTTTTAATCTATGCTTTTTTGTATTTATTATATGCACAATAGGATCTGAGAAATGATAATCAGTTTTGAACACTCATTAGAATTTTTCATCTCCTTTAACCATAAAAAAATACACTGAATCTGAGGTGTTTTATAAAAGCATGAGATTTTCTCTCAGATACTTTTAAGAAGCAGCACTGGATATGAATTGTAGTTATATTCATTCATTAGACTGGCTATTAAAGAAAAAAAGAAAAAGGAAAAAGAAAAAAACATAAAGGAGGACAATTTATAAGCTTTTGAAGAATTTACTATTGTGTCATGTAGTAATAACCATATCCCAATTTGTATGTATAATGGTAGAATTCAGAGATATTTCAGAAAAATGTAGCTTTATCAGACATGTTTTGTAAGAAAGTGCAGTTTGGTTTGGAGTGGTTTTAGGGAAAGGAACTGAAATTAAGCATGCTGGAATATCTCAAATATTAAATTGGCATTAAACTTTGTTTTGTCCATGAAGATCTTGAGCATTCCATTTTTTTACATTCTTGTAGAAGAATGTTCCCAGTGTTCCAAAATTCATTTAATCATTTTTGTACCAGGACTCTAGCCAGAAAAAAACTTTTTTATTCAACAGTACATTAATTTTCAGTAGTTTTACTAGTTTATGGTGGCAGATGATTTAATTTCTTTATAAAAGCTGTGAAGGTGTCTCTATCATATCGAAACTTAACTAAAAACTGCTTTGTATGTGTGTGTGTGAATATATATAATACAATTACTTTTTTTTCTTCTTAGATCCTGGACCCCCTGTGTTCCTTGCAGGTGAAAGGGTGGGCTCTGCTGGGATTCTACTGTCATGGAATACACCACTGCATCCAAATGGGAGAATTCTCTCTTATATTGTTAAATATAAAGAGGTCTGCCCATGGATGCAAACAGCTTATACACAGGTCACAACAAAGCCAGATAGTTTGGAAGTTCTTCTTACCAGTCTTAACCCTGGAACAACTTATGAAATTACGGTAAAAGCTTTATGAGTGCCTTTTAGGATTTTGAATTCTGATTTATTGTACATTGTGTGAGTTCATGGTAGGTGCATATAGTGATTTCTGAAGGACCTTGCTAATTATTGTCACCATATGAAAAAATATATCAGCCACGTATTTGTTTGCAATAGTGGGTTTTAAATCTACTTGAAATCATTTCCAACCAAAACTATACTAAACCATGGTTTCTTCTATTGATATTCTTACTGACATATGGCATTATGTGGTAGAAAGTAAAAAACAGAGGATAGAATTTTCAAACACTTCTAAATCCTTCCTCATCTTCATTGAGATGTAATCTTTCAAATCACTGATGCACTTTGGAGATTACGCATAGATTTCTACATATCTACGCCAGATCCAGAAAAGCATGTAGGTACATACTTCTTTCTTTGATTTTAAACTTAAGTAGTTTAAGAATGAGTTTTCTTACCTGAATATCTGTTTATATCTAGCCTGTAAATACCTTAGCCAGGTTTCCCTAAACCTAGGAGTTTTATCTAATGTTATCTCCTAAAATAAAAAATGTCATACCATACAAAGGAAAAGAAATGCCATTCCTTTCCCATAACTTTTATTTCCTAGATATCCACTGTGAATATCTACTGCCAAAATCAGTACATGTATTCTCAAGACTTCTATATGTGGAATTTGTTTACATTGTGATTAGGCACTCCTGATCCATCTCTGAACTCTTCAACAATAAATGACTTCAGGTGGACAGAAATGACTATATTTGCCAAGCCTGACTTAGTCTTTAGTAAGAACCTTAGAGAGGTACTTCTTTTCAATATCAAAAATGAAACAAAATAATGTGTTTTATTTTCTTCATTCCATGTCATGTAAGTTCATAGAGTTCAAAGCTATATAAAAATAGTGAAGTTGACCAGACTAGGAATAGTGCTGTGCAGTGATTCTTTGTAAATGTGATGTTTGTGTGTGTGTGTAAGAAAGGAAAAATGTGATTAAGCCTGCCATTGTGGGAAAGTTGTTCACTGTGAATGTAGTTGTGATGACCACGCTGATAAAAGCCAGTATATCCACAGCTGCAGAAAAGTTTATCCTTTGATCTCCTGCCTCCAGTCATCTGCTAAAAAAAACCCCAAAATACAAAAAAAAAAAAACCCACAAAAAAAAGTTCAGCTACTCTTTGAGAAAAATATTATCACTTAGACTCTAAACAGATAAATGTCCTCAGACAAATGAAATTATTAAGAGATTTCACTTTGCAATTCTAGTACCTTAGTAGAACTTGTATGGAGTTCAGTATTAAGGGTTTTGCAAATTCCATTCTTTATGAATCTTCCCCAGGAAAACCTTGGGCTATTTTAAATCATTTGTTTTACCAGTAATTTTCCTGCTGTTGCTATTTATGGGAGGCAATCCTTCCTATTGCTGGTGTTTCAGGCACGTTGATCTTGGAGCAGAATTTGACTGAGGACAGTGACTTGTGACCCAACAACCTCTGTCTAGCAGGGGCCACAGGGCTTTTCTCCTGTGTGAATGAAAGTCTGTTGGCAAGCTGAGCCCTGTTATGGTCCCTACGGCTTTGGTGGGCACCCTGACTGCCTGACCCACGAGCAACCTCCCGGATTCAATAAGGACTCAGGTGGAAACACTTTTTCTACCACACAGATGTGTCCAAAAAGAAACATTACGTGTTTTCCTTCTCTTGAGCAATTTCCTGTGGTTCTCTGGTTAATTTTTGGAGTCTGTTATGTCATTTAAAAGTCGCTCTTGATTTTTGCATATGTGAAAATTCTCAATTGTTTTAGGGTACCTGACTTAGTCCTGTTGTTAAATTCTTTCTGGGAAATACTGGGACAGTAAAGTACAACAAAGCTTGTAAGCTTTGAATATGGGTTTCCAGTCTGTTTGTAACAGCCCAGTCTTAATTTCTTACATCTAATGAAAAAAACATTTTTAACAAAATAGCAGTTACAGGTGATAATCTGTTAAGTGTTGGAGAGCCATGGATAATTTTGGACACCTGATCATTGATAGTTTTGTAAAGATATGCACTCCAGAGTTTTTTCTAAACTTAAGTAATTAGTGGCAATATTATACTTCAAAGCATGAAAATTAATACAGCTGAATGTGAACTACAGCTACTTGAATTTTGGATAGTACTGAATCATCTCCATAGTAAATTTGTTGTTTTTAAATATTTCCAAGCTTTTTTTCTATAATATCTCTTGGTGGCAGTGATATCTAGAAGCTAGTGGTACATTGTATAAGTGCTTATTTTTATTTCTCTTCAAAGCTAAGTGGTGCATGTAGCTGACAACTTTGCCATACCAATTTTTGCATAATTATCTTATAGTAACTTTGAGTTCTCTTGAAACTACGTATGTGAAATGGGAGTTTCCATTTCTGTCTTAATGCTAGTTTTCCTTTCTGGGCCCTTTCTACGATACTTGCTTTGAAATGAGATCAAAATTCAGTGTTCAGGTGAGGACATATCTTTAGATTTATATTATGTAATTTTAATACTGTCAGAATTTTCTGATTGCTTGTCAGTCCCTGGAAGATCTTCAGGTAGTTTCCTCAGCTGTTACAGTTACTGCAGAATTCATCAATGCTTAAGGATGTTTCAAGTCATTCTGTCTGTGAGGCAAAAGCAGGTAGGGTTGGCTGGCATGAGGTGTGTGTGCATGGAGAGGGGGTGTTTGTACAGCTTAAGAAGGAGCCAGCCAGTGATACACATTCTCTTTCACCAAGCAGAGCATACACTGCTTTGGGAAGTGGTCTTACACATATACATCCCTTTACATCCTAGATTAAGTCTTCCATGTTACCTCATATTTCTTTGCTGTAATTTGTCTGTCATGGATCAGTGCTTTTGTTTAAATAGCTTTACACTCTTCTGAAAGATGCACAGTTTAGTCCCGAAAGGTGATTAGAATGGTTTTCCTTTCTGACCTGCTGGCTTCTTCCACACCTTTTGCCTTTCCTTATCTATCTGTGTTGTCTGTCACTTGTACTATGACCCCCATGTAGTGCACAGCTGCCCCTTCTCCCCTGACTTTCCCCACAGTCTGCACTGTCAGCTCCCCCAGCACCACTGCCATACCTGTATTACCTGACACTGGCAGGAGGGAATGAATGGCTCTGCCAGCTTTAACCTTGCTGGAGAGCTTTTCACTTTGCTGCTTCACACACTTCTCACCATCACTGATGGAATTTTGCTCATGTTTTACCTTTTGCTGTCTCTGTCACTTCTTTGCAAAATAAGGAGTCAGACTTCATTCCTCTTTAAGTATTGCATGCCATGGCCCATCACTGAGTTGAATTATCAGGAAGTCCTATACTGCAGAGCAAATAACATCAATGTTGTGTTTATCTCCGTAAATTCGACCAGTCACAATGTGGAAAGACTCTGCTATAATCATGAGCATCGAGGCACAACCACCATAAAGTGCACTCACAGTTCCCTGACTGTTGTCTTTCTGCCAAAAGACATGATTTCCTTGAGTTTCTGCTCTGATGGAGGTTAGCCTGCTTTTGCTGTCCCTCAGGACTTCAAGAAAGAAGAGAACCTATTTTCCTTTTTGCTCTCTTAAGTTATAATATGAGTAAAATAGGAATAAGGAAGCAGCTTTAAGTGAATTGTGATAAGGAAAAGGAGTGTTACTGATGTAATTCTTGCTGTTGACTTTAGGAAGAATAGGGACTAGGGACTTTTGAAGTGTGGCTATTCACATGTGGGTTTCTCAATTTCTTATACTGTTTCATACTTTTTCCACGTTATTTTTTCACATCTAAATGTTGAGTATAAATTAAGCAGTACAGCTATAAAAAGCATGTTCGTTTCTGTATTTATCATTTAAAAGCTAGAAGGTGGATCTCTGCGTATCCTTAAGATTTTCATTGGCCCTGAAACTATATATCCTATAGATTCTCTGATGTGGCTTTTTCTTTTCTTTTCTGTAGGTGGCTGCTGAGAACAGTGCTGGTGTTGGAGTATTTAGTGATCCTTTTCTTTTTCAGACTGCAGAAAGTGGTAATGTTAATAAAACTGCTAATTATTCTAGTTAAAGCTGCTCAAATTTGTTCAAATAAAGTATCCATAGCACATTTTATACTTGAACAAATTCTGATGCATTTAGAACAAAAATCTAATTATTTTCTTGTTCTCGCACTCAATGGAAAAAGTGCATTTTGTCGTATTTGCTGGTAACAGCAATTAAGGTGTGTGCATATTTTTTTATACATAGTTTCTTATATGCAAAGTCTGTTTCCGTTGGGGTTTTCCTATGCCAGTCTTTAGGTGGGCTGCTTCCAGAAAGCAAGGTCACAGGAGACTAGAGCTACCTATCAAATGGACCCATCTGCTTATGCCTGCAGCAGTAGTAGGAGAAAGACATTGTTGTGGGGTCAGCTCTGGCATTGCCTACTTATGTCAAGACATATTTGTTTAGTTCTGGAGTCAAGTGCCTTCTCTAGAAAGTCCAGTACAGAATGCATTTTACTAAGTTTTTATTTTTTAATTCTGAAGAAAAAAAAAGATTATTGTAATACATGACTGAAATGAAAATTTGATTTGATGGTTTTGAAGATAAAAAAGTACAATTATACTCTGAATTTGCATAATCTTTATCAATTTAGTGTTTGTAGTCTTACTCACACTCCAGGAGCAGTTGAGCCTTGGCTGAAGAGCTGGCACCAGGCCAGTTATGTTGGGGTGAAGAAGTCTTGGTGGAATACAGAATTTGTGCTGCCTTGGCGGTGACCATCCCTCTGTGTTTAGGAGTTCTGGTTGGTTTCTGCAGCTGTGCAAACCACTGAGTGCCACATCTCAGTTAATGTCAGGAAATCATCACTCTGCAGCAGATTTCTGGGAAAAGGCAATGAATTATGAAACAAAATATGAGAAAGGGTAGTAAATTTGCCATGTGGAGCTGTGCAAAATCATTATTTTTAACTGTCCTTTGTATTGTGTTGTTAGTAGAAAAACTTATTTCTGTGAGCTTTATTTTTGACAGAGGCATCAGAGTTTCTCCATATGATAACATTAGCCTTTTACTTTTAGATGCATTTCTGCTCACATTTTATTAAAGCTGAAATCCCTTATTATAAATGTAATTAGAAGGTTTCTTCAAATTCTGGGGTTTTTTTAATCTTGCTTTGATGGTTAAAGAAACCCCAACATCTTGATCAACATGAAGAAGTACAGTTTAAAGTAGAGAAGATAGACAGAAGATATAATTATATAAATATAAAGGCTGTAGTCGAGGAGGAGGAGGACGGGGATGAAAGATGTGCAAAAGGTTCAGCAGGGCCTAAACAAGAGCTGAATATGAGGCTTAGAGGATCTGTCTCAATTCAGCTATGGAAAATCTGTTATTGTTGGCATTTGTATATGTGTATATTTTTAAGGCAGCATATCCCTTTTTTCCCTAGTACAAAGGCTAGCTATTGCAGAAACTGCTACTGCCCGTGCCGTGCTGGTAGAACTAAGAGGGAGCTACAGTGCTCTGACTCTCAGGAAAGTTCATATAGCTTGTAAAATCTTGTTTATGTGCTGCATCGCATTCCTTTGTGCTTTAATTAATACAGATGCTCTGACAAAAGGGCCTGGAAACTGTCACTTAAACAAAGAACACCATTTCTGTTGTAATAGTAAATATTCAAATTAAGTTAAGCTATTTAAAGCTACCAAAAATCTATATCCAGCTGAAAAGATGACACAGGTAAAGTGAAATAAAACACCCAGTGATGTCATATGCTCTTCAACAAGCAAAGGTGGGCAAAAATTTGCTATTTCTGACACAGTAGATGAGTTGCATCTAGGAAGAAGTTGACAGAACCAATCACTATATTGCCATGAGACTGAAAGAATTCTATTTCTTACTTAAACTAGATTGGAAAAGAGCTGGTTGTATATCAGCTATTTTACATGTGTTTGTGAATGGTTGTTGTTTATTTGCTTCAGAGTTTGGAAGCTAGAAATGGCATTAAAAAAAAAGTAGGTGTTTTTTTTTTTTTTTTTCCAGTGCTGAGAAAGTATGTCTCACTGCTTTTGTTTGTTTTGTTTTCAAGCTCCAGGTAAAGTTGTGAATCTCACAGTTGAAGCCTTAAATTATTCAGCTGTAAATCTGATCTGGTTTCTCCCTCGTCAACCAAATGGAAAGATAACTAGTTTCAAGATTAGTGTGAAACATGCAAGAAGTGGAATTGTAGTGAAAGATGTCTTGGTTAAAGTAGAGGACCTTCTCTCTGGGAGGTTGCCAGAATGTAATGTAAGTGCCATAAACCTTTTAAATTAGAAATAAGCCGGAGAAAGTAGTTTTACATTTGAACTTTGAAACATAAAAAATTTGAAGACTCACTTTTCAGAACAATACCAAATACTTTACAAACTCAGGCCCAAGGCTGGATATACTGGTTGAAGAAACCTTTCTGTCTAAAGTAGCTTAAATAGAATACTTTTCCTTGAAAAGCTCAGTTTAATCAAAGTAAAAATGTTAATAAAGAGTCAATTTGGTGGTGATGAAATAGATAACTTAGATTTTTTTTCAGCTTTTTTTTTTTTTTTTTTTTGGTGTGTGAGTGTTTTTTTTGTTTTTATAGTATTCAGTTAGAAAAGGCAAGAATTGCTCTTTTTTGGTCAATGCAGATATAGTGTAATGTTAATATCTTATTTTTATATATTGTATTAAAATGCTGTTTATGTTTCAAATGTGTGCTTTATTCTGTGTATCACATTTCAACATAATTTAAACACATTTCATATGAAAATAAAAAGACCCACTCTTTGCAGGGGATTCTTTTTTAAAAAGTTTGTTTTCTTAAAACAAGCATTCATTGAAAAGTTTCTGAATTTTGACTATTCATTGGATTCAGACCTGTAACCAATGTATACATTAAAGAATTTCTTGAAGAAATTCTCTTTTCCAGGGTTTGTTCTCCCTTTCCTTTTGATTCTGAGCAGAGTGTTGTGACTCTCGGTTGACAAGTTACCGAACTTTTTTTCTTTTTTTTTTTCCTTTTTTTTTTTCTTTTTTTCTTTTTTTTCTTTTTTTCTTTTTTTTCTTTTTTTTCTTTTTCTTCTTTTTTTTCTTTTTTTTCTTCTTTTTTTTCTTCTTTTTTTTCTTCTTTTTTTTCTTCTTTTTTTTCTTCTTTTTTTTCTTTTTTCTTTTCTTTTTTAATTTAAGGATGCTGGGCTTATTAATTTAATAAAAAGTGCTGTTTTAAATGATAAAAGATATTGGAACTTTGGTTTTCGATTTTATTTGGAAGATCATCTTGAGCATTGTGAAGGTTCCCAACATTGTGCTTATTTAATTCAGCACTGAGAAGGGAGTCTGCCACCTACTGAATCATAAGCATTGGTTATTGTAATGCCTAGCAGTTTTTCAGAGGTGTCTCCTAACAGTATGGATTAGGAAACCCTTGTCTAGTTTTATCCATTATATATGGATATATGTATGCTATATATGTGTATATATGTACATACAACATACATGTGACATAGAAGGACCTCACTAGGGTACTTATTTTTGTGAAGAGAGAGACTGAACACTAAGAATACAATCTGGGAATAATTAAATGAATCCTAGAGAGTTGCTTCTGTTCAGGCAGATTTGAGAACTTCTGGATAAGGCAGGAAACTATAATACTGTCTTTATCAAGATGGACTAGCAATGTCAACTAATGAAATGATAGCCTAGATTTGGAGATTGAAGGATAAAAAGGGGAACCAATTTTGGGTAATTTTATTTCAAAAGTGGTCTGCCTTTTTTGATATACATATATTTAAAATTATAAGTTGTAGATGCAGCTTATCATATTTCATATTTTGTCTTTATAGGATAAGAGTGAATCATTTTTGTGGAGTACTACCACTCCTTCAACGACTTTTGGCAAATCCACAATTCCATCACGGACTATAGTTACACCAAGTACAGAGGCACCAAATCAAATGAGCTCTGTTTGGAATGAACCAATTAGTTTTATTATAACTAACCTCAGGCCATACACCACTTATCTTTTTGAAGTCTCTGCAGTTACCACTGAAGCAGGTTACATTGACAGTGCAATTGTCCGGACACCGGAATCAGGTATATACTGTTTTCAAATGGAAATAAAATTCTCAGATTTATATTAAAACTTCAAAACTTCAGTTTGAAGTTATGTTGCAAGATACTTCAGTCTGAATCTTTCTCTGTATCATGCTCTTGTACTTACATGATTACTTAATTTTACCTGATATAATCAACTTAAAGTGTAATGTATCTAATGTATCTTAGATGTAATCTAATATAATATTAATAATATTAATATTGAAACTATTATCAGTACTATTAATCTGATAATGTATATAATATGTAATTATAATGTATCTAATGTATCTTAATGTATCTAATAATAATATAGAGTCAGTGGGCATTATTGTTAACTCCCCTGAGGTAACTCTCCCCTGAGAGTCCTGCACACCTGTGTGCCAAGGAACCTGTTTGGAGGCCGGACATAGAATTGGTTGGTGATTTGTTAGGAAGGCATTATGACGTAATAGATGTTTTGCCTTATTATTTTTATTTTCTGACCTTTCATTTGCTTCAGTGGGAAAGATGGTTTTATGTGCTAAAGTTTGTATTTATCTATATAGCCTACATAGCAAAATCACGATTTATGAGTGTTGCTCTGTAACAAGTCCCCCCTCCAATATCAAGCACCATCATCCAGTCTCTCTGTAATTACTGAAATCCACTTCCTGTTTTCCAAATGTCTTTGTTCTTGCAAGGATCTCTTTAGTGTCACATTAGCCACCCCCTCCGAGTTACCAGTACCTTGTATGGCCAAAACCTCACATTTCACTCCTCCACTGGAGTCTCTGAGATGAGGCTTGATGGAGAGGAATTGATAGTTTGTGACAGCAGATGGGAGGATGGAGAGTGCGTTTATTTCAAATATCACTTTCCAGCTCACAGAGGAGTGTGACACAGAGCTGTTGTCATGCCCATTTTGCCATACAGAGGAAGGCGATATATGTATCTGCCGTATAGCTCATTGGTGTTCCATTTTAAAATGCTGAAAATTATTTCTGCCTTTCCAAACAGAATTTTCTGAGCTGTGCTGAAGCTCTCCTTTGTTCTTGAAAAAGACGAAATTTTTCTTGCTATGATTTTTGAAAAAAAAATGCAAAATGCAAAAAAATGCAAATATTTCCTTTGCTGGGATGGCTGTCAAGGGGAGGATATTTCTACAAAGAGAAAAATATTTAAACCTTGAGAAAAAGAAAAAAGTGGACTCTTAAGATGATAGTTCAGAATTAAGTGCAATTGTAGCTGATGCAATTTGCATAACTCAGAATGATTAAGTGGTCACTACTTACCAATCTAGGGTACACCTTTTAGGAACGACAGGATTTTTCATTTCTTTCATTTGTACATTAGTTTTTCCAAAAGACGACAGTACTTTTTAAGTATGTTGGTTCACTTGTATATTTGTTTAGAGGAACAGTCTGTATCTCCACATTAGCTTAAATCTCACACATGGCATATTAAGACCTGATTTTCATAGAAATTTATATCAAGTAGTTTCCATAAGTTTACTTGGATATGCAGCATTTTTGAAAATCAGGTTTGTTTTTACTCTATATGGATTTAAAATAATTGCACCTCCTTTAGTTGTCTTTGGATTCAGATTTTCATCTCAATAGTAATTTCATTAATTTATCAATACAGTGAGGTATACTTTAGAAGGGACAGGGATCAGATTCCATAATCACTTGAGTATGAGATTCATTTAATTTATGTGAATAGTTTCATGAAAATGGAAAATTGTTCACATATGCAATGTTTTTTGCAAGATTAATTTTTTCCTACTTTATTTTTTTGGATAGTAACATATATCACTAGTGCTGTCAGAAATCTTCACTATGAAGTATTTTCTATATGATAAAAGAACCTGTTCAAGGAAGAAAAATTAACCCGATATGAGCTCCATATCACTGAGCATCACAGTTGTATTTGAACATCTTCTGTATGTAATCTACATCATGATAAAGTTCCTGCTATACTTGGTGTAATCCCTGCTGCCTTTGTCTTTTAAGGGTTATTTGCATACCAGCAGCTCTCTTGATACCTTTTGTAAGCATTACCTTAGAAAAGAAATGAAATAAATAAAAGTAATTTTTATGAGATGTGCTTATAATATAGCTTCTCTTCAGAATACTTTGTTTACAGTGAGTTGTCTGATATGTGGTTCTTGGAAATCCTAATACAATTTTTTTTATATTATATATTAGTATTTTTATAAATCCTAATATATAATTTCATGTTCAAAGACTTTTTCCAATATTGTTTAAGTTCCAGAAGATCCACCACAAAATTTTGCCAAAAGCAACATTACAGCAAAGTCTTTCTCAGTGATGTGGGACCCACCAACCATAGTAACAGGGAAGTTTAGTTACAGAGTTGAGCTGTATGGACCATCTGGTAAGGCTGAATTGAAGTTTTTATTTATTTTTCTCTTTTGTTATTATTTCCTTACACTTGCATTCTTAGTGTCCCTGCAAATCAAGATTGAATATTTGAAAGCAGTGCTATGTATCCTTTTTACTATTAGACTTTGTAATAGATTTTAGATTACTTTTAAGAGAAAAGTCTGTCCATCATGAGGAAGAGTACACATGAAGTTCACATTAGATATTCTTAGGAGTGGAGGAAACCAACTTTCCTCACTCTTAGAGAGATGACGGACTGAGCTTGCAGCTCAGCGCTTATATAGCCAAATCATTCTGTATCTTACCTTTACTCTTTTCTTGTCCTGTTAAAGATTTCTGGATTATTTTCATTCCTGTTGTCCTGGGTTGAGAGACACAGGACTAGCTTTTCTTCTAATGCTGGGGAAAATTGCACTTCTAGAAGACTCTAGTGTCTGAATTTGTGAAAATATTTACTTTATAGCCAGCCAGGCTCTCCGGGATTCAAGGTCTTAGTGGTTTTGAGCCTTGCCAGGTGCAGGGACAAGGAGGAGCAAGGCCTGGGCATTTGACCCAGGCTGGCCAACAGGATTATTTCATACCATGAACGTCACATTCAATATAAATTAGAAAAATTTGCTGCGTAGGGGGCTCTCCCTTGATGGCGGCGGTCCAGACAGCTCCTTGCCCCGGTGCCAGGACCCTGAGGCCTTCCCTTCCTCCTGAAGCCGTTGCGCTCGCAGTGTCCGCCATTTGCTGTCCCTGCTGGGAGCGCACAGCTTCCTGCTGATATAATTGGCTGAGTATAATTCCTGTATCTTATATCAGTATCGGGATTAATACTGGTTCTTTAGTATTGTTGTTAACTATTTCGTTTTAGTCTGTTAAATCTATTTATATTTCCACCCTTGTGTTTCCTTGTGTTCCCCGATTCCCCTTTCCGGGTGGGGAGGGGTCATTGGGTGATAGAATAATTGTCTAAACGACAATAGATTGTTATGGGTTTTCTCAAACCATAACACCTGTGTAGTGTACAATCAACTGTATGAGTCTGTTTTGATGTTTTTTAAATTTTTTTAACTGAGACAATTTTTAACTCAGAAATTATATAACTGCCTGTAGTTACGTAAGAAGTTAATGAGCTGCACACTAATGTTTTTATGGGACCACACAGGGAAAGCAATACAAATTAATTTATATAAGAAAAATCCCCACCTCTTAAGACCCAGATCTTCTTGAGATGGTTTTGGAGGATTTTTTTCAGGTATTCAGTATTCTTTCCAATGAGGTTGATGCCAAACTAGCATTTTCACAAATAAATTTGGCTTTTCATTGTTCTGGAATGTAGCTGTATTTAGTATAAGCAAATAATGGACTGTTTTTATTTTTGAGCTAGGATCTCTTCATCTTCCATTCTAGGTCATATTCTGGATAACAGCACAAAGGATCATAAGTTTGTATTTAGTAACCTTGTGCCGTTTACAACATACGATGTCTACGTTGGTGCTGAGACAAGTGCTGGGGTGGGGCCAAAGACGAACCTTACAGTTTTCACTCCTGCAGATGGTAAGTAAACATAAAGAAGTGAAGTAAATGGGCTATACGTGATAAACGGGCTCAGTTTTCCCTTCAAAGCCTTTTAGGTACTTTGGAAAAGAAAGAATGGGTGTGTTATAACAGTCTTACAAGAGAGGGATAATAAGCTAATGAAAGAAATTACCTGAACATTTATTGTGTAGATTTATTTATCCATATTTTTTTTTCGAGTTTATACACTCTCACTAAATTTACTTGCTATCAGAAGCTTTCAGAGATTGTGAAAGAAATGCAGTTTCTGCCTCAATGAAACCAGTTATTTTTAGATACGGTAATTAAGTTGCAGGCCTCCCACCTCTCCGTTAGATGGCAGCAAGTGGAAGAGAAAGAGCAGCGCAGGATTTCTGCCTCCACACCCCCACTGCCCCTCCTCCGGCTGGTTTCTTCAGCCCCGAATATTTCTTATTAACAATCGGGTTTGACTTGATTTGCACCAAATCTAAGGCCCCATGCCAGTTCTAATGGAGCCATCTTTACCACGGACCGTAGCTCCGAGACAGACCCAATATGGAGATCTTGTCCTGGGGCTGTCAAGTGGTTTTGCCCCTGAGGTGTCTACTCGGTCGTTTGGGAGTTTTGGCTCCCGATAGTCCCCTCACCAGGTGAGAGTCCCTTGCTCTGTGGAAATGCACTTTTATTTTACACGCATGTGAGATTGTGCAGGATTATTAGTCTGCAGTTGAGGATGCAGCCAGAAAAATCTGAGAATCAGTGTGTAACAGGCAGGCAGTTTCAATTATTCCAGTTATTTTGGTGTTGTGTTTATGCCACACGGTACAAATGTGGAAAACCTTTCTCTCAGTGATTGCTGCAATGCTTGCTGCCAAGGTGTAACAGCAGGAGGAACACCTGTCCTTATTTATCGTATTCTTTCCTGAAGTATCCAAAGTATCTACTTTTGTCAGCTCTCAGAGACAATTTCCAGAGATGGGCTGCCTCAGTACAGCCGTGCTCATCTTCTAATGATAGTTTAGTGTAAACTCACCGGCAAAAGCCAAAGGGGATTTTGGTGTTGGGTTTGGTATTTTCAGGGTTTTTTTTAAGAGTGTCTCATTTTAACACCAAATCTACAAACCTTCATTATGTGAGTAATTTCAAGTTTGTATTTTCCTGTGGTGTATTAGAAAAAATTATTTTTCATATTAAATCTGAATATCATTCTATGGAATATAAGCATTTCTGATCTCTGGCAGTCTTATGTACAGTACAGTACCATTAATGTGTAGTTAAAGGAGAAATTGAACCAAAGCATATTATAAAAGTAAAATGATTATGTATCATGTTCAAATTATTTTTCTGCTTTTTACTTCATTCTTATATGGATTTGATGAATTTAGAATTAAGCTTTCATTTTCAGTATACTTGAGGTTTGATATAGTAAGCTAGCAAAAGGCCTTCTTGCTTCCAGTGCACTGACTTCAGTAGAAATATGCTGATTTACATCATCTCAGCATTTCACCGTATTCATAGATATGTCATATATGTTGAAAAAAGCATGTACATCTTTTCAGAACTGTAACTTGTTTGCTAAAAAAAGTGTGAAATAACTCTCTACCTGCACAGGAGCAACTCAAAAGATAAGGATGTGAAATTTGATTAAATGCCTAGTGTATTTTGTACACAGTTCTGAAAAAAGCTTGTAATAATCAGAGGTGTTTAATTAAATCAAGTTTCTTCTTGAATATTTAGTCCCAGGTGCTGTATCAGATTTACATCTAGCAGAAGTGGAAGCCACATATATAAAAATTGTTTGGAGGAAGCCACAACAACCAAATGGAATCATTACCCAGTATAGAGTTAAAGTCCACATGCAGGAAACAGAAGTGACCCTGGAAAACACTATTCTCGGAGGAAACAATAAGGTATTTAGGTTTTTTTAATATTGCTAGATTAAATTTGCCTCTCTGCCTTATCCAATAGGTACAGAATGTGGAATTAGCCACCACAGATGAGTTGTCAATGCTTTTAAAAGCTACCTTCCTCACCTCTCCCTCTTTGGCTGGGTTTTAAAGAGATTCCTAAATGCTATTTCCACAATGTGGAAACAATAAATAATTCTGATTAAATGACCAGGATTTCTTAGCTACTGAAGCCAGGAAGCCATAGCCCATAGCCTTACTACCCCTTTTACCCCTGAGTTCTTTGCAGCTTAGGGTGACCTAAGAGTAAGAGTACAGATTTAGGTGCCTAGATCGACCCATAGCCACTGAGGAAAACTCCTTGAAGATGTGCATATGAATCCTATGGAGAAGTGAATCCAACATAAGTCTTCCAAGGCTGGTCAAGTGCTCTGCTTGCAATGAGAACAGCCCTGGACTTTCTGCCCCTCTTTGTATCCTTGAATGTACATGCCTGATACTACATGCTGAGCTCCATTCAATGGTTGTGTACTAAGGATATCTGCACATGTCTACTGGATCAAATCTTTTAAGGAGACTTATGCTGTCAGTGAGTCTAGCTTCTGGATTTTGGGTGCAGATGTGCTCTACATGCTTAGATGGAGCAGCTTGGAGCATGCAGCACTGGACTCTGGACCCCTAACAGACATTCAGCTCAGGATTGAGTACTTTCTGAGGTAGGGCTTTTTGGTCTTAATTATGATCATAGGAGCCCAAAGTTTGAATAATTCCTTTCTTTTTTAGACAATTATGTTTTTCTCTGGATCTGACACAAAATCTAAGTTTTTGATGAAGTGCTCAATGAAGGAATTTGCTTTCAAGTTGAATGGTACACATTAAATAGAGCCCTGGAGCCAAACATTAAATAAGGAGTAAGGGGAAAAAACATGAGGATAAGCATCCATTCATTAAATCAAGCAGGCGTCTTTGGAAATTGAAAGTATCTAACTCTATAATTAAAGATTGTATCATAGTACAGACACAGAAAAAATCAAAATTGTCTGCACAGAGATGGTTTAATGATGGGATTTCCTAATTTTTGAGTTCATAGTTTCACATCATTGCTGCTTTATTGTAGTTTATTGAATGTAATTTTCTAATTAAAAACCAAAACAAACAGTAACAAACATTACTTTATGTAGAACCCCACTGACCCAAGCTTTGAGCATCTACAGAGTTTGAACTGTTGGATCCATTGTATGAACAGTACTCAATAACTTGTACCAATAAAAAGGCTGTTGTCTTAGAAGTGGAAACTCCCTAGGGGGAAAGTATTTCCATGTGGGTTGCTCTTTTGCTATAAAATGGTGAAGATGAGGCGTGTATAGCTTCTACCTGTTGGTGCTTAGGTGAGATTGTTCCTGTGTGTCTCTGCCTGTGGTTGATGCCCCTGAGTTACAGCAGTAAAAATGCCACTTTTCCCTCTCTCCACCCAGAGTCTGTAGGGAGAGAGCTAATGTGTATTAGTTACATCACTGTAAAAGCATCTCTTTCTGGCAGTGAAGTGGGCCATATGTGTGAGTGGGGAGTGTTCACAGATGACAGCAGAACAATTTAGAGACACTGGAGTCCTGGATTGGGTCCCAGATTCTGAAGGGGCATAATGATCTAGTGCTTACATACCATTTTGTACCTCTGCTCTAGGCTGTCTCTCTCCTCCCTTTTGCTTTTGTTGTCCCTCTGTTTGTTGTTCTTGCTCCCCTTATATCCACTGCCATCCCTTTCCAAAATGTATCTTTTGCCCTTCTGTCCTGTGGACCTCTGTACCCCTTACCTCCCTTTCATTCTCCCTTTTCACATATATTCTCCCTTATTTTCCCTTTTCCCTTTATTTCATTAGCTTCTGTTTTTCTCAGACTTCCCTTATTCCCTCTCAGCGATCTAGTCAACCTGTTAGTCCTTTCCTTCAGGTCCTAGTAGGATCATCTGAAGCTGTCCTGTTTTCAGTGCCTGCAAACTGTTTCAGAACATGCTTAGTGCAAATGGAATCTCCCAAGCTCAAATATGTGTCTATTCAATATAATTCCAAGGATGTAGCATTATATTATATGAAGTTAAAGGCCTTGCTCTGAAATTCCCACTTTAATACCCATATTTTAAGAAACTGTAAAAAAAAGAATATGGTGTTCGTTTAAACAATAAAAATGAATAAAAGCTTGAATAAAAAAGCTTACTGGCAGCTAAGCTTTTTCATGAGAAATATTGTATTTTGTGAAGTAATTATTGTTGCAATGAAAGACAACGTTTGTATGCCAACATTTGTATATTGTATGTATACATATCCACACATATCAAACACTATCCATACATTTTATATAAATGTAATTAAAATAATTTAGTGATGATGAGGTTTGTGATTTTTTTTTATTTTTTTATTTTTTAGTATTTGATTGATTCTTTGGAACCATACAAGATAACTGAAAACATCAAACCTTCTCCCACTTGGAATTCAATGGAAATGGCCAATGTATTATATGAAGGTTCAGGTGAAATGGATTTCAGCATTCAGACAGCTTCCCCAGTAACACTTACAAGTGTTTCTGGTGATAATTTGCCTGCTATACACGGAACTGCAGAATTACATTCTGCTTCGGGTAAGATATTTTAGGATATTTTTCTACCTGCTCCTTTGTTCTGAAGGACCCTCCTCACTGTCCCAGATATGATCTTTAGCACATGGTTCAAGCAAATTATGAATGGGTCATTTGCTGGAGTCGGATTTTTTTACTACCAAATAACCTTCTGAAGCAAATGGGAATGCCACACAGGCAGGAACCAGCCCCTTGTCACCCAGCTGACCTTCTTCCTAGTGAAAGGAGCACCCGAAAGCCATCAGCCAAGCTGCATAGACAATCAGTTATTACAGTTGCCAAAGCAGGTGTGATTGTCAGGGATTAACATATCTCCAGGCCCTTCAGAGACCTTGATTTCTCTAAGCCTTTTGACTAATAGGTTTTCAAATGTCAGTGAAGGTAAATAGGTCAAAAAGTTACAACTTTGCTATATGGGTGACAAACAGGTGGAGGTGACCTCGTGACATGGTGATGTCAATGGTCTGTACACTTGTTCTGTATTATCAATGGAGCAGTGTTTCTTTACCAAGTATGGATATTTACAAATCATTAAGCAGGCCTCAGTTGACAGGCAGGGACTTAAAATACCACTCTAAGTTTTTACAGTGAGACACTTCAGCAGCAGACAGAAAGTCAAGTTTTTACTTTTTAATTTCTTTTTTAATTAAAGTCACTGAATTTCTCCATATACACCAGTATCTAAGACCAGCATTTAATCCATTAGTTTAAACTAATGGATCTTTTCTGTATTATATTAATCCTGAAGAGTCTTCTTTTTCATACAGAGAAATGTACAGTGCTTTAAATGTTAATGTTCTTTCAAAATCCTCATTCAGCTTGAGGTATTGAGTTGCTAAAAGATGTCTCTGTTGCTGAAAATTTGATTTCAGACAGGGTATGTTGTAACCTAGCACATTATAGTTATTATATAGTTATTATAGTAGCTAAAGTTGTTCACGGCCAAATTTTTAACAGGACCTGCTGATTTTTACATGCCTCCATTTTAATGCTGGTGTTGCAAAACTCTGAGCCTGACACTCAGTTATGTGAAGCACCCACACTTTTTCATATTGCAGTGGTGTAATGGCAGCTTTGTAACAGGTGATTTTGACTATCACAGCTGGGTTGCTGCTGACTTTGAACTTTATTCTGCTGACCACAACTCTTCTGCTAAAAAATAACAGTGTGAAAGGTTCCATGAGGGGAGCCATTTCAAATATAGCCGTTGTAGCACAGTTAGGAGGGCAAGGAAGAGGGAATCTTTCTGAATTGAAAAAAAAAAAATAATTAAAAACAAACCCAGAAGCCCAAATAACCTAGAAGCCACAGTTCTGAAGTCACTGGGAAAACCAGGCCATCTAGAAGGGTTTTCTGAGTTCCTAGGACATTTCTTTCAATTTTTTTTGGAGATAGCTGTCAGTATATACCTCATGTTTTTAGTTCTCACCTGTTCATTCTTTCACTTAGGCCGATCTATCCATTGCTCCTATTGACTGAATTCTATGCTACATACAAGACTTCAGAAAAGCAGAGAGGATTGTACACGTGCAAGTGGACCTATACTAGCCTCTCCTATAATGGATCTCTCTTTGATAGAGTTAAAAGACTTTTTTTTAAAAGTTTTTTTTTTTTTAAGTTTTTTTTAAACTTTTCTTTATATTTTTTTAGTTATTGGAAAGTTAGTTCTTTTGCAATAGAATAATTCTAGGCTACCATGTCAAAGTTAGTTCAGAATGCAAAAGAAAAAAAGAGTTTATGGCTAAGTAGCTGTTTCTCTCCATTTAATCCCAGGTAATCGTTATGCCATTAACATTTTGGCAGAAGAACAGTCATATGTTATAAAGGGCCTTGTACCTTTCACAGACTACACAATCAGTGTGTCTGCTTTCACTGCGGTTGGAGAAGGGCCTCCATCAGTTCTCATGGTCAGGACACGTGAGCAAGGTAAAATGTAACTTTCATGTAAATTAACGTAGATGACATCTTTCAGTGAACATTTAAAATTTTTTTAATCATTTATTTGATTATTGACATATTTTTCTGTTTCCCTTTAAGTTCCAAGCTCAGTACAAAATATATCTTACAAGAATATTAGCTCCTCCTCTGTTTTGTTATATTGGGATCCTCCAGCAAATCCCAATGGGAAAATCATCCATTATACTGTTTATGCGATGGAACTGGATACAAAAAGAGCATTCCACACAGTAACTTCAAACAACAGCTTACTTATGACAGGTACAGTGTCATTTGATTAAAAAAACTAATATTACAAGTATGTTATACAAAATTATGTTTTCCAGCTTTATGTACATTTGCAAGGTAGGTGGACTGCAAGTAAAAGCAAAGTTGGGACACCACTGCCAGACTTGTCTGCTGGGGACGGGTATGTAGGGAATGTAAGATGGGAGGAGAGGACTAGGTAAGATGAGGAGTAATTGGTGAAATGTGCCAAGTAGTAATTTGTGAAATGTACTGAGTAGTAAGATGTGAAATTGATTTATCCTTGGAATTTTTTCCACAGCCTCTTTTTTCCATGTGGAAAAATGTTCCTAAATTGTCAATTCTTTTTCAGCTTGAATTTTTTTCACAGTATGTGTCTAACGTTAATAATAATTTTCTTCTTTTAAGGTGATATTTTGGTAGTAATTGAAGAAAATGCATTCCTCATGAGGTTTCAGGCATTTATTTATGCTAATTGGAGTAATGCATACAGAATAAAAACATGTATTTGGATGTACACATATGCATCCTTTGTTTTGAAAAATAAATTCTTAAAGCTATTTACAGGGTTAAAGCTGGTTGACTTATTTCAAAATCTGTTGATTTGACTGAGTGCCTGTTTGTCTCTCCACAGTTAAATAGTATTATACATATTCTGTCTTTTAGGTAACAAATGTGTATCAAGCCCTCTAAAAACAATAACCACTTCTATAGTTTTATAAGTAGCTATGAGGGAAAAAATATGTTTAGGAAGTCAATAATCAAGATTTTTTTACTTAATCTTTTTAGGTTTAAGAAAGTACACAAATTATAAAATGAGAGTCGCAGCCTCTACAACAGTTGGAGAAAGTGCTTTGTCTGAAGAGAATGATGTTTTCGTGAGAACCCCTGAAGATGGTAAATATGTTGTTTGCAATGATGATTTGATTTCTATATTGAAGTTTGTGCATCTCCAGAAGCACGTCACATACATAAGGAGGGAAAGGAAGTGTACAAATAGAATCAGTGTTGAATATTAGTCTTCTATCAGTCAGTGACTTCATTGAGCCCAATTTTAGGTAGGTGCTAGAAATGATGATGAAAGCTGCAACGTGATCAGCAATCAACTAATTTCAACTGTGATAGACAAATGGGAAGAAAGCTGCAGAGCTAAGGTTCCTTCATTGAAAATAATGTGTTCCTAGACACCATGTAAACCATAATAGGCTTATCTTTTTTTTTTTTTTTAATGTTATCATAAGGAAATTACGTTGGTCTTAAAGCATCTGGAAATGGCAGCTTTCAACAATTCAGAAGCTATATTGGTGTCTATCAGCAGAGCTCCTGATAAAGTGAGGTTCTTTATAGGGAATAATATCATATGCAGTTGTTATACAGGTTCAGGAATTTATTAATTTTAAGACTTATGAATAGTTTTAATGTAGGGTATAATGCTACTTTATGAAGATTTCCAGGTCTACTTTTTTTGCTTGCAAGGCAGCCTCCTCCCAGGGACAGTACCTCGATTTTGCCTTTGCAAAGAGAGCAGAGGATTTTGATTTACAAACCAGAGTCACAAGTATTAAATATCAATCATATTTTCTCATTTACATCAGGTTTTTATTTTTACTGGTTTCAGAAAGCTGTTTCCAGTTTTTGCCAAAATAATAAAGGTAATTGTCCAGTTGACATTTATCTCTCTCATTTCCAAATATGCTACAATACAGGAAGAGTTATTAAGTGGGAATAAAAGAGAGTGAAGGGTTACAGGATTTAAATTTGTGCTGATTTATGAAGCTTAGATAATTTGAATAACCAACCAACCGAAATATCAAATTAAACAGTTAAACTTCAAGTGCTCATAAATTTTTTAGAAGTTGCATGCTTCTATGCTCTTAGGTTTTTTGCAGAGGAAATGCATATCACAAGAACAGAAAATTACCTACCTAAATATCTTTTTCTCTGAAAGCTTACAGTTTGCTACCTCTGAGCATGATAGAAATTTGTTCAGAGAGGAGTTTTGGTCTATTGGTATGAGATGCCCTCAAGCCTAGATGAAACTATTGAGAAAGCCACCTATAATTCCTACTTTTTTACACGGCTATGTGTAGTTGGTCTTGTCTTGTTATTCTTGTTCCTTAATTTTCATATGGTAATTCAAGTTGAGATTCATGTCTCCTAACTCTAGCCAATCTAGGAGTGAAAACTTGTTTGACTCTTGATTAGTTGAAAGAAGAGAGACCTCCAAATAAAAGATTCATTCAATCTATCTTAGATAACTTATGTTAGGATGGAAGATACTAGCCTGTGGCATTCAAATATTGTTCCATGTCAGATAAACTGCAAAATGCATTTAAATTGAAAATTAAGCTTCTTCACATGGGAAATATCCATGTGGGCATTCTTGCCGTCCAGACTAGTGATCTGATAAAGTTAACACTTCTCATTCATGGGCTCAGAAATCAGGAAGGAAAATGGTTTCTGAAACCTTTAGGCCAAAAAAAATTCAAGGTAAATTCTGAAAGATCTGTTTATGGGTATTTGTACACAAACTGAATTGCATAGTCCTAGGTTCTTATTACATTATTTTAAAATTTTGTAGAGAAGTTACTTCAGGGGTGAAGTGATGAAGGCTTTCAAGGAATCAGGGTTGAACAGTCAGAGCTGATTTTAATCCTAGGTGCAGCCCACTTACTCCAACACTTCCATGCGTTTTTGGCTTACTGGAGTCACATGAAATCATGTGTTGCCAGTAGATTTTGCCAACACACTGCCCCGGAGCTGGACTTGTTTTGTGCGTGACCTTCCCACCAGTGCATGCGAGATTTACACTGGGGACTTCATGGTCATCAATTAACAGCTGTATCAGTAAACTAAAGGGAGTTTAGTTACAGTGTGTACAGTCCCTTTCCTGGTTCAGTTGTTGGTTGAGTGAAACAGTAGGGGTGGTTATTTAAGTATAAAGCAGTAAGACAGCATTCAGACAAAGTTAAAGAACTTAAATTTGAGGAAGCCAGTTAGAGGATTTAAAGGCTCAGCCTGCATGAGAGGAGTAGACAGAAGAGATTTTTTTTTAATAGATACATTTTTGGATAGGTTTGTAAATGGATGAGAAAAGAAATTCCAGAAAAGCTCAAGTGTCTGGGATGCAAAAAGATTTTGTCTAGTTTTATTAGTGAAAAAGCTGTAAAGCTTTGAGAAAGGTAGTGAGTGTGTGTAGCCCTTTTGGTACAGTTAGCTCTGCATATTGCTACAGTAACCTTCACGGTATCTAAAAGTTAGGATCCAATAGGTTTATGAGATCAGTCCTATAGTCAATTAATTGCCAGTCTCAGAACTTTTTCTCTCTTTGATTTCTGTATTGCAGAACCAGATTCCCCACCCCAAAATGTGGAGTTAATAAATTTAACTGCAACAGAAATAAACCTGAGATGGCTACCACCTGAGCAGCCTAATGGTCTCATAACTCACTATGAAGTTCTGTACAGTGATTCCAATGATTTATTTATCAAAAATGCCTCATCTACAAGTATATCACTAAGTGAAATGAAGCCATATACTCTCTACAACATCTCCGTAAGGGCGTTCACCAGACTGGGCCATGGGAATCAGTCATCTTTCCCACTTCTGGTGAGAACTTCTGAAACTGGTGAGTATAAAAATGTAAATTTTCCACAATCAGCTGCTTTGTGGTGACATTTGATGCCCAGAAAATCATTGTAATTAATTTTAAAGGTATGCGTTTGCTTTGCGAAGCAGTACGTTTGAACCCTGTTTTCTCTTTTATATAGAAAATAAAAGTAAGGAAATAGTAAGGAAAATTAAGAAGTAAAGAAACCAGTGGGAAGTTGTATCCCTGATGGCTTTCATGTATTTTACTGTTTGTCCTTGAAGATTCCTTGTGTCTTAAAGGAAAATAATTTTTTGTAGGAAAAGAAGGGTTTCAAAAAGCAAGTGTGACTTGGAATTCAAGTTACAAACTGAAATTTGATAAGAATTCAATCCTAATGTGGTATTTTGTAGCAGACAAAGTTGTTTATATTACTACAAGTGTTTTGGAGAGGTACAGATAGAACAAAATAGCAGAGAATTAGGTGAAGTTTTTCCAAGAAAGGAAAGTAAATTTGCAAGTGAGGATTGGAAAGGGTGAGCATTAAAGAGGTGTAATAAGGCACAGGAAGAGACTTGAAATAAGTAAGCAGCTGTAAGGTAGGACAATGTAGGGAAGGGGATATAAAATACAGGCGGAGGATCATTACATTTTCAGTGGAGTTAACCAGGAGAAAAAAACCTGAGGGTAATGGTTTCCATGGAGGAATAGATGTTTGGGTTATGTTGAAGACTTGGGAATGAAAGGTGACTGGGGAAACAGACATGCAGGTTACTTTTCTTTAGGACTCAGCCATATCCAGGTAGCACTCATATGATAATCATCAATTTTTTGGGGTCTTTTGCCATCTGCATCGATTTACTAACTCAGACAACTCCCTACTTTCTCTACACCTTGAGCTAGTCCTGGAGATAAGCATGCTCTGGTTAGCACATTTTTCTCAGTAAGGAAAGACATGCACATTCTGATGTTTTTCAGAAGGGGCAGGGACATTCTCTGGCTCCTTGATTCTTAAGAGACAGTGGAATTGCTATGAGCTGCACCTCCTTGTTTCTGAAATGAACTTTGACTTTTTTTTCCTGTGTGAAGTAGTTGTGGTTCAGGCCTGCCTAACAAGTCAAGCTCTTAAGGAATGGGGACACAAACACCTAGTTTTTAGATTGCATGAAACAGTAGTCAAAATAGATGCACCAAGCTAGCTCTGTCAAGACATTGTGCTACTTTTGAGGACTTTTTTTGGTCAGATACCGTTGATATGTAGGCATTTACCTACTAGATACAATGTCCATAGACATAACCTTTTTTATTGCTGTCCATCTTTTGACTAAGTTGTATTTTAAGGTGGTTAGTTCTTTCTGAGTGCCTAGCTCCCCTGATGCTCAAAACAAATATTTGAATTCCAGCTGCCTGTGATAGAGATGAGAAGCTGCAAAAACATCTTCTGAGATGCGAAGAATAAAAACAAGGCAGGATCTGGAGGACAGAGCATTTTGAGTGAAACACAACCTGTTAATGGGCTGGTGTGTTTGAAGAGCTCTTGGGAGTTCTCCGTTACCATTCTACCATGAAATTAGACATAATTGTGGCTGATTTCACTGCCTTTCATGGCATTTATTCCCTTTTTCAATGATGCTTAAGCAGAAATTATGTATACTTTTGAATGTGAAGTTTCATCAAATGTCAGTACATTTATAAGAATGTTTAGGGCATGCTACAGCGTACCCATGCCTTACTTGACCTTTTGGGCAAATTGTGCTGTCGTTGTATGGCTATGACTTTCTGGAACAAGATACATTATACTATCGGAACAATTTTCGATAACGAAAAACATACTTGTGTATTTTTTGAGGGACAGACACATCCACGCAAAAACCAATTGTGATGAAAGAACAAGGATCAGCTGCTCTGTAAGGGATGGGGAGCCAAGAAGTCCCTGGGCCAGCGGGGTGGGGACCTCACTAGCCAGGAGCTGTCCCACCAACCTATAGTGAAGGGAGCAGGGAAGGTCTGGGGGTGGCAGCCAGGGGCAAGCCCGGAGTCCAAATTGACAAACACTCCACAGTGATGAGTCAGGTCTGAGGCCAAGCCAGGAAAGTGAGTTAGCAGGTTCAGTGACACTAACCGAGTCGGACACAGCCCAGTGGCAGCCGGGCAGGTCTGTGGTGATGGGGCCAAGCTGAGGTCAGGCTGCGACATCAGGCTGCAAGTCGGGGACTAGGAGGCCCATGCCAAGCACAACCATGGCAATGATGTAGCAGGAGATGTAGCTCAGACAGGGACAAACCATGAAAGGCCCAGCTGAAAGCAGCTCCCAGAGGCCAGTGGTCAACCCTGGCTGCAGCCTCACTACAGCATGGCCTGGGAGTGGGTCGCCAGTGAGGAGGAGAAGGCAGCCCTTGGCTACACTATTGCTATGCTAGCCCTGAGCTCCAGCAGCCAAACCTGCAGGAGGAGAGATGCTCTCAGGACCCTTACAACACAACAATATATTAGGCTCCCTTTGTTTTTCCATGCAAGTGTTCAAACAGTTTGTACAGATAACGCAGGGAAAAGGAGAAAATGAGGGTTGCTGATAAAAAGTGTAAATTATGGCTGTACAGTATGGAAAATAACAAGAGCTACCAGGTGTTAGAAGGAAAATACAGTGCCATGCTCCAGATTTTTTTATCTAGCATGTTAAGGTGATTTCCATTAATTTTTTTTTTTTACTTTGTTGCAGTGTGCATCTGTCATGTGTTTTTGATCTTCCAATTCAGTCTCTTTCAAAATTTATTTTGTACAAGAATCAAAATGTTTGCAGGGTGTTTCATTTAAACCAGTTAAGAAAATGCTTAACAAATCAATGAAACTGACTGGAATCTTCTATGACTCTAAATTTTGTCTTCTAGTTCCTGATTCTGCACCAGAAAACATAACCTATAGGAACATCTCATCCACGGAAATCGAATTATCATTTTTCCCGCCATCCATTCCAAATGGAATCATACAGACCTATACAATATATCTCAAAAGGACTAATGGAACTGAGCAAAGAATCATAAACACTACTCTTCTGACGCTACGTATTTCAGGCCAGTATATAGTGATTTGGAACTTATGGCAACTGTAAATCGTTCTGAGAAGGGATCAGCAGACTGATGCAGATCAATTAGTTCATTGGTTGGACATAATGCTTCTTGTCCTGACATGAAGTTATGTGCTACCTGTCCTGAGAAGTAGCCTGTTGTGTCCTGCAGTAATGTGGTGGAATGGGCCACGATCAGTATACAGTCTAACATCGTATTTTAGATGTTTAAAGTACAATTAACCTCAATAGATTTCTTTGCATATCTATCATTGCAACAAAGTAAACACTGAAGTGACCCACATGTCTTTCTGGTTTTATTCTGGATGAAAATAGATACTTCACTTTCCACTCACCTTTGCATCTTTTTCTATGTTCTGTATTTATCACTGAGGGACGATACAGCAGTTAACGCTGGGAGCTTGGTACCTTAACCAGTAAATTTTCAGAGTACAGCCAAGGACAATATGTAAAGCATTCTAGGACTATTTAGTGTAATCTGGTAATTAGGGCTTTTCCCTTCTTTTATTCATGAAGAATACTTTGGGTTCAAGTTTTCCTAATGCTTGTTTCAATCTCTAAAGACACAGACCATTGAAAGTGATGGGCCTATTCAGCACTTCAAAACTGCTTATGGTCCATTAAAAACCCTAATTTGGCCCACTGAATGGTTGGTTTAGTGAATTATTCTTTTTATTTAGATTTAAAGAAATATACAGAATATACTGTAGAAGTGTCTGCTAGTACTACAATGGGAGAAGGCCTTCATAGTCTGCCTCTGCAGATACTGACTGATGAAGATGGTAAGTCAGAACAGAAGTTGCAATGTATCATTGTCTGCCTGTAGTCTTAAACTAATCTTATACTTCATGACAGATATGCGTAGGTTTTATATACTTTTTTCTCCAATTATATCTCTGTATTGATATCTGTATCTATCTACATACAAATATATACATCTTTCTTTCTTTCTTTCTTTCTATCTATCTATCTATCTATCTATCTATCTGTTATTTAATATATTTCTCAGTAAATTCTAAGTGAAATAGCATAATTGCTGTGCATGGACATTTGGTCTTACTAATATCTCATGAATTTTAAGAATCTTAATTTACTAATATTATTTTAATCTAATATACCATGTAGTAGAATTAAATATTGTATCTGTTTCTGCAGATATGTAAGAGCTGGAAAAAGGCAAAACCACTAAAAGAGAGCTTGAGTGGTCCAGGGACATTTCTGCTTCTTTTGTTTGGAGATTTTTTGATTCTTCTAAACAGATGCGTGTACAGATAGACATATATAAATGTAAAATTACTAATGTTATGAAAATGCTCTAAGTCCATCAACTGTAACTGGACTTCCAAATTGAGCAGGGGGGTGTTCTGCACTGCAGGGTAAGGGTAGAACACACTCATTGCATCCTCTGCTAATTAGTACAGCAGGTCACAAAACAGCAGAGGAACCTTAAAATGATATTTGTACCCAATTCAGTTGTAGTAAGTTATCATTGCCCCCCTCTATAGTTTCTGGAGGAGGAATCCTGGAAAAAATTCAATGCAGAATCTTAACTTAGTTGATGAAGAAGTCTCTGGGAACCTAGACTAAAGTAGTATTGACATAAACATCCCACCAGCCATTCTAAAATTAAGTCTCTTTTCATGTCTTAGGGAGCACTGACTTGCCTAAGATCTGGCTTTTGATGATAATGGATCTTTGCAAATCTCCAAGGTGTTGATGGTCTTACATTCACACTGTCAGTAATAAACCTTTGCTGAAGAGTAATGTTGCTGGAGCACACCGGGAGCCCCTAATTTGGATAAATCCATCTTTTGCATAGAGTATTTTTATTTAAAGCAACATAAATTGTATTCTTCAGCAAAAAATATCCTCTGATTAGAACTGAAGAATGAACCAGACATGCCAAAAAGACATGACATTCACAGTATGACAGATCTTTTATTATATAGCCACTGAGGATAGTATAACAAGTAAAACACTAAATACAGCTGTCACCATTTTTCGCTAGTAAATACAGACATTCACTGAATTCAGTGAACCTTTGTTCATGAAAAATATTGTTTTTCTTAAATGTAGAGTTCTAAAACCTTTATGCCAACTTTTGAGATAGTGAAAGAAGAAACAACAACGGAAAAACAACAATATTTATAATACACCACATGTTCTTTTTTCACAGGAACACAGTGTTCCAAAGTTCAGACCAAATGTTTCGTAGATTTGCTAATAGCTATGCTCATATTCTCAATTTTCATGCATGACTACAGCTATGACCTGAATTTTTAGTGCATGATGCTCTTTGGTTTAATTTGAGAAAAACAAAAGCAATTCTAGTATTACTTCATAGTCATACATATATCTGTGAATCAAGATGAAGAAAAATATTTGCTTCTCAAAAACATAATAACACAAGCCAGTATCACTTATGCATATCTGGGTATATTTTTCCTCAGCAATATTTATACAAACTTGAGAATGAAATCAAACATGGTCTAATATTTTAATTTACTTCTGTTGTTTCCTGACACAATTGTGATATGGTGTCATGTAGTGTTCATCTTAAAATGGATTTTAAGGCTCTCAGTCAATGCCTATCTTTATATTTACCCTTGTGACATGTTAAATGTATGAATGTGGTGCTTACTTAATAGAGCGGATAGATTTTACCACTGCCTAGTATCCCACATTTTTATCATTTCTCAATGCCATGCTTCTCCATTTTTCCACCTTTTGGTGCTTTGTATAATTCTTTACACCACCTCTTTTTTCTCAGGGGAACTATTTTGCTATATTTTACACGTGTTCATACCTATAAAGCTCTTGCTTTTATTAGAAGGGGAAAAAAACTTTACAGCAATGTACTTGGACAGTAGGTGAATCAGTGTGACCTACCCGTTGCTCTGTTTTCTCATGAAGTACTTTTTCCATTGAATCACAGAAACAGATGTTCTAACACGACCATGCAAAATCTTCTTTTATCATCTGTCAGAAAAAGGAAAAGAAGCTGCGCCTCAACATTAGTTGATGGATACTGTCCTGGTGTAGTACAAAGTTCACTTTCCATCACAAATAATTAAAAACCTATTTAAGGATGCTGCGTATCCCATCGATCTTAGCTGTTTAACAAGATGTTGTGTCCTGTTCTCTCATTTTATAGCTCCGAGTTCTCCTCCAGAATCCCTCTCTGTAAAACAGTTGTCGGGTGTCACTGTGAAGTTGTCATGGAAACCTCCGCTGGAGCCAAATGGAATTATCCTCTATTACACAGTTTATGTCTGGTAAGATTTTCTGGAAGTAGTTCTGAGGATAAATATTAATCTGTAACCTATCAGGAATGTTAGGTTTTTCTTACACAATGTGTTGATTGCACATTTTTGGAGAATGAATATTCATCCAGCACTTAAAATACTAGCATTTTGTATCTACAAATTCAGGTATAATGTAGTAGCTGAAAATTGAGGTCCTAAATATTTTGTAAGCATTTTCAGATTTTTCTCAAGGTTATGTTATGGTAAATGAATTCAAATTTAAATTAGAGCATGGTGGCTATTTTCATTGTATTCTGATTAGGCCTATTTGCAGACAGGGCACAAGCCTATGCTAAATTGTCAAGAAGATTTGATACAGGCTTAAAATAGAGAAATATTGCTTCCTTTTGTAGAAAGTGTGTGAAAGCAATGTTAAGAGTCTTCATATGTGCTATCAGTTATGTCTAGTGTTATATTTTGTATTTATTATATACATAGCAAATCATATTTTTTTAATAGATATTTCTTATTTACTGTATTGGAGATTTTTCCATCTAGCCTTTCTTTTTATGTTTTTTTACTTTTTTTTCCTGTCATTCCTCCTGGGATCCTTTTTCACCTTTAAAAAAGAGTTTTGTCACCTTAAAACTTGCATCTTCTGTCCTGTTCTCTGCATAATATAGTTGGGTCTAGTGATTTGGCATCTTTTCAAAGATCTGTGTATAACTTCTACTGGGAGTGAAAATATTTTTTTGTTGATCACTTTTAATATATTGCATTTATGCTGTACCATTTTATTGCCACTATTAAGATGCAGGAATCAAATGCTAACGTTCACCTTAGGAGATGTGAAACAGATGTGCAAATCAGCAGTCCTTATAAACACACTACTACTGAGCTTACATTTATTGTTTTAATGTTTTAATCAAAATAATTACCTACTTTGAGGTAGGGTTTGGCCTCAGTTCCTAATGAAAGTTTTTTAAATTATAGCTTTTAGTTAAACTGGTGATAAAGTGAACAGGAGTGAGCTCTTCTTTCCAGAAAAGTTAAATTTGGCTTGTCTTGTTGCTTCTACGACATTGGCAAGCTCTCGTTCCCCTTAACCTCAATAAAAACCATTCAATTAAAGACTATCCTCTTGCTAGGAAAGAGTTACTTCAAGATAAGGATTATGGTTTTGATACAGGCTGTGTTCGCAGACTTGAGGTTATAGAACCTTTCATCCTTATATTGCCTTAAAGCTTACCACTTTTGTTATTTTGATAAATGAGTTAGAGTTATTTTTTTAAAACTGTTAATTGGTCTATCTTTCTAAATATTTCAATTAGGCAACCACATAATTTTTCATTAAGTCTTGTCCTTTTTCTTTTCACATTCTGCTTGCTCTCTCTTATCTGACCTTACTGTGCCATATCTAAAATTAGAGAGGCATTAGGTATCATCTTGAGGCAAGGACACTGGATAAAAGCTCCCGTTGCCTTCAAAGGGGCCACAACTTCACTCCTTCCTTGGAGGGTTTTTTTTTCTGGGGAAGGGAAGAGGGGAAGGAGGAGAATTTTAAATATTTAACAGAATTGTCTATACAATTTCATAAAATGCATTGCAAGGTGAGATTTGACAAGGAAAACTGCTGTGCCGTAGTTGCTGCTTTTGGGAGGCATGTTTGGAGGTATTTTGGGGAAGATTGATAATCCTAGAGCTTCTCAATAAAGCAGAAAGAGGAAGGTTAATACAGATGTCAAATAAATGTTCCTTCTCTTAGATATATTGCAACAGTTACAGAGAATTTGGTAACCTTTCTTTAATGAATTGGGAAAAATAATCCACAACTACCAGAATAAAAATCTGTAATGTTTTCATTGTTATTATCTTTCATGGAATTTGCTTCAGGACAAGGTGGTTTTGGGTGCTAGCAGGTAGCAAAGCCTGAGTCTGCAATTCTAGAGGCATATGAACAAAATTGCTGAACTTGTATATGTAGCTACTGACTTTGGCATTATCCTGTTCAGCAAATTTTTGTGAGATTATTACTGACTAGATCTACTTTGAGGTACAGATTTTTAAGAAAATACGGCACCTGTCTTTTTCAAGTGAAAGTATGCAATTTATTAGAACCTCTTTTGTCTGGGTTTCTGAAAGTTCTCATTTAAAATTTAGTATTCTTCATTAAAATTCCTTGGCTTATTCTGCTAGGTACTTTCTTTCATATTGTCTGTGAAGGCTGCACTCACTTTGATCAGTGTTTTCTTATTATTTTGATTGCAATCTCAGTTGTTTCTAAACAGAAAATCAACTTTTCTTGAAAGACCCCAAGCTTTTGTTCTTCTTCCTAACTATGCCTGATTGTGGAAACATTTTTTGGCAAATAAAATGCTTTCAGAATGCAATTACTCAAAGTAGAAGTGTTTGCAGCACTAAGCTGTGGATTTTCTTCTTACTCAAATTATAACCAGCTATGTTTTTCCATACTAATAATATATCGGGCAAAGATCCAGGAAAAGATGTCTTTTCTTTGTGTAGAATTTGATAACTGCAGCTGCAACTTGTTGCATCTTTTTACGGAGTATTCAAAATGTCAGAAGTTTGGGAAAAATGTAAATGTTGTTAACTTTCTGTTACCAAGGGCGTTTCCCATATCAAGAGATGTTCCACTCAAAATCTGAAAGGGTTAGAGAGAATTTAGTTTTTTCATTCTCATACATTTTCTCATTCCAATTGTTTGGTAATGTAACTATTTCAGAAGCATCAGATGGTGATCTTTGCTAATGGGACATTCATTCATTATCTAAGGATGAAAATTCAGCCCATCTAATAATTTTCAATCAGCCTTTCCCTTTTTTTTTTAGAATTAGAACTCATTCTCTCTTTTTTTTTTTTTTTTGTGAAGAGCTCCACGGTGACTCCTGGAGCAAGATATTCAGTTTTACTTGTGAAATTATCCTCCCTGTATGAAATCCCATTAAAGACACAGGGCACCCAGTCATACAGAAATCTTTGCAGGAATGGAACACCGGGTAGCTTATTTTTCCTTCTCTTTTTTTTTTTTTTTCATAAAAGATTAAAGTAATTTAATGAGGAATAGCAGACTTTTTGAATTCAAGTTAGTTATTTCTGTATCTTATTTTACTTTCTGATAATCATTTCATACCTATGCTAATACCAGCATTTTATTAATGTTACATCTCACAGTCTTTCTAGGCGGGTTTTGACCTGACTAGAGTTCCATTCTGATCCCCTGCTACATTCCACCAGAATTAACTCAGCACCAGCTAATTCCTGTTCCATATCATCTTCTATTATTCCATTTATAACTTCAGCCTTCTGACCAATTTCACAGAGTCACAGTAGGGCATGCTCCCTGCTATAATCTTTTTATATTTCGCTATTCCTGTCCAGGGAGACAGTTTAGTTATGCCCTACTGTGTCCTTCCCAAGGGTACCACATAACGATTTGATAGCAGTTACTAGGTGGACATGCTCCTCCTTGATATTCCATATGGCCATTGTCTTTGCTGATGTAATTGAAAAATATATTTCTGTGTTTTTGTTTTTGCTTTTTTTAAAGCAAAATTAAGAGCCCTATTGTGATGCAACAGTACAAAAGTGAGCTTTTCAACATATAAGACAAAAGTTACCCCGGTCTTTTCTAAAGCCAAAAATATTTGTATTTACCACAATATTACATTTTTCAATTTTATATTGTATGCCACAGTTGTAAGCATACAGAAATAGTGTGTATATATAATTAATATAATACTTTTTCTTTAGGAATAAAATGTCAAAAAGGAGTGTAAATGTAACAGAAACATCATTGCAGTTCACAGACCTAGAAAATAACTGTGACTATAGTGCCTACCTAACAGCAAGTACAAGATTTGGAGATGGCAACATAAAAAGTGATACTATAACATTCAGAACTTCTGAAGGAGGTAAGCTTATATATAGTATGCATCTTCAGTTTCATTCAGCCTTACATTTTTATCAGCTTTATTTAACTTAATAAAGCTACTGAAGTAGAAGTGGCATTTGACTGGTCGAGAACACATATTCTACATGTTTATTTGTGTGTGCCTCCATCTTCGTGTGTACACATATCTATGGCTCTGTAAAATTATGATGGGTATTTCTGTTAATTTACTGAGCAAAACTTTGCATTTTCCTCCAAGACAGGTAAGGCAATTTAATTTTAAATTTGGAAATAAATCGAATTAATTTTATAATATATTTTAATAGCTCTTTGCTTTATCTTGCTGTGCAACAACTTCTGAGGGAAAATACACTTCAGAGTCTGAAATGGTTTTAATTTCAAAATGTAATCTGTAAGTGTACAGTGATTTGTTTATTCTATTTTAATGATTTTACTTCCAGCATGGTAGATGACTTTTATAAATGATCATGCTATATACTGTGCTTTGAGAGTCATTCAGTTTAATTATTGTATCTGATTTTCCCATCAATTATATTGCTATGATCTGTTCCAAAATGGGTAGTATGCAGGCATATTTCAGAATCATCCTGCGCAGATGAACTGACTTCCCAACACACAGTCACTGGCAGGATTGGTCTCTACCCAAGCCATCTCTCAAAAGATGGTCTAAATCACCAGGTTATAGATATTCCCAATCTTTGCTGTTGAAGCTGTTACGGAAACGTGAACTGACTTTTTAGGGCAGGATTTTTAGGAACTGATCCCGGAGTTCCCTCTCCAATTAATATTTTAGTATTATATTACAAACTAGAACAGCACAAAGCAGGAGAGATAAGTTACAGTGTTCAGGACTCTACTGCATGTTCTTGCATGGTGAGAAATATGGACTTAAATTCTCTTAAGCTGACTTAAGGAACTGAATTTGAGTCTCCTACATCACTGTGCTGCTGAGGAGGACCTTATGCTGCTTAGGAGGAGAGGCTAATTGAAGATGACTTCCGGCACATGTAATAGACTGAGGAAAGAGAAAAAAATAGAAATGATCATACTCTCGAAGCTTAAGTGCGTGGTTTTCCTACATGAATTGGGAGCTTGAATTCTACTTATCATGAGCAAAGAGAGAACAAGGCTTTAATTTAGGTTGTCTGAAACAAATCCTTTTTTTTCCTATTAACTATATATGGAGCATGGAAGCCTAACTCAGTCAAATTCTGTGTCTGCAAATTAGACTTTCCATGTGCCAAAAAATTCTATGAGAAAAGAGTATATGTTTACAAATGCAGCTAAATACAAATGTGTCTGAAAAAACAGGGTTTTAAAAAAATTATTTATATCTACTACTTTATTTCACCAATTCCGGAAGCAGTTTTTATACCATAATCAGAAATGCATTTCACTTGACATAGGATGTTGTCAAATCTGTAATTGATGTTTCTTGGGCACTAAAATGTACAAAGCCTGTGCTAAAACTTAACATTTTTCCAGCACCAAGTGATCCACCGAAAGATGTTGTGTACAGAAACCTTACTTCCACATCAATAATGTTATTCTGGTCCCCTCCTCAAAAGCCTAATGGAAATATACGCTACTACTCAGTTTATTTCAAAAATAATTCAGGAATATTCATACAGGTAAGCTTATTTTTATATTTTTCTTTTGTAGAATTCAACAAAGTGTTCTAATAATCTAGTAAAGATTAAATCAGTGTTATAGTTATCAGTATACTGCTTTTTCATATGGCCTTCATCACAAGTCAGTTTTTTAACTTATGAACACAGAAGCGCATGCTGAAATCATGTGTATTGTATTGTGCATCTTATTGGACATTCATATCATTAAGCACTAAGGAAAATAAAATTTGTGTAATATTGCATATTGCAAAGTTTATATGTACGTGTATAAACACACACATACATGTAATACATATGTAGATAAATAAACAAAACACCCATTACATTCATTGCACATCCATAAGACTATTTATTTTAGTCTAATTTATTCATGTGAATAAATTTCTGTAACAGTTCTGGTGTTACTTTTTAAATCCATGTTTATACAGTACTGAAAATAAGAAGACGATATCAAATTAGTGAGTACATTATTATTTCATGGTTTTGTTACTCTATAAAGGAAGTTACTGTTTAGTATGTTGAAACAAATATATTGAGATGTCTAAGTTAAAGCACAAAAGATAAATAAAATTTTATTTATATTTTTTTGGTGATCCACACATTTCCATGTAGGGGTATTTTGTTGCTACTTTGATCGTTAATTATGCACCACATTTATAAACTTTATGTATAGTTTTTGTGTTCTCCTTTGTAAGAATATTTTAGGGTACAGAAAAATAGTAAGAAGAAATAAGCTTCCTTTAGAGGTTCTTGGTTAAGATTTACACATGTAGAAGAAAAGAAAGAAATATTAATGAAGAAACTAATGCATGAAAAATTACCTCTCCTGCATAACTTTATACTCAATATGTCTAATGCAAGGTATGCATGTGTTTGAGGATAACTAGTAAAAAAGATTCACAAATTTGACAAATACCTGTGCCTGAATAATGTTGACATACTTCCGTGTATACACTTCTCTGACTTCTGTGAAGCTGTCTGGCTGCCAGGCTCTGTCTGCGTAGTTTCAGATGCAAGCAGGACCGTGCCATGAATTCCCATTCTGATGAGACTAAAATCAGGGCTACAGTTCAGAGCTCCAGCCTCTGCTTGCACACAGCGCTGTACCAACAGCCTTTTTCTTAGCCTAACAAATCCCTGGAGAAACCTTTACACCAGTCCATTACCTGAATGAGCTCATCCTATGAAGAGTGGCTACATATATCTATTTCCTGGACAACTCAAGCAACTTTAAAGAAGGACTACAGACTTGGGTTATTCCTGCCTTTAGGAAAGTGGAACTCTGTGGTCAATGAGTATTGTGAAATTGTTACACCAAGAACTATAAGCCCTCTGGACTCTGGAAATGAAGGAGCAAAATACGGAAGATGGAGGACAGTAACATTGGCCCAGCAAGGTGAGGGCTCAGTTTCGTTATCGTGTGACATAGTTGGGCAAGGACAGGATAGTGGCATGGGTGGAAGTTACTGCTGTTTTGGCATATTATGTGGTGGATGGCAGAAAAGCACTGACAGTAGCTCCACTTCTAGATGTGGAAACTACCATTTTCGCCCTTTCAGCTTGGATTTTTAACCCATTCCACTGCAGAAAGCTACAAGAAGATGGGTTTCAGCTGCTGTTGCATCTGTCTCTTACGGGCCATAGGAGATCGTCGTTAATCTCTCAAATCATGATCCACTCCTAATCTGTCTGCTTCCCTTAACTCCCTCATGCCCTTCACATGCACTATTTGGCATGGCAACGACTGTATCTACATTGCACTCCTGTTCTGTACCTTGGCATTCCAGTAGGTGAAGGGCAGGTTTCAAACAGGAGAAAAAAGCATCTCTCCCCTTCTCCCTTCTATCAGATATTTTATATTAATCTTTTCACAACAGAGAAATGCATGTGTGGAAGCCAGCCTGATGTGTAGATATATTATGTATATATGACATACACAGACAGTTATAAGCTGTATGAGTGTAGGCACACATACAGTTAACAACTATCTGTAACTTAGAAGTATAACCATGTAGTTGCAGTATCTGTTGATAAATTTTATATTTCACACATTTAGAAATAAATAATCCTGGGCTGGAATATTCTGCATCTTGGTCACCCCTTTGCTTATGTCTGTCCAAACTGTATTTTGAGTTTGAGAAATGATACGGGAGAATTAGAAAAGTAGGCGATCTTTTCACATTTCTAGGAACCCCACCTTCTCAGACACACAGCTGCAGGCAGTCATTCTTTGCCAGTCTCATCTGCTTCTTTGTCAGGACATAGTAACAAAGGTCCAAGTCTTAAAGGATGTCTTCTAGATGCCTGCAAAGCAACCCAGCTGAAGAATCTCCAACTAATTAACATCATCCAGTGTTGTCATAATCTGAAATAGATATAAAAGTCATACTAAAACTACTACTATTCTGTTGACTCAAGCTGTCACTTCTCACATGTTCTCAAACTCCTCAGGCATAATAAAACCTAATGAATATAAAACACTGATTATGAATAGAAGTGTTAAAACTGGGAAATCAGTAGCTGCAGAGTACAGCATTCAGGGGGAAAGCAAAAGTCCCGAGATAAAATATGCAGTTTACTCCTTGACATAATGCAGAAACTTGCAGAGAACAGTTTTCCTTTAAAAAGAGAAAAAACCCCACCCAGTTACATACCTTCCTAGGGCAGAAAAATAATGTATAGTTTCTTTGCTTTACAGGTCTACATGAAAAATCACACTGCGGCTCTCCAGTCAGAAGGCCTGGGATGCTCAGACCTAAGATTGAGATCCAGAACCGCAGAAGGAAAAATTTAGTGATGGAGATTAGATTTGAGGATTTTTGTAGATGAGTGGGCTGTTTCTATGGGGATGTTGACAGGTTGTAAAAGTGTCAGAGAGAGAGTAATGACTGGTAGGCAAATAGAAGAAACCATCTCTTGCACAGGGGTAGGTTCAAATTCAGCTTTATCTTTTGTCTTCTGCTGCTGTAGGTCTAGGGAAAATGCTACGTTTTGGTTTATGCTCACTCCTCTGCCCCAGAGCAGTGAAGATATGGAACCTATTCTGACAATGGGCACTTCTTACACAGCTGACATGGCACTGTACCTCTTGGTCACTTCACTTCTCTGTGACACTGCTGGAGTCCTTACAGTTTGAGCTTTCACTATTTGCAATAGCAGCTTTGCAGTTTTTGCTCTGTGTTTTCCTTACATGGTGCTTGAAGCAATCGTACTGTTCAGTCTCATGGAGGAAAGAAGTCAAAGATTCTATAGAAGTAATTGTCTCATTGCTGAATACTAATCTATAAGAGATAACATTGACTTGAGTAAACTCTTTCATTCAATCTCTTTATACTTGTGTTTTGATTAGCAAGAAAGTGGGAAAGGTGCTAATGACAAATATAAATTCATGCTTGGAGAAAGTTCTCCAGTGGAGGAATTTCAGTACAGATGACAACTATCTTGCTCTGCCAAACCAGACAGGAGAACCAGGAGCTAAGTAGAGAAAAAAAACCCCATGATACTTCTGGAGTCTGAACATTAGACTCCGAATCATCCAACCCCTGTACTTCAAGTGAACCTAAGCAAATGTGACTCAACACATTTCAGAGTGAAATTTGGCTTTGCTCTCAGGATGCAGAGAAGGGATATAAGCAACGTGCTATGTTAACATAACAATCAAGCATTTTCTTTCAGCAGTATGACCAAAATATGGATAAAAGGGGAACTTCCCTAAAATAGACTGCAAAATTTTTTAAAAGATGGCTGCCGAAAGGTAGAGCACACAAAAAGGAAATATCTTCACTTAGGTTGGTACTGGAACGGTGTGCAGTGCACTCTTTGAGGGATGGCCTGGATTAGCCCTCAGTGTCACCTCTCTCACCTGGTTGCCGGAGTCGAGTATACGATGCTGTGTCTCAAGACAACAGTGCAAGACAATGGACCTGAAGAAGGAAACAGAACAGGGGAAAAAGGTTAACACTGAAGAACAGCAGCACTGTGTTGTCTGTATACAACTAATGACAGCTTTACGCCACTGGAAATTTCTGCTGCTTCCTGAGGTGAAGAAGATACTACTTTCTGCTGACGCTTTCATGGCCAGTGTGTATTGCTTACACTTAGCTACTTTTAATAATCTGATACTCTGCTATGTCAAAACTTCTTTCATGTATGGATGAAGAAGGGGACAGAAGGAAGCATTTCTTCAGCTGTAGCCAGAGATCCTGAGCTGCTTGCTTTCATCTGCAGCCACAGTTAATTGTAAAACTTCCTATAGTGTTCTATCCCCAGGGTACAATTAGTGCAAGTTTCATCTTTTCGTAGTTTGTACCCACACAGTTCTTCCTGCTCACCCTTACTCTTAATTATGTGTTCATTCTTTTCTAATATTTTGTCGTATCAGAAGTTTGAGGTAGTCCCCAGGCCCTGGGCTCCTCATAGTAAGGGGACTACCTCTTAAAACAGGTTTTGTTGAAGCACCAAAAAGCCCGTTACAGCATTCACATTGGTTCACTGAGTCCTTAGCTGCCAGACAGCTGACTAAATTGTAAAGGTATGCTTTTTAAACTAGGCGTTGGATTTTCAGCTGTTCATACCAATAAACCCCCATTCAATCTAGAATCAAAACTGATGCGATACTTTTGACATTTTTACCTTGAAAACTCAGAGAATTAAATTCCTTTTTTGATATTATTATTGGATATTATTAGTATCAATTACTAATTATTAATAATTAAAATATCCAATAATAAAAATAACAGGAGGGTATTACAATGATGCTTCTGGGTCAGAAGTATTTTCTAGCATACTGTGCTTGAGCGCCAGAAATTCGAGTTAGAATGTGACCCTCTGTTTTCTGTATCTTATCCTTTTTCAGTTAGTTACATGAAGATAGTGGGAGCTTGCATCTATGTTTAAAAGAGAGTAATATATTAAGGTGGAATTTTAGTGATGTGGCTTCTCTTCTGGAGTCAAAACAATCACATTTTGATTGCCAAACATACTGTTTCTTTATTTATGTTATGTAAGCACTAGTGACTGTAGTCAAAACTAGGTCTTCAGATACTGGTGTAAAATCTCAGGGAAATGAATGAGTGTCGCCTATTGTTTTCTGCAGTAATAAAAGAATTTCGCCTGTACAAAAAACATATTGGTGGTTATGTTAGATATTTAAATTGATAGACACTGGTGACAGACACCATGATTGCATACTGAACTATCAATTTGCACAGCACTGGCTCAACTGTTTGATAGAGTGTAAACAGTGACTTCTTCAGTAGGAGCTTTCCTCAAGAGAAATGTAACTCATTTTTTAATATGTGGTTTTAGTATGCTGTGTTTATATGTGGTATTTCTGAATTTAAATATGCAAACATTACTGTCTCCTTCCTCCTGTTTTAGTAAGTCTACTTTATCAGCCTGTCTTTTTTAGGAAATTATTAAAGCCAGCTTTGATTTTAAGGAGATGGAGGATGCGAATAAGATGTAACACCAAAAACAGTTGGCATGCCAAATAACTGGAATGTGTACTAGGCAATTCATCAGGGGATCAGGCAAAATGGAGCTCACCATGAAAATATTGCTGTGCAGAAAGAATTAGGAGGACTTCTTTGGTCCTGAGAAGTGCTGCCCATGCCATATGCTCAACAGGGCAATGTGGCTGCTGGAGAGGAACGATACTGACTCTTCAAATCAGGATCAAAGCTTTGTCTTCCTACCCAGTGCTTGACCTGAATATATTTACGGGGTACATGACCTCTCAACAGTTTTCAGATCATGAACCAAACAGCTTTGGATCATCTAAGTCAGGTTTCCCTAAAGCAGTGGGTTATTTGACACATTTGGTTATGTGGTATAGCTGGCCTTACGTAATTTTCACTGAATTTCACTGAATTTTTAGAGTTGGAAGGGACCATAGAGATCATCTAGTCCAACTCCCCTGCTGAAGCAGGATTGCCTAGAGCATGTTAGAGCATGTCACTCAGGACTGCATCCAGGCGGGTCTTGAATTAATCTGATTTTTTTTCCCTTTTCAGTTTCCAAAATGGTTCATTCCAAACAGGGATGGCCTCCTCAGAGGGGCTGATCTAGAGCACTAACCTACTGCAGCAGTCACAGTTTTAGGGGAATTTTTTATGTAGTTCAAAAGAAAATGGGAGTTGGTTCTCGTGCTCTTTTGTTAGCAAGTAACTGCACAAGGAAAATAAATTCTGTCAGTTCTTCAGTTTAACACAATCTGCTGGGTATAGACGTGTGCCTTAGAAATAATGGCATGTTCTTAATGTAAAATAATGGCATGTTTTTAATGTAAAGGACAACTAACAAAAGGAACAGTTTATCAAGTGGTGTGGTGAGATCTCTGCCACTGGAAGTTTTAAATTCAGAATGAGAAAATTTCTCTAAGATCTACTCTCATAAAAATGGAATAAAGTGAGAGAAGTCCTTTGATTTGCTTTATGCAGATCAGGCAAGGGAATCACAAGTGTGATCATGTAATCTGTGAAAAATTAATAGCTTTTTTGTTGTTTTCTTGATGCAATATGGATTACATTGTTCCATGTTTAATGTGTTTTAAAAAAATATGGACTGGCATTCGACAACTACGATCAATAAGAAGAGTCAATTAGGTACTCTGTAGTACTTACAAGAAGTAACAACAGACATCTTACAATAAATTGTCTATTTCAGTAAAAATCAGGACCCATTGGGAGTCAGAGTTAAGGTTTATGTCTTCTGAACATTATGGTGAATATCGCATGGTGATGGCTAAATAGGAAACCAGAAAAAGAAATCAAGGAATAAATAACATTTTCAAGGACAACACTTTCTTTTTTCTTTAGAATTTCACAAGTTATGGTAATGACAGTGATGTCAATATGCCCCAGTCTGCAGTTCTGGATGACTTGGCAAAATATAGCCATTATACTCTGTGGTTAACTGCAAGCACAGCTTTTGGAGATGGAAACAAAACCAGTGAAATAATAGACGTATACACAGATCAGGATAGTAAGTGAATACCTTTTTTAATGTTCAGTGTGTGTCAGTACTTCAATTTATTAAATATTCTCTAACTTCAACATTATTTTACTGTTGATGGCAAAATTTTAAAAAAATCCAGTAAGTACTGTTTTCAACACTGCAGTATTTTTCTTTGCAAAGAAGACATTTTGATCAGAGTCTTTGCTTTGTAATACTAAGAACATAGTTCACAAGCTTCTTCTTTGGATAAGAGCAGTAGAAATACTGTCTTAAACCATCATTAAGAGTATTTTATTAATCAAATTTAAAATGGATGATTATTCATACATGCCTTCAAAATATTTTGCTTTTGAAAATGAAACATAAATGAAACATAAAGTTGTACAAATATTTCAAACCAGGTTTAAAAACTAATCTTACTTTGGACATTTACTTCTGTTTTAGTTTTGGATTTTTTATTACTACAATCCATGCGTTTATTTTTTGCTTATTATCTCTTGTAGTCCCAGATGGTTCTGTTGAAAATCTGGTCTATCAAAACATTTCCTCATCTTCTGTAAATGTAAGCTGGCTTCCACCATCGCAACCAAATGGCTTAGTCTTCTTTCATGTTTCTCTAAGTTTATTGCAACTGGGAACCAGTAAGATATTGTCTTTCCTTACCTACAACACAAGCATCATTTTTGACAATCTAGAGAAATACACTGATTACATTCTGAAAATCACACCGGCCACTGATAAAGGATCTTCTGAACTGCATGCTCTAAGTCTGCATATAAGAACTGATGAAGACGGTAAGATAAGTATTTTATTCATTCTTAAGGAAACATATTAAAAAAAGAACTAAATAGCTTTATGAAATAAAAAAAAATATTACTTTTCTGATGTTACTTAAAGCTTTTTTGCTATACAATGACACAAACAACTGCTTTGCATTTCTGCATTGAGACCACGAAATAGAATTTTCCACTCAGGGCACAACTTTAACTGATAGTTAAAAAACGTTTTTCATTGTAACTCATATTCTTCTGAGGTTATCCTTGTTTCTCTCTTTCTTATTTCTTCCTGTAGTCCCAGAATCAGCACCTATAATCAAAACGTTTTCCAATCTTTCAACTACCTCAGTTATGCTTTCATGGGACCCTCCTGTTAAGCCAAGTGGTATTATAGTAAGTTATGATCTAAATTTATTCGGGCCAGAAAGGAATAACTCATTCTCTACCACCAATAATTTTATCATCTTGGAAGACCTTCTACCATTCACATTATACACCATCTATGCAGCTGCAAGAACAATAAAGGGACCTGGTCCATATGCTGTTCTTCAATTCTACACAGATGAGTCAGGTGAGCAAATTCAGTTGTAGCCAACTTTGAAATTTTGGCCCTATCCATCTTAGATCTGAACATCAGACCTAAGAGACTTGAGATAAAGGATCAATTTTCCATTGGTCTGTGTGTGAAGAGCTTTCACAAAAAGGAAACACTACAAGGGAAGTCTTTTCTGAGTTCTCCTCCCACCACAGTGGGCAAGAGGAGATCACATTCTGCACAGGAGTACAAAAACAACTCCAAGGAGAAATGTCTTTTGTCTTTGGAATGTGTTACAGTTTGCCAAGTGTCAGGGGTTTTGAAGCAAGCAACAATACCTTTCTTTTCATCCCCCCACGTAATTGAATAATAATAAAACATGGAAATATGTCTTACACGTTCTCAGGTTTCCTTTACACAGACCTCCCCTCACCTGCATGGTAAATGACATATCTTGTAAATATACATTGAGTTGCAGTCAGTATATGATGTAGGAAGAGAAGTATATCACATTCTAGTAATATACGTAATAAAAACTCCATTAAATGCCTTAGTTCTAACAATGGGGATGTTGAAGTGATGAATAGATTTCTTAGCTCTCTAAGAAGATATCTTGCTGACTAAATATGTATTCCAGATTAATGGAATTTTTCATGCCAAAAAGAAAGAAAAATATTAAAATAGCAATGAGTTCAGATAAAAATGGTAACAAATGTACATATATTCTCTTGCTTCTCCAAAGTGTTTGTTTTGTTTTGTTTTGTTTTGTTTTTTTAAATTTTATTTGAAATTTGGAACTCAAGAGTGTTTCTCTTTTGCAGTGCCATTAGCTCCACCACAAAATTTGACCATTACCAACTACACTGCAGATTCTGTGTGGCTAAAATGGGATCCAAGTCCTCAGCCAAATGGTGTTATTATGAGATATAATTTTAAGATTTATCAAAACAACACTGAAAAAATATTTTATCAGGTATGTTTATAATTAACAGTGTTTAAATTTTTGGGGGGCAGATACATACTTTTTTCATGCTTTATGAATATATGACAAATACTTTAAATGTCTGTCCTTGTCCTAGAATTCTGAAGCTCCTCTAAATTCCTGTGTGTTAAGACAGTTTACTTACCCTCTCGCTGTGCCTGTAATTAAATTTTTAAAACTAGACAGAAAAAAATTGTTAGATTTTAATTTACTTTGAGCTTCTAATATTTCTTTAATGAGGAGCCTTATTAATCTTTAGTTCATATTTCAATGTGTGTTAGAAAATGACCAAACTTACTTATTTTGTGGCTGTCTTTGGTTAACTATGTAGTATCTGCAGATTTTCAAGATTCAAAAAGGAAGACAGACTTCCCTAGTCACTTTGAAAAACATTAAAATACTTAAAAATTGTTTAGAGGCTTGTTTTGTTTTTTTTTTAATTTTTGCCAAATAAGAATAATTGAAAAAAATTTAACTGAAATAGACGCTTTAAAATTATATACAAAAGATGATTAAGGCATTTATATCTGCTTAAATCTGATTGCTTGGATGGCATCAAGAAATGTGTCCTGAGCTGTAAAGGCAGCAAGCTGAGACCAGGATTGCATCTCAGGCTTAGAAACTATGTGCTGAGTTCTATTCACCCGAGACATGTAAAAGCAGCAGGGAAAAAGCATTGCTGCAGTAGCTGTGAGTTTAAGATGTATAGTGTACACTGCACACGGGACTGAGGAGGTCCATTACTGCCTTTGGAAACACATTCCTTGGGTGCTCACGGAGGCCACCAAAGATTATTCTCCACTGTCCATCTGAGGCAGATTCAAACCAAATTAGAATATAGAAACTGGCCAGGACACTTGAATGCATTTGCTATGCCCTATATTTCTTAATGTTTCGTAATGTTATATGGGCAAGAAGTTAGATTTAGGTTGTGGCAGCAGGACAGGCAGAGCAATTTGTATAGACATGTTACAGTTAGGCACCATAACTTGGATCCCACAAGATGTTCACCAGACTTTCTTGGTGAAATTCAGCTCTTTCCCTGCTGCTATTTTAGCCCTCTCAATATTTGCACAAAATATGCCTTGCGTGCTCTGGGAAAAACAGCTACCAGGAACTGAACTGTGGTTTTCAGCTTTTTTCAAAACTGTGTCTGGCTCAGGTAAACTAAAAGAAATGAGAAGCTGTGGCCTCTTCCGTAGCAGAGATGTAGTAAAGAAGTAGAAGGTGACAGTGGGTTGATGTGGTGATGTGGAGGTGACAAAAGTTTTCAGTATTGGCAAAAAAAGGCATGTGTGGAGTTAATTTGTTCTAACAATGCTATGGGAATTATGATACCATCCTTTGGCATATCTTCCTCACAAGCCACAGTGAAAGAGGGAGAGGAGAAAGGAAAGGAAGAATTTGATCCCACATTCTTTTTTGTTGAGCTCAGGAACTACTTTGACTGAAAGCTACTCAGAGTAGCAGAGGCAAGGCTCTAAATCTTCCCTTCATTTCAGTGGGTTCAAGGTGAGGCCCACAATGTTTACACAGATTAATTGCATACTAATAATTTTTCCTTAAGAATGTTTCAGGTTCAAACCACGAGGCAAACCTTGTTGGATTAGAACCGTTCAGCCCCTATTTAGTCAGCGTCTCTGCATTTACCAAGCTTGGGAATGGCAATCAGTTCAGTAATGCTGTCCAGTTTACAACGATGGAATCAGGTTAGACGTGACTTTTTCTAAGCTGGAGTTCTGTTGTATATTTTGTATATATTCTGTTATATTCTGTATATATTTGTTATATTTGTATATATGTATATGTATTTGTGTATATAATATGTTATATTTGTATATATTCTGTATATATTTTCCTTGTATGGTTGAACAACAGCCTTCCTCTTCTTCCAAAAAAACCCGTAACATAACACTATCTCACTGTCTTCTGCCTGTGTAACGCCGATTCACATTCCTGTTGTACCGGATAGGCTGGGTTTGAAGTTTGATGTCGGAAGTGTAGAATTAGAAATGTCCTCATCTGAAATGAGAGGCTTATATGGCTACTATAAATCTTTTAATAGCATCACAGATAAAGGGAGGAAAATTAGATAGATATCAGTCTTTGTAGATCAAAGCGATAATTCAGATCCCTGTGAAAATAACTGAAACTTTAGCAGTATCAAAAGCAGCTGGACAAAAGATTGGCAAATGAACTGGAAATTGTATTAAACAAGTTTAAATTTTTAGCCTTTTTTATAATTTATTTTGGGAAGGGAAGCTAGCTACTAATTAAATACCCTAATTTGTTAGATCTTATTCTTCCTGACAACTGGGGAGGACTATGCCATATAGCTGGCTTAATTAATACGTACAGTTTTGTCTTGTGCCTTCTATACGTCTCTTCAAGTTGCAGGTTGTTCCAAAATAAAAAATTGTGACTTGTGAAAGTGAATATTCAACATTCACTAAAGAGAGCCCAGGAGCTCTGCATGTTCGCAAAACTGGCCTTTGTGGAACACTGTAGCTCATTTGCCAGGTCAGAGCAATCCCCAGGCTCATGTACTTTACAAGGTCTGCCAGTGCCAGGGAACTAGCATGGATTAGGGGGCTGTGTCTGAATCCCTAGATTCCTTTTTACTGACAGAAAAGGGAGCAAACAAGGTATCAGAAGTTCCCACATAGTGACTATAGCTGTTCAAGACCACACTTCCAGTGAGATATTCTTTCCAGAGGTGATAAAACAGGGGGTTCTGGGAAAAATTATGCTGTTTATTGTACCCAGCAGTTATAACACTATAAGAAATCCAGACCATCACTGAACTGGTTCAGGTTGGCTGTTGGATCCCTGCAGCTGGAGGCTGTCCTGCCTAAGAGCCATGGTCATCCACCAGTTGTCTCATTTAATCACTTACATTCCATACCCGTGGTACCTTCTTCAGAAGTGCTGGATGGACATTGTCCACAGGAGCATGTCCTAGTCATTTTACAGTCTTCTCAGATTTTATGCTCTGCTAGTTGCAGCATTATTTCAATAGAGGAAGTAGATTGCAGCAGCCCTCACTATGTATTAATTTTCTTCACTTCAGCCCTTTCTGAAATACTTTAATTCATGGTTCTATTTAAGCAATTGTTCACAGATAATTGCTCTATTTTCAGCATGAGTATAATATTTGCTACCTTTTATTAAATTTTTATGAGCATTTAAAAAAACTTCTCCTGCTGAAACCAGCAAGGAGGTGGGCAACACTAAGGTAATAGCATTGACACGAGAGCTCCGAGACCTGTGCAATGACTTCTGCGTGGGTTGTGGCTCTGATGAAAGGACAGAGATATGATACAGTGCCTAAAAGAAACAAAACTGACATAAATTAGGAACTTCTGCTGTTGATGCTCTCATGGAGTATGTATATGTGTTTCACACTCCTGTGTATATTTTATTACACTTTGATTAAAAAACCATGGGGAAAATATGGGCAGATGTGAAAATAAAACTGGAGAACACAACTAGGAAAAATCCAGATAGACAGCTGCTTTTTTTTTAAGTACTACCATCAGTCATTTTCATAGTAGTTGGGAAGGAACCGTCTAATAAGGACAAAGATTCATTTTTGTTCTTTCAATGTGTTTCTTTTATAGTGTCACTTTTCTGCCACTGGAATCTTTGACCCTTGCTGTGAAGACTGGGTCTGCTTCTCTGACTATATTGTTCTGTAATTACCATTTTAATTGTGTGGGAATGTTAATCTTTGGTGCATGTGTATCTTTTAAGTACCAGATGCTGTCCAGAATGTTCATTGTATCGCAACGAGTTGGCAATCTATCCTAGTGCAGTGGGACCCTCCTGCTTCATCCAACGGTGTAATTACTCATTACATCATAACAGTCGAAGGAAATTCTACATTTTTTTCATCTTATGATACACTGCATACTTTTAGAAATCTGCTTTCCAATATTACTTATCAATTTAAAATTAAAGCTGCAACATCTGCTGGTGATGGTGAAGAACAGTTATGCAATGCCAGTACGCTTCCTGAAAAAGGTAACAAATTATTCAAGTTAATTCTTTTGTTTAATATAAATGATGACCATGAAAGAAGCAGGCTTGAAATACCTACTTCAATTCAGGCAGCTGAATCCTTCTGTTGTTTAAATTTCATGCTAATAGTGGATGAGGAGATACAGAACTTCCTCTTTCTCCTGTTTTAGAATACTTGGTAATAAGAATGAAATTAACTGCCATTTAAATAAGCACAGAGAAAGTACCTTTTTCTGTGGTGATAACAATAAAGCTGTTCAGAATTTGTGCAATTAAGAAGCATGTAACTTCTTCCAGCAGACTTTCATCCTAACTCTTGATGAATAGGATTAACAACAAAGAAAATTGTGAGCTAAATCCAAAGAAAAACGTAGGCATTTTTTTGGCATTGGAGTCAAAAATTGTCACCCAAAATCTATCTTCCTTTATTTCTCCACACACACTTCACACTTCAGTCCTGGCTGTGCTTTCATCTGGAACCTGAAACTTCCTTATGCACTCGGTGATAAAATTCTGTGCAAAATACAGAGTTGTTTCTGTGTAAATAGCTATGTACCCAGCTTCTAGACTGGAAGTGGAGAGGAGCCCAATGCCCAATCGTGGAAGTAAATGCCTCTTTCAGTTCTCTTCCCCAGCTAGGGGCAATTTCTGCTGGTGGGATTATTTCTCTTGGTTTTTGGTTTTTTTCTTCTTCAGTGATAGTTCAGTATAAAAATAATAAAAAAAAGGAACCAAACCTAACTTTCATAATACTTTAATTACTAAGTTATTCAATATCTTAAAAGATGAGTGGCAGCATTCATTCACATATCTCTTTCAACTGAGAGAGGGAGTTCTGCTCAGTTCTGTCAAATAACAGAAGAGTCTATGTCAGTGATGGGGTTTAGGTTCTGGCTGACAAGTGGAGGAGGGGCAGCTCTAATATGCAGACTTGGATCAGACGTCTAAACTTGGAGGAAATCAAACTTACCCTTATGCTTAGTCTTCCTGTTGGTAGCTTCCTGATCAGCGTGCACCTCTTCAGGTTCAGCCTCTGGATCTCTCCTGTTCACAAAGCCTTAGTGCCCCACTCTGAGCTTTGGTTTCCACATTTCTTAAAATAAGACTTGTGGATGTGAATATCTGAATGAATCTAGACCACATCTGTACTGTCAGCTGAACTACTGCTGCTTTGGTTCTAGATCAAATGGCTGAGCTCCAAATGAGGATAGGGAAGGCAGCCCCTTACAGGTGCAATGTGGCCAACATTGTGAAAAAACCAGGGCTGTACTCTGGTGAGCGCCCCTCCTCATAATAAGGTTTGGCTCACTAAAGCCTGGCCGCATCCCCTATTTGAACAATGAGGTGGCCCATTCATACCTGTTCCTGGTAAAAATGTCCTCTCTGAATTGGCTTCCTGACCAACAACAGTCTCATTACAAATTCTGCCATTTTCCAATCCCTGTTGGTCCCCTCCAATCTGGCTCTTAGGCAATTTAAGACTTCTGCCTGGGTCATCCACCCTCTTGTTTGCTCAGAAACTTCTGTCTATCAGCAGGGTTCAAAATCCACTTCTGAAGGAAGCATTGATTAAATACAAGAGATGAGCATATTTGTATCTTACAGTATTGGATGCAAATAGTATAGTAAACTTAATGGCGGTAGTGAATGTGCACGTGTGTAAGTGTGCACCTGGGTGCACTTCTCAACTGCAGGCATAACTCTCCACCCCTACTTTTAAATCAGGGTAGCTGAACAGCCAGCCCTGACTCGGAGCTCAAGTAAAACTGAAGCTGGGAATGGGTGTGCAGACAAGTGGGCCAATGCACAATTGAAACTGGAGTCATCCAAAACTGGGAGGTTTTGGAGATAGTCTTACAGGGGCATGTTACCCTCTGGTACAGAGGAGACCAGGAGGTTTCCTAAGTACCTCACTTCTTGGAGGATGGGGGAAAAGCTTCTAGGAGTGCTAAAGAAGCCTGGCACCTGGGAAAGTTAATTATAGGGATTTCTGAAAAATTTGGGGCTGGCTATGAATTAATGTTGGAGGAAAACCCGGAGAAGCTACGAATGTGATATTAAGCCTGAGCTTGAGAGATAGACTGCTAGTCGGTTGTGGTCTATGTTACATAGAGTCATGTTAGCAGGAGAATACCCCCAGGCTTCATTTCGTAACAAGATGTGGCTTATGTATCCTATCACTGAGAGTTTTCCTAAGGGTTGATACTACAATACTTGGGATTTTTTTTTTGCCACACTGTACAGACCCTTTCTTTCAGTTTTATCATTGGCTTACATGTTGTTGCTTAGTCATATTTACAACAAACCAGTTATTATTAGGACATTTCCTTTACTGTGTGTTTGCAGGAATTGTTTTGTGGTGACTGGGTACTAGGAATTGGAGATTCATGGTTGGGAATGGAAACAGTTTTATAGCTGTTGTCAGCTTCTTATTTATGGTGGTCTAAGATTAGTCACAGAATATGTAGCCAGCACTGAGTCACTGACAATGCATTTATTTCTGACATAAAGTGAAATCGAATTTGGCTCTGTGTCTCACTGCATAGTGTTTGACCTTTACATTCTTAGCAAGATTATTTGCCTTTTTTTTGAGGTAAATTTGTTCCTATCTGGGTACAATTAAACACGAATCATGAAGATTAAATTTATGAGGAGATTAGTAGTGTTTTGTGTTTAATCTCCATTGTCATGGTAAACCACTTCTGCCAGTTTCAGTACATTATAAAAATTATCAACTTTGTAGTGGTAATATTACTTTGTTTTTAAATGTATTATAAAGAGTATGACAGACAATATAGCAAGTACACATGCATAAATGAGATACAATAGCTATTCTTGGATTATATTTAGGAAAATACACATATTAAAAGGAAATTTCATTAAGGTTGAGTGAGCTTTTAGAAGGCAAATGGAGCCATAAAATGGTAGGTAACTTCTCCAAAAGGCATACTAAAGCTGTGAAGATTGAGTTAACTCACAAGTCTGGGGCAAGAGTAATAGTCATTCAGTTAAGAACAGAAATAAAACAATTAAAAACTACTTGGGGTGTTCAGAGCTTGAATAATCAAAAGAAAACAGTTGCTGCTTTCAGGCTTTTTTGGGTTAGATTTTTCTTCATAGAGTTTTTATTCTTCTCTGAAAATATTAATCATATTGATTACAGTATTAAGACATGCTGCACAGTTTTTCCCTCTTATTGCTAGTCCTACTTAATATTATAGCTGAATACAGAGTCTTGGAACAGGTTGAGGCCCCCATTGTACTGCTGGGACAGTCCTTACTATTTGTTTTCTACTAAACAGAGATTCATTCATAACTTAGATTTAAAAGAAATATGGCTAGGAATTTGTCCAGGAAACATTTCTTAATTTAATCTTACGTTTTTTTGGCTGGCCAATACTAACTTGCAGTTATACACAGAAGTATGCCTTGTGCATGGAGGAGAGTAGTGCCTAAAAGGGCGGGTAATGGGAAAATTTCTTGGGTCTTTTGGTGTGGAGGTAGAAAATTATGATCATCTGTTGTTACTTATGCACAAACTGTGTTCAGTCTCCGCACAGCAGAACCTTTAAAGTTTCAATGTTTGTACCTCCTGGTTGGATGTGCCCATTGGAAAATGTGCATCTTTTTTTCATCCAGGCCTGTGAGGAGCACAAAACATAGCGTGAGCATAAAGATTCCTTCGTATGCAAGGAAATAATCTGTTTCCTTCACCATAAATCCTTTTCTTTGGACATGGCAGTTCTATGAGTTGGAGTTACATGAATTTCCTCATTACTTTGTGAAGAGAACTACAGATGACCGTAATGTGCTGGAAGAAATATTTAAGTCCATACCCTAAAGTGATCCTTGGGGCCCCAAGCATGACATGCAGTGCAGCGTGTACTGCAGCGTGTTGGCCTGGTTATCCAGAGGGATCAAGCTACTGCAGAGCCAGAGCATTAGATATGGAAGAGCTTCAGTGTCCTTGTCACTACTATAGATAAGAACAGTGTGTTTCATATGTTCTGTCAATGCTGCAAGTTCATGTTTCCAAACTGGATTAAAGTAAAATAATCAAAAAATTGTGGAATGAATCATAAGAATCTTTGGAACACTTCTTTCAGAGATAACTGAAACTGATTTTTTTATCAGCTCTCTATTTTCTCAATGTAATGTGGAATTTTATTTTGTTTAGATTTTTTCTCATTAATTGGTATGTCCAAATGTCAGTTAATGGCTTTGGTGTTTATGGAAAATCTTGACTAGACAAATGCAATGATCACTTTGTTACTGGCAGTGAAATTGCATTGAAGTTATTTTCATAAGCAGGTAGATAAAAATAGAAGAATCTTATAGCGTAGGATGAATGAAGTATTTTTTTAAGGACTAGGTCAACTCTAGGTTAATGTATAGAAATGGTGGTGACATATACATACAAAGCTGACATTGAAAACATTTTCAGGTAAAATAAATTGTTTGCTGAAAAGCAGACAATGGTCCCATTTGTCTGAAAGCTGAGCATTTTTATTTAATTTCAGACTGGAATACTAACAGCTTTTCATTACTTTTATAAGTTAGCTTCAAGGTGGCCATTTCTCCTTAGATATGTAGAATTTGATTTTTGAGTGCTTTGACCCCAGTTAGAGACCGAATTTCCTGATGTGTTAAGGGCTAAGAGACACAGTCCAAGGAGACTTTCTTAAAACGTGTTCTCAACTGTGCAATTTCCTTTAAAGCATGTCTGATACTATCAGTCCCAAGTCATGGGAAAAATAGTCTACAGGATTTTTACATTTTTATGTTAGTAAAATCATTTGGGACCTGTTTGTGGTGTCCGTGCTCATAAAAGCAGGACTTTTATATCATGATGAGTCTCCCTGAAATTAGCAGTCTATTCTAGAGGGATGATAGTATGATCAGGGATATCAGCTTAACCCAGGGAACCCCTTTGGGTAACTAAACTTTCAAAAGTTAATAGAGATAATCAATACAGAACATTCATTTTCTTTTCAGATGTCTCCATATTCTGAAGACTCTTGTTTTGTGCCCATTGCTATCTGTTCTACTTTGTTCTTCACTTGCTTCCTATTGATGCTCTTAATACCACCCAACAGACTTCTAGGCTGCCGCTGTTCTTTAATCCAAACTCCAGCTACAAGCAGCTGTTCTGTAGGCAGGCTTTTTTTTATTAACTTCGTTAGGAACTATGCCATATCATATTACCCTCTTCTGTTCCCCAGCCCGTGCAGCTGTAGTCATTGCTTTCCACAGAGGTCTTTACAGAAAGCCGTAACTGCTCTCTTTTCTCAGTAGATTTTTGTGTGTGTCCTTTGCTGCCCTTAGGTTATCTTTGCATTGTGAGGAGGATTTTTTCTACCCAGTATTTCTCTTGATTTAAGTCTGTTGCAGTGGACCAGTTCAACTCAATCTGAATCTTTGCGCAGTCCTGGTGCTTTTTCTACCAGGAATTTCCTTTCATTTTAGGTTCTCAAATAAAAACTTAAGCCCAGAACAGTCCACTAGCTTTGGAAAGGCTGATTAGCATTGCAGCCAGACGGGCGTAGGGAACCGGGGCCAAGATCTATGAAAGTAACTTCTATTTAGGTACTTAGCTTCCTGTTAACTTCAGTGGGAGTTCAGGCACGTAAATAGGTTTTAGGAGCTTAAAATCCCATGTGGATCTGGCTTCGGGCACTATTTGTTGGAGTTTGGCCATCGTGTGAACAATGGTGGATGAACCTGAAAATACCTCATTCCTCCTCCAGTCCAGAAACTAAATTCACCAGCATTTCATGGCCAGCCTCTGTGCCAGCTCCCTGGCTAGCTTTCAGAAGCTGAATTAAAAGCTATTAAATGGAAAATGATAGAGTGTATTGCACCAAAAATTTCAGACTTTGAAAAACTCCCTACTCCCAGGGATAGCTGAATTTTAGCAAAGGCAATATAATTCAATAGGGAAAGACTTAAGCAGTCCTACCTGTGATTCCTGGGAAATTTAAATATGGGATTAGCACTAGATTGCCAGTTAGCTAATCAGAGCACAGTTCGAGACAATCAGTGTCCCACCCCACCACAAACACAGCCTTTTTCATGCCCATTCTTTAAGTGGACCTTTCTGGAAACAGGGAATAATTAAATACAGTTCCTGTTCGGCACATATCAAAGCAGCAGTGTGTGAAAGCAGACACATAAATCTTTGTTACAGTTCCAATTTAATCTGAAAGAATAATTGTCAAAGATGTGATTTTTGGCTTTAGTTGTTTTTAGTGTGAACAGTGATCACTTCATCATTGTTGAGTCATGTTTAGAAAATTTAAACAAGCTGCGTGATTACTCTAGGAAGCATGGAATGGTTTGTTCAAATCAGTACCATCTGTGGACAGAAAAAGTTGGGGGAATTTTAGTCATTCTTGAGGAATGGAAACCTGATTCTCCATGCCAGAGTAATTGTAATCCTCTTTGTATCTGTAACCCAATAGCATAGTTGTCTTGAAGTTGTCTCATTGAACGCAGTCATCAAGTGCAAGAGAGGCCGTGCCACTGGGTGTCACTGCTCCTCGCTGCCGCCCTCGGAGCAAACCTTGCACTTGCTTCGGATTCAGGTCACATCTTTTCATTTGTTCTAATGAGGGATTACATTTATATTTGATTTGTCTATGTAAGCAATGAGGTAAAATGGACTAGATTTTAAACTGAATAATGTTTAAGGCTTTGATTTCATTTTAAAGATCCGTCTAAGCACTGACAGGAAATTTTCCTATATCTTCTGCTGACTTACCCTTTCTTCTTTAGGTTAGAAATATTTTGCATGTATGGCTCTTAGTAAACTGGGAAAACGATGAATTAAAATAGAAATAAAAGCTTTTGTAGGAAAGAATAAGTACTTGTCTAATCTGTCTCTTACCTCGATACCTGCAAATTTATCTTTCAAAATGGTGGTTTTGACATAGTATTCCTCACTGGGATGATGACAGACTATCTTCAGCCTTGTGAGAGTAATTTGCATGGATTCCCTCCGTAGTCATCGGGGAAAAGGGCACTTCTCCAGGGGACTGATGGAAAGAGAAACTTCCGTTTTCCTGCACCCTGTTCTTTCCCCTGGTCTCTGGGAGTTTGTCTCTTTCCACCAAATACAGAGAGAGCTCATGGAGGCTGGATTAATTAGATTCTTGTTGTTCTGTGTAAGAGCCCACAAATCAGAGACACTGTTATTTTTCCTGATATCACTTCTAGTTCTGTAAAACTGCCAAGCATCTTTTCCATCTTTACTGCAACATTGCTAGCTCTCATTTCTTTTTGATGGCATCATCTGTTTTGAAACTGAGGGAACAGAGTACTCTCCCTGAGAAGAGAAGCCTACCATGCTGGCTAGAACAAGGACACTGCTGCTTCTGCCTGTGACTAGCCTCTTTAACCTGCCTTGGTTTAGGTGATGCAAAGACTACATTTGTGCCAGCCATGGCTCTACCAGCTGCCCATTTGAGAAAGTGAAGGTGTTTTTCCACCTTCTTCCTGGCACCCAGCAAGCAATCAGTTGCTATCTACTTTATTCCAGGCTCCTGTTTCAGTATTTGATCCAGGCTTTCATTTAAATTGGAGTATAGTCCAATAATCAGTTTTGAGCAGATGGAAGTTTGTAATGATAGACTAAGAGGCATTAGAACCAGTGGTTTCCATCTCCATATTGCATACTTTCAACCTTTTATTCCAAACCTGACAATGCTGGCTGTTCCTATTGCAGCAGGAGTTCCTGGGGCCGTATGGTTCGAAAGGTGAAGTCATGCCTTATCAAAGGTAACCATTTTATAGTAACCATTGAACATTTCTCTGCATTTATTTTCCATTAACTAAAGGTCAAAGTAAGACCTTTCTTGTAATTTACAAAAGTAGCAAATACAATTTATAGAGCTATTATGAAAATATTGCAGTGTTTATTTTTTTGAAAGTGGAAAGAGTATTACATCTCCAAATTGTGATCAAGCAAGATTGTTACTGCCTCGTTGGTTTGGTTTTTTTTAGTTATTCCTTTCTATACTGTATGCTAATAACAATAGAGCAAAACAACCTTAATTCTAATAGAATGGAGTATAATGATGAAAGTTGTCTCTAGCAGAGATTGTTTTCTTAAGAAATTTTGCTCGTATTCTTTGTCTGGTTAGAGTGCAGCAGGGTGGGAGCATACGGGGCTATTGCTTGCTGTGATGTTATGTACATGTGGGTGAGAACTGAGGGGAAGGACAGGGGAGGCTTCATCGATGGTTCTTGTGCCCTGAACCCTCTCCTGCAGGCTCCACCTGCTTTGGTGGGGATTTGAATTTTCTCAACCTTTTTATCATCACAGCTTGGTTTGATTCAGAATTAACATCTCTTGTTAAATATTCATATTTAGTGGAGAGGCTTCCGCTTGTTATATTATGATGATTTTTATAAACAAATTGTTGCAGATGAAAGCAGAGATCAGATATTCCCACAAGGCTGAACAAAAAATGAAGGGTTTTCTCTTTCTTCCCCAGTAACGTTGGTCTGGGATCCTTTTATTCTTTATGTAAGCCTTGGGGCTTCTTCAGTTTCAGTTTGAGGATGTATCATGTGTTTTTCTTTTACCAGCGATACTTCTTCCCCCAAAGACTCTAAAGCACTTTTTAAAGCGCACAAAATGATTTCTGAGCTGATTTCCCTACACAGTTTTTGCCACAGAGAGTATTAGTATTATCTTACAGAGCCTTAGAGATAATATTAGCTTACTGTATGACTATGTGATATAGCACAAAACCATATGTTGCATACAGTCTGCAAGAGTTGAAAGTACAGTTGGCTTAATATAGATATGGATAAATGTGTGTGCATGTGTGTATGTGTATGTACGTACACGCGCTACTTTTGTCTCTGTGCACATGAATATAACCTGTGTATCCACATATATGTATGTATATAAATAAATGGGAGCAAAGTTTATAGGAAGTTTCTTTTCTTGCTTTGTATTGCCATATTATTTAGCTCTTCCCATTGATGTTCCTTTAATTTGTTGTTCAATGACCAGCTTGTAAAGCACTTACATAGAAAAATGTACTGCATGCATTGAAACTTTCCATTCAGAAGGTGAAAGAGGACACTTATGAAACCTTGAGGTGTTGCTTGAGGATTTCATATGTTACCAAGGGAGAGGGAGACAAATGAGTATTTCTAAGTGAGAGGTGAGGAATCCCAGTTAGCAACAGCAGTAAAAGATGCTATGGGTAGACCAAAAATAACTTTGCTTGATATTCCCTCCCTCAGTTGAGACATAGCCCCAAATGTAGCAACAGCAATGTCACACCTCTCAAAGCTGCCCCTGCATGACACACCTAAATGTATTTTTCTTTATTTCAAAAGCTATAGTAAATGTACACCACATATATATGTACAGTGTAATTTATGCCAATGGAATTACTCCTTATTTACCATATGAATTTGAATCTTGGTCTTTAGACATGCTTCTTAAAATATTTTTTTAAGAGAGGATAAAAGAGTTATAGTTGCAATCACTTTTCATTCAAATAAAGATATCTTACAAATGTTTTAATTTGCAGTTCCTAGTGCTCCCAGGGATATTGTTTTTTCCAACGTGCAATCAACAAGTGTGACCTTGAATTGGAGATCGCCGAAATCTATCCTTGGCTACTTTCAAAACTACAAGATTACCACACAGCTACAGTCCATCCACTGCAGTGACTGGGAAACTAAGGAGTGTATTGAGTATGAGATGCATCAATATTTATACGAAAATGTAGTGGATGACCGGATAGAAGAGACACTGTACGGACTGAAAAAATATAGATGGTACAGATTTGCAGTTGCTGCCAGTACAAATGTTGGTTATGGCAGTTCTTCACCTTGGATTTCTACACAAACTCTTCCTGGCTGTAAGTAAGGATGTTTGGCGTGTGTCATAATGCTATATCAATGAGATGTTCACCTAAATAAGCAAAACCACTTGGTAGAAAGTTATTTCTTCATAGATCTACAATGTTGGTGAAGTTAATAAGGATTTATTGCAACTCTTCAAGTATGAAATGTCATTATATAAATCATATGGGAGGTATGCACACTTGGCGCTACAGATTTTAATACCTTTTGGATGCTCCACTATATTTACTGCTTACCCAACAGCAGTTTCATTCCTCAGCTGTACTCCACATCTAGAATTGGTAAGTTTGAATTTTGGTTACTTTGGGTTGATACACCGTTTTCAGCCCATCACCACATTTGCGGTGTGTCAAAGAAAAGTAGTTATTTTTTTAATTCTTTGACTAAAAGTCACTTCTCTAATGTCATAACAATTTCCTGAAATTTTCCTATACATTCCTGGCAACAGAATTTAAGTCATAGTTTCGGAAGAATTCAGATTTCTTTCCACTGTATCCACCTAAAGAGATTACAAATCAAGTAGCTGTGTAACACCTACAGGACTGCCGAGACACATATTAGAACTGTCATGCCTCAGCTGAGGATTTCAGTTTCCAAGTAAGAGAAGAGTTAGTTGTCAGAGATAAATCATCACTAGGTATTTGAGAGAAGGGAACGTGAAACATAAATTATTTAGGAAGTTGTCCTGTTGACATATGACCTTCCCTCCCAGTCCACAGCCAGCCTAGGTCAGAGCACATCTGAGATCCGGCCTCTGGCCTGTGCAGAGCAACTGAGAACCACCACGAGTGGCCTGACTAAATCACAGCTCCTTCACTCCTTTCCCCTTCCAAAGAAATCACAATAGAGATACCAAGGACTTAAACAGCTGCGTACCAAGGACTATTCAACAGTCCACAGGCTTATTTTGTTCCATTCATGTTTTTACAGTCATGTGATGTAAATCCAGGAGGCTTTTGTATAATGCTACTCATAGTATCTGTGCACTCTCTATACAGTAATCCAGCCATATATCCTTAAGTGCCTCACAATTTTTCTGCTTGGTAAAGAAGTATTGTCTTCATTTGCAGATAAGAAATTGCAATAGCGAAATTCAAAGTCCCAAAGGGCAAAGAGATTTGGACACCACGATAGTGAGCATTGCAGCAGCCCATTTTTCTCATAAAGCATGGAAGCAGTCCTTTGTAATGAGAAGCACTGAAATCATCTGCAAAGTGATTCTTATTTACACTTACTTTCTTTGTCCAGTGGTTCTCATGAGGATGCCATGCCTATAAATTAATGCAGTATTTTAAATGAAAGTGAAAAAACAAATCAAGAAAAAATATAACTCCAGATGGAGCAGAAAATAGCTAACAATTTGTGCAACTCTTGAGCCAACAGCTCTAGGGAGATTTCTTACTGTTAGATGGATAGATCTCAGCTGCTGACATATGCCAATACTTCTCTTCAAAAAATTGTTACTGAGTTTAGAAAGTTAAGGAATTAAACTGGACAAAAAGGCAGATAATCAAAACACATATAATCAGATAAAGGTAGGAACCTGTTTATGATTTCCTTTCTGGACAGGGATAATTTAGGTCAAGTAAGACCTAGTTTCCTTTCAGTCCTGCTGAGGAGATGGTAGCTAAAAGTATAAAAATCTCACTAGACTGCACAAGCCCTTTCTATGTCAGTTCTCAGCAGTGGGTCCTGGTGCTCTATTACCTGGTTTAACAAATAGTGATGGCGTAGAAGTTTAAAAGTTCCACCAGTTCTTCCAGCCCAAGTGACTGGGGCTGCTGCCCTGTGTCTGTGTGGAGGGAAGTGGGCAGCAACAGCTTTCCTGTGAGCTAAATCAGCGACACATCAAGAGATGAGCCGCCTCTAAAACGCACCACTGTGGAGTCAAGGAAGCGTGGGCACTGTTCCAGCTATCCTGGATGGGTGCTGGTCTTTTTCCTGGGGTAATGGCAATCAGCTGAGGAGGAAGACAAAGAGGAAGGTGACACGTCACAGCTGGGTAGCCAGCTGGCAGCTCCAGCCTGCTTCAGCCGTGCGGGGAGCTTCCCTGAGCAGCGGCTGATCTTTAGCGAGGGCAGGTCTCTAGCTACCTGAGAGCTAGAGCTCATACTTTCCAAAGGCTATTCCTTAGAAATATTGTTCAACAGGCTAAAAAACCTTTGTTCCCCTCTTTCTTTCGCAAAGGGTACTGCCTGTAAGCAGGGAGGAGAAATTAGGATGCACAAAAGAAAAGACTGACCCGTCACTCTGGGCAGCCTTGTGGAGTGTACCCAGAGAACAGGTGTCGATCCCCCTCTCCTTTCCCTCATGGACAGGGCCAAGCATCCTCTGGATTAGCCTGCTGGTACACAGCCAGTAGACAGGGTCTGTTAGGGCTTAAGGGCACTTAGCTGCTATGTAAAATAGCCTGAGTACTTAGCCCATAAAATCAATGGGAGTTGTGTTTGCAGATTTGAGGGCAGAAGTTAGCCACTGCTTCTGATTTTCAAGAAATGCCTCTGTAAGACATTGCTTCTGCCAAAGGAGAAGTTACCTTAGTTATGAAATAATAGTCAAATGATTTTTCTTCAGAAATAATTGGGTTCTCAGAAATGTGTGTTTCTGCCAAGCCTAAGAAAACTACTACAATTATTATAGTCATATTCAGGAAGTTACAGCATTTAAACTGAGAACCGTTACACTCAGTACCCAGAATATAAAGAAATGAAATTTCAACAACAGCAAAAAATATGTAACAGAAACCCTAAGTATTCTTACAATTGCTGAGGATTTGACTGTTGTCCTAAAGCAGAAATACTTAATAATTCTGAATATTCAGTGACCAAGGTGAGGATCTTAGGTATTTATTTCAGTTGTTCATTATGGAGGTAAATTTAAGGCTACAGGAATCCTTTTTAAGATTCTTTAACTCATTTGAAAGTTTCAAACAAAAAATAATGGCTGTGTTCCATACTGAAAGTGGTTATAATGTTACTCCGTGGAAAATGTTGTAGGTTGGTCAGTACAATCCGGTTCCCACATCACACAGATAAACTATTCAGCCTCCTGTCTTGCAGATTATCCTCGCAGGAATTGTCCTACTGTCTCATAAAGTAGTTTGATGGCACTGTTATTACTTAGCTGATGGATTACCCAGGAGGCAAATCTACTGTGCAAGATGAAATATTTTCAACATAACCTAGATTTATATAGTTACTAGTACAGAAGATCACAGTGTTATGTCCCAGTAAGGGAAAGGGCAAGAAACGTTTTCCACAGCTAGGGAAACTTTTTTCCTTCACACCTGCACTTACTCCAAGTTTCTCTTTTACTTTTATAAGAAGAATAAGATTGGGCAAAATTGTGCTTTCTAAGGGAAAAATCGCTTTGGAGGGTCAGTGTTAGGTGGAAAGTGAATGACAGTGAGATCATTGACCTCATTTTGGATCTTGTACAGTCACACAATGCAATGTTTTTTGGAAAACTGCCAAGTCTCCTAATGCCAGGATATACAGAGATACAAAGGAAAATCCCAGATGTTCGAATGTCCCATGAAGGCTAGGACATAGATGCATGGGGCAGAAGGTTATGCTTCTCTTTTCAGCACCTTCTTTCCCAGTTCTTGCTGATACCCAGTTGCTTGGTAGATTTAAAGAAATGTTTCTGTGTGGTGGAAAGCAATGAGATTTCATGTCTTGCTGCATGCCCTTTCTTCTGGCAGGTTTTGCCTGAAACTTGTTTTTCTTTGTTTCTTTCATTCTCTCAGAACTAAACATTGGAAAGTAAATACGGCCTGATATAACATATAAATGTTTAAATATCAGTAAAAGTAATCTAGGTGGTTATAAAATGAAATGACTGAAATTCACACTTTATTTTTGTTGGGAAAAGAGAAGAAAAGAGCTGGTGTTAAACCCACAAGGATGAATTTCTGTTAGAAGACTGGAGTATTCAGTCCTATTTTTGAGGATTATGCTAAATGATTGGCTATCCAGACTTATCTTCAAGCTAACACACTTAACTGCTGCCTTAGCATCAGGACACAGATGGATGGGAAAGATGACCCTGACCTCTATAAGACCCACATTCCTGTGCAAGGATAGAAGCATGATAATCAGGAAATGATGGTTATTAGTTACAGAAAATGCATTATTGTGAAAACCAGGAGAAAAGCGCTTATGAGAGGAAGTGATTGGATTATGGGGGAATGAGAGAATAAGGCTAGGTCATTTCTACTGAGTAAATTGCTGTGATTTATAAGAGAAAGGGTATAGTGATATCATGGCCTCGTATTGACTAGATTAATTTCACAAACAAACCTAAATCAGAACATGGCAGTTACCCACTGAAGCAAACAGTTTTTACAAAGATGGGTTTTGTAAGAGCTGAGACACATTAGAGACATTTCATTTTCTAGTTTTCTTTCTAATTATACAGGTTATTTCAGAAAATATTCCTAAATTTCAGTATCATTGAGTTAATGACTGTTATTGCACTTTTTTGGATGAAAATAAAGAGGTATTAATGTGTAGTTGTATTTTAAATAAGTATCTTATATACAGCATACTCAATTAGAATTTTCTTGCAAAGATCTAAAAATTTATCAAATATAAACTGCACATGGAAATTATCCATACAAATAACTTCAGGATGGATAATTTGTAGATTAGATTATGTTTTAAAATTATTTCACACCATTGCTGGCTAATGCATAAACCTAACATGGCTTCTGAAATAAAATATTGAGAGATTAAATGCTCCATTAATGCCATGAAAAAGTAATGGAAAATAGTCTTTGGAAACTTGGTTGGTTTGGAAACTAAGGCTTGAGAAGCTACATATATAATTTTATACTTTTTTTCAGAGATTTCAGCTGATTATAAAAGTGGTACCACTGCCATAGTTGCTGAGATAATTGTTTACACTAAAAGACACTGAGCAACACATGTTACCTGCAAAACAGACTTAATTCGTGTTAATTCCAGTTTTTAGGGAACATGCTTGCCCTTGCATTTTGCTTTAACTGTTCTGGATCCCCACTCAACAGCCAGCCTTCTCTGAGCACTCTCTTCTTTCACCACCTCTCATGTGCTTTCGTAGGTCATTCAGTTACACTCTTCATTCAGTTGTTCCATGCTATTCAGTATTTTTGGGGATTGCTTCCAATGACTGAATTTGATCCTGCCTACAAAGTCTAGTATATTCCTGCTAATCTCAGCACAGCAATCTACCTCCTGTACCATAGGATACCATAAACTCTTCACAGCGCCTTATCAATTCCCAAATCTTCCTGGTTTATTCTAAATCTAAAATTGCAAAATTTTCACCTTCACAGTGCAAAATTTTATGATTTCTCTTCATTAATCTGTCACACATAATTTCAATAACTACATTCCTCCTTCCATGCTATTTTCCTTTTCCTAACCTGTTTTCTACCTAAAAAACTAAGTAGCCTTATATACACTCCAATTTTCCTCATTAAGCCCTCGTACCTGATGATTAATGGTGAAAAAATACATATTCATGCATTAAGCATGTTTGAGAAAAGAGACTGCATCTTCTGATTAGGATAGATATGATCACCTTTATCATTTTATATAACAAACTGTTCACTGATATGTAGTACTCATAGTAGTGTTTTTTTGTGGTAGATTGAAAAAAAAAAAAGGCACCATGAAGCCAAGTCCTGGAAATATGTACAAATCTGTTCTTGCTTCTAAAACAGGCTGTTCACCAATACGTATCACAGCTGTATTTTTTCATAGTAGACCCCCCCCCCCAAAAAAAAAGGCACCATCGAGCCAGGTTCTGGTATTATCTACAAATCTGTTGTCACTTATATTCCAAATATTATTTTCCTGAAATTTACCACTGTCATTCTGAAAAAATAATAGCACTTACTGAGAACTGCTGTGTTATTATTATGATTCCATTGATTTCTTATTCATGAATAAGAAATAACTAGGTTAGTTCACATATCACCTTGACCAAAGGAAATGTCAGGGAAATACCATTTCTTAATGTAAACTTTCTTGCCTGCTTACAATTCCTATAACTTTTTTGTGTTTTCTGAAGTTTCTCAACATGTTAAGAATAAGTTGAAATGAAATCTACTAAATGTTTTTTTTCTATATCAAACTATGTGCATCAGTACTTTCCAACATTGCTGGTCCCCAATCAGTATCAAAGCTTTATTTTTTCATAGTAGGCCCCCCCCCCCCAAAAAAAAAGGCACCATGGAGCCAGGTTCTGGTATTATCTACAAATCTGTTGTCACTTATATTCCAAATATTATTTTCCTGAAATTTACCACTGTCATTCTGAAAAAATAATAGCACTTACTGAGAACTGCTGTGTTATTATTATGATTCCATTGATTTCTTATTCATGAATAAGAAATAACTAGGTTAGTTCACATATCACCTTGACCAAAGGAAATGTCAGGGAAATACCATTTCTTAATGTAAACTTTCTTGCCTGCTTACAATTCCTATAACTTTTTTGTGTTTTCTGAAGTTTCTCAACATGTTAAGAATAAGTTGAAATGAAATCTACTAAATGTTTTTTTTCTATATCAAACTATGTGCATCAGTACTTTCCAACATTGCTGGAAATTTTTTCTAGCATGCAGAAGACCTTGTGTTTTCACAATTTCTTGTACTTTGAAAGATTTGACATACACAAATATATTATGCTTGTTTATTTGTCTAAATAGTTATATATATTTTGGTTGTGTCATGTAAAACACATGTAAATAACTTGTAATTTAAAAACCCTATAATTTCATTTTAAGGAAAAGTTGTAGGCAGTTCATACTCTAGAGAAGTTGTAATAATTGCAATGAAAGATGTGTTTCTAAATCACACTGTATGCTTTATGTGTGAGAAAGAAAATGTGCTAATTATTTAGGCAGTATATAATGGTAAATGTGAGAAAAAGTTTTGTTTTCAAATTGAAAAATAATCTCTACTGGCCACTAAAATTACTGGGTTATTTGTTGGGAATATTTTTGGCCATGATTCACATACATACTTGTTTTCTGCAGCTCCGGACAGTCCTCCAGAAAATGTGACTGTTTTAGCTACATCTCCTCACAGTATTAATATCAGCTGGAGTGAACCTGTCATCATCACTGGACCAACATGCTACCTCATAGACATTACCTCAGTAAGGCAATTCTGGTTTATTGTTGGTAGTAATACAGATGTTTGGTGATACAAATACCCCAGCAGATGTTCTTATTGAAATTACAGGACAGACATAAACTGGATTGAAAAACAATATGTCTGTTTCTATTTCCACATAAATTCCACATAAGAATTGATTGTACATTTATAAATTTCTTAATGGGAGATAATTACTTGGTATTAAAAAATGTGTGCTAATAGAGATCTTGGAGAAAGAAGGGTGTAGCTATAAATGTACAGAGGAAAACAGAAGCTGAGCTTTGTGGAGGTGTACCTCATTCTAACAACAATGAAGCTGTTTGCCAGTAAAAATGATAAAGATTTTTTTTCTTTTTACTCAAAGGAAGGAAAAAGTTAATTGTCATGATTTTACAAACCACAGTGAAAAGCCTAGCAAACGGAAGTGACTTGTACAAAGTTACACAGTGCATCAGAGGGCAAACTTTAAAGTCAAACTGGATTTCCTACTTTCCACTTGGTGCTCTGTCCATCAGATTAGCTGTATTTTGGTAGCACAGCAATAACACTTCTTTCTCCTTGATCTTTATAAGAAAAAAAAAAAGGCTGACATAAGAGAAAAGCTGTAGTGGCCTTTCTCTTTTCATCCTTTACTACCCTTATAATACTCCTTAAAACAACCATTAATAAACCTCATTTCCTGCCCTGTGGGAAGATATGAAACTTTCTAAGTTCGAGCACATGAGAAGTTTTAAGTAGGGTGTATGTTCCCTGTTCTTCCAGAAATTATACAAACAGAGCTATCAGTGAAAATGAGAAGCAGTTTACCAGACTTTACCCAGGAAAACTTGCTGGTTTTAGCTTCAGAAATCCTGAATCAGTTTGTTAGATAACAGGAAAAAAAATAAGGACTACTTCAAACTATTTGAAGACTTTAAATAGAAGATTCTTTCAATTTTCAGAGAAGAAAAGAAGACTATTGTGTGTGTATTTTCAGTGTTTCTGACTCAGACATAAGAATTACAGATATTCTAAAATAATAATGCTGAGATTTTTGTGCAAACGAAATTTTTAGGTAGATCAGTAAAAAATAACAAATATTTTTAAGCTCCTCAGTGAAGTCACAAGAGGGACTAGTGTGTAGTCCTGCTATTTTTTCTTCCTCTAACTTCATTATACAATGTGTAGAGTGCAATCTGTTCACTTCTGAACAGACTTACCACAGCAATAGTATGACAGGGTGAAGGAACTACAGTAACAAGGGGAATACTACCAGGAACAAAGAATGGTTCCTTGGCCTGTTGGGTCAGGCATAACAATTTTTATTTCTCTTTTACTAAAGTTAGAAAAGACTTATTTCTCATGAAATTTCCTGCACTTTTGAGTAAACAGCATTGTAGTGCATCAGCATAAAAAAAATCCTTTTCATGCTTTTGATAAAACTTCCAAATTCAATTTTGAAAGCATGATTTTTTTTCTGTGTAATATTTAATCACTTTGTATTTAAACAATTTTCTCTAATAGTTCCTAAATTATAAAAAGTTTGTCATCTGATTCTACACCATGAAAATATTATAAATACATTATCAGTACAAAATTACAGTAGAATTCATAAAGTGAGATGAAGTATGGAATGTTCCAGGTGAACCTGCCAGCATTCAGAAGGAACTTAAAAACCTGTTTTAAACATCTAGTTTGGAGGGCTTTGGTTTGGTTTTTACAAAGTAGGGTTTATTTTCCAAATATTTTTCAGCCATCTAGCATTAATTTAGGAATTTCTTGTAATCAGATGTTTTCTGTCTAATGATCAGTAACTACAGGGGTCAGTTCTGTAGATGATCATCTTAGTAGACATATCTATTCCTTCTTAAAGGCCAATAAAGCTGTCACAATCTTTTTTCAGTGAAAATTTGAGTATATATTTTATTGTCCCAGTGGGAAATTTTTAAAGAAGACTCCAAATTCCACAAACTTCCTCTATGTGTAACTTTACTCATTTTACTTCTCAACTGAGTATCTTTAAGGGCTCACAGAAATAGAATGTTTTTAGATTTGTACTCTGTGATGTCTGTATTCTTAAAAGTTAGTAATTCGTATTTATTAGTGAATCTATTAGGGTTCTGTTTAAATTGTTAGGATGCTCCTTGCAGTTTCTTAGGTCAGAAAAGCTAGAAAGTACTCCCTAATTATTATTCCTCTAAGTCATATTTTAGTTTGTTTTGCTGCCTACTATAATTAGAATAAAATATTCCTGAAAATAAGTAAGGAAGACGGAACTGAACCATTAAGCTTCAGGAAGAATAGAAATAAATTTAATGATGTAGTGCTGTGATTGTATTTTAGCTCTTGTATAAATATTTATATGCCAGATTTTTGATAGTCAGATAGGAAAAAGTATTTCAGCTCTTCATGGCCATCCCAGGAAATGAATGTCTGTTTAGTCCATCAGAAAGTTTAGTTCAGGTTAATTCTCAGTGGGGATAGATGCATATCTGTCAAATAAAGGTATGCTTGAACTATTCTAATGTTTTAGCAGCTGCATTTAATACAGATTTCATCCAGTGGGAAAACTACTGTACAGCTACCTAATCCTCTTTTCAAATTACACACTAAAGAAACAATAATGAAAACATCATTAACTGAAGTAGTGGGAATAAACATAAAAAGAATTTTTTAAATGATACTTGATCAAACACTAGAAAAGCTCCCGTTTTTCCCTTTTTCTCCTTTTTTAAGCTAACATTAGAATTGATTAATTGTTTATAAAGCCCAACACTAGATTTTTTTACAGAACTACCGATTATTTAAAACGTAGAGATGATAGGGATCCCAAGAAGTAGTCCAGTCCATATCATGCTCGAATGCAGAAACAAGTGTACCTAGAATCTTTCTCACAAATGAGTCATTATCCTGTTTTTTAAAATTTCTAGTGCTGAAAATTGCTCAGCAACCCTTGACCAATTGTTCTAGTTTATAACTAAACATATACTCATAGTTTTAGCTACATATTTAGGTATGGAATTGCAGTTTTTGTAATATTTAATTTTAATCTCGTTTGGTGCAAATAAAAATTCCTGTTTGTGTTTTCATGAACTCTAGAAACAATGGTTTATCTTCAATTTACTAACGGTCTTTTTATATTTTGAAGTTATTACTATATCTTCCACCATCCTCACATTTTGTAATCGAACCCAAATTATTTCTGCATTCCAGTTTTTCTAGTGAGAGAATTACACCCTCCCCACTGTCTCATGAGTAGTGCTTCTATTTCTATACCCCAAGGGAAATAAATGCACTTTCTGCAGTCCTATCAACATTATATATTGCTGCCCGATATTCTTTTTGGTTTTGTGTTCCAAATAATTTTCTGCTATGTAGCTGCTCATCTTCTGAATTTGTGGCTACTTTGATTCACATTTCAGGTCACTGCACCTTCCCTGGCCCAATGTCTACCAATGGGTTCATGTTTGCTTGGTGGAACACAGCACCAAGCAAAGAGCCCACTCGTTTAATCTCATACTTCACAAAGTGCTAAAGAGGCAACACATGGGTGAGATGGGAGTGCGCTCCCCTGTGCAACTTTTTAGACTTGGTAGCTGGAGACTTGTGAACCTTTCTATGTAAGTGGTTAGAAAATTGGAAAGAGAAATAAGGTGTTCAAATAATAATGCCTCGATTTTGCCTGTTTCAAGTCTTGTAATCGAGTTTTTTTAATTATTATTTTACAGGTAGATAATGACAATTATAAAGCTCAATTTCTGAAGACAAATGATGAGAGTAAAGTCTTAGAAATTTCTGATTTAAAAGCCTTTACAAGGTATTCTGTAGTAATCATTGCCTTTACGGGGGATGTTAATGCTGCACTCCTTGAAGGCAAGGCTAGTTCTCCGGTAATTGTCTCCACTTTTGAAGCAGGTTTGTATTATTCTCTACTTTATATGGATCAAACTTTGCAGTTTTTCTTTCATGTGACAAATAAATGAGAGTTTTGAGCACATGGTGCACTTTTAATGCAGATTTGTTCTCACAATATTTTTTCAATATTTAATAAGGTAGCAATCAGCAAAAAAAAGTGGTGGTGATAATAAATACTAAGATTTACCTTTAGTAATGCTGACATCTTAACTTGCTTCATGGAAAATATGGATGTGTGGAACACAGCCATCTAGATTAGTTCTATAGTCAGTGAAGAGAGGTCCTATCTATATTAGCATGTATATATATATTTATATATATATGAGATACCTATTTTAGGAAGGGATGACTGCCCCCTGTGGAGGTGCCTGTTTCCCTTAAGAGGTTATTGAAAACTCTATACAACATCCTTGGTCTTGATGCAAAATTCAAACGTAAAATTTAAGTGAAGCGAATGCTACCATTTATAAATGGTACCTGTACTGACTTGAGGACACGACCTATGCATTCTCAGTGGAAGAAGGTTGCTAGTGAAGGCCCACAGGGATCTGTGCTTGGGTCAGCTTTCCACAAATTCAAAACAATCTGGAGAATGAGGTAGATATGAAGGTGACAAAAGTTGCTGATGCTATTAAGTTACTCAGAGAAATAAGACAGAGATGAAAGTGAGGAACTGTGTAAGGACCTCATGACACCAAGAGACTATGTTGTGAAGAAGTAGATAACATTTGCTCAGGAAAATATAAACAGATGTACATGGGGAAGAATTGTTCACTAACGATAGTTAAACAAACCAACCAAAAAATATCTGAAAAGACATTGAAGTTTTGTCTTATTCAAACTAATTATCAACTGTGTATAAACTACAATAGCCTTATCTCTAGTGAGGCTAAGTGCAGGTCAGCCTTTTTAGCTATATGCTTAGGTTAATTTCAGATTCAGACATATTATACAGTGATTGTATTTATCATTTATCTTTCTTCTGATGTATGAAAATCCAGTGTACCATGTGATATGATATGATATGAGTGTGTGTATATCTCTCTAATGCCTTTAATATGTTAAATTCTAACAATTTCATGACCTGTGCATATCCCTAGAGGCTGATATAGTCTTTTACTATGGAAAAATGAATGAAGATTAAATTTACTTGGTAGCTGAGTCTGTCCTGTGAGCAATCTTTTTTGGTAGCCTTTTCTCTTATGTGAAAATGTGATACATTAGGAGGTGCAGTAACCTTAGAGAGGAACAGTCATTTTTTCCATCTCCTCTGGTTTGTACAGTCTAGCATATGACTGAGTTAAGACCAATTTACACAGACTTACTCCAAAGAAGCCTGAGTAAGCATTTGTTGGCTGGTGTAAAAAACCCAGAAGGTATGACAACTGCATCTAAATCCTTGGCTGAGGGAATGTGTTTACCTTCAGCTGCTTGATTTCACTATTTAGAGGTCATGCTACATACTTGTCTGCTCAGGTACAGCAATAAATATTTAGCTGCCTGGAAAGAATGTTACAGCCTTTTCTTCCAGATAGGGACATTGGGAAAATGATTTATACCTTTGCTGTCTTGAGAATAAGCTACTGGAATAAGCATCTGACAAAAAACTGTCTTTGGGAAAAACAAGTGTTGTGTTTGTGTCTGGGCATCGGCTAGTGGAAAGTTTTTTTTCTAACAAGTTAGCTGTGATAAGCAGAGACTCTGAGGAGCACAGTGGGTTGTTTATATGTTGGGAGGGAGCTTGCTGTTGACAGAGAGGGATACTCAAGACTAACACTTGCTTCTTGCTTGTCAACCCGTGCAAAGATTTGTTTACTCCAGACATATTTGAAGGTATAATGATGCCTTCAGGCTTTCTGAGTAGAAAATCAGAAGAAACTTTTGTGAGTAGAGACTATGGAGGGTGATCTAAGCATTATTTTTAATATTTGTAGCATTAAATGCTATCATTAAGACTAGGATTTCACTAAATATTCAAGTTTTTATTGTCTTTATAAATATCTACATATGCAATAAACATTTGAAATGTTTTTAATAAAACCAGAAAATACTAATGAAATAATACTGATATGCAAAAATATAATTTGTAATTTTTCAGGTTTTGCTCTAATAGTAATAATAATAAACTAATTAAGTGGATTATTGAAATATTTATTCCAGTGCCTGAAGACCCACCTAACAACATAACATTTCAGAAGATACCAGACGAAGTAACAAAGTTCCAAGTGACATTTGTGCCGCCATCTGAACCAAATGGAAATATTCAGGTGTATCAAGCTATGGTTTACAATGAAGACGACCCTGCTGCCATCCAGATCCACAACCTTAGTGTCATTGATAAAACAGATCAGTCAGTCACTGCCATGATAGAAGGACTAAAAGGAGGACATACCTACAATGTCAGCGTAAGAACTGATACTTTTCCTTTGGATTTTTTCCTTGATATGAGTGAGAAATCAGTCTGAACAGGGAACATAGACCAAGGCTGAATATAAGGTTTTCATGCTGAGAATGTTGGCTGGGGTGTGAAGAGAGACAAGTCTAAAGAATGAGGGGACCAATGAAGAGAGTGGAGTGAGTGGGAGCAAGACACATCACCAGTGGTTAGCTTTGTACTCTGGACCACCGTTTCAAGTGCTAACAAAGCAGCTTGTGACCCGTCATGGGTACAAGCCTAAATCTCTGTCTCAATTCCACCACTTGCATTTGTCTTGGCTCAGATGAAAGGTCCAGTTCTGCCAAGGGAGCTTGTTAGAAGTATGTGCATGAAGTCTTTTCAAATAATCAGAGACTAGGACATGAGAGGAGGCGACATAACTGTTTAATTATGTGCTTGTTTTTCTCCTTTCTGTAAGAGCTAAATTACAACCGATGAAGTGTTACTGTACTTAGGATCATAGAGAAAAACGAAGTCAGTTCTAGCAAAGTGTGAATGACAAAAGGAGTGTTTCAGCATTCGTCCTTGTTTCAAATGTATCCAGATTTGGCCAATTTGAAGCTATTACATATACTCATTAAAACAAGTGTTTGTTTTTTTAAGGTCTATGCAATTAACGGTGCTGGTGCAGGGCCAAAAATTCAATTGAAAATAACCATGGATATCAAAGGTACGTCTCATTAAGTACCCTTTAGCTGAAATCTCTATAAATGCTGAAGAAATTGCTGTTCTACATGTGAGTGCACAGCTGTGTGCCTTTGTCTATTATTTAGAGGCGGCATAATGTAGGAACAGGAACACATCTGATGGCCTCGAATTACAGTGCTTAATTTTGCTGTGTGTCACTGCCCATTTGCTATTTGTATCTGAATGAGACTTTAAACCATGTGCAGACAAAGTGAAGTAATCATATTGACTCCAGTATTTTAGTTACCGTCAGCTCAGAAGAATATCACAGAGGTACAGCTAAGTATACAGTATCACAGTTGTGGAAATGAATACAGTCATTGATTGAAATTCATTGAAAAACTAAGACTCAGTCTTTTTATTGTTTTTCTCTTTTAATTGAAAACTGATATGCGGAGGCATTTATCAGAATACAGTTTTAGAGGCGTAAGGCATTAAGCAGAACATTAACTTGTCCCTGAAAATATGCTGAAGATTTGTCTTGCATAACACAGTTATGTGCCTGAACAAAGTACTTGTACTGAAAACATTTTAAAACAAAACTCTGTGGTATATCTTTGTTTAAAACCAGAACCACCACGACCTAAAAAGAAACCAGCAGCAGTTTATGATTCCAATGGGGCATTACTTGTCACAGCTACAACAATTACCATCAGAATGCCAATATGTTATTACAGTGATGATCATGGCCCTATCAAGAAGATACAAGTTCTTGTTGTGGAAGCTGGAGGTAGAATTTTATAAATTCTCTTGAAAATTGTTTTCAGTTTTTTTATTTCTTTTTTTTTTTCAGGCTGTTTGTCTTTTATATCTATTCTTGGCTCTCAGTAATTTCACGTTAGAAAACAGCTATCAGAGTCACTTTAGCTGTGGCAACAGTACGAAGAGCGAAGTATCTTTCACAATACTTGTGGGCTGGGCACTGAATTTTGGGAACATTTACCAATGAGTCATCATCCATTCTGTTTGAAGCCATCAATATTATTCTGGCCCTATTGTTATCATTATATTTCTTTTAATTAATTTCTTTTAATTAATTTCTTTTTTAATTTGATATTTGTGAAAGGTAAAAAAATCTGAAACTTTTTTTGCAAGGCTGTTGTTCTGTTGCTGTCAGAGTTGCCTGTAAAAGAATGCAGTCATGTGCAGTTGATATTGAATGCAGTCTTATTTCATAACGGGGTCAGAAGGGTTTATATAAATCCCTTCTGTAGACTGTGGGTTCGAATGTGTATTCCCTTGTACGGACCGATGAACATTTACTCATATGAACAGTGCCATTATACTCTTTTGAGTAATTGCCTACTAATGTGAGTGGGAGTTTCAAGATAGGACATCATATGGTCAGGCTTACTTTACCTTTACAAATGCCAGGTATTCAATTCCCTTGTTTTGCTTGCTTTCAGAGTATAGAAATAAAGCATTCCCATGAAGTCTCTCAACTTTTTCTGAATTTTGCATTTTAGCAGTAATCCTACAAACCTTTACTTCATAGTTATTGCTATGAAGATTCTCTTGAACTGATAGATGTGTAAATACTATATTAAGCAAAATTTTGAAGATTTTTCTTCTGAGTTTGCTAGGTACTGTCCACTATGGAAATCTAGTAATTTCATTTATGAAACAGTCTTTACTGTCTTTAGAGAGTAAACACTTTTTGCTGTCTTTGCTAGCCGTGCTTAGTTTGAAAGTCAGGTGGCTTGAATAAGTTATATCTTCTACAGGCAAAGCTCATGTGTGAGACTGCCCCTGAAATTTTCTAGTTGTGATTCAGTTGACTTACTCTTATCTATAACAAACTATAGATAGTGTAGATAATAGGGAAATTTGGGTTCAAGTGCAAATACAGTTATAGACTTTGTTGTGTAAATGGCAGCAAATGCTAAGCTTTTAAAGATTAATTTCCTATTTAACTTCTTCAATTACAATCTGGTTAGAATGTAAATTGTTTCTGATTATTTCTTTTCTTGATAATAGCACAGCATGATGGGAATGTTACTAAGTGGTATGATGCCTACTTCAACAGACCAAGGCCATATTTTACAAATGAAGGCTTTCCAAACCCACCATGTATAGAAGGAAAAGAAGATCTGAGTGGCAAAGAGGAGATATATGTCATAGGTGCTGATACTACGTGTATGACACCAGGCAGTCAAAACAAAATATGTAATGGCCCACTGAAACCAAGAAAGCAGTACCTGTAAGTACATTTATCCCTATATTTGTTCAAGATAAAAGTTTAAGTGAAATATACATGTATACAAACATACAAAATGTGTAGTTCCAGTATGAAAAGGTGAAAATTATCTTCATGTATCTCTAATTTTAAATTTTTTGGTTGAGCATAAACATGGGAGACAAATTTTTTAAAAGATTCTTACTGATTTCTTAAATTAAGTAAACCCAAAGTCAAGATAAATAATGAATATAGTTTGATTATACATTTAAGATACTGAGTCCTTGATGTCTGTCATAATGTCATTTTAGGAGGTAAATTATTCTAGCTTATATTATACTAAAACTGACAAGTATTTTTTAGTTTCTAAGTGAAATAGTATTTAAGAAAATGCACATAAACTTTCACTTCATTAGTTTCCTTGGTTTTATTTCACAGATTTAAGTTCAGAGCTACCAACATTAAAGGACAATTCACAGATTCAGACTATTCTGACCCTGTCAAAACATTAGGTAAGGAGAATGCAATTTACTAAAGTATTTATCTATTTCCAAAGAATCTAGACAATTCCACGTTTCTTTTTAGTACAGTGGTTTCCCTGAAGTAAATACTGTCTATTTTTGTTGAACCTAACAACCAGAATTGTTGAGGAAACATATCCATTCCCTTATATGTCCTTTTGAGGTTGTCAAGAAGTTTTCCTTTAGCCTGGACTGGTAAACGAAGAAGCAGTATTGACAAAGTTCATCAGCAGAGATTTAGTTATACCAATAAAAATACAATCTTGCTTGGTAAACTGCCAGAAGCTATACTGTTTCCTTCTGTGTTGCATGTAGTGCTATTATTGCATACTCTTTGCTTGTTAAAAAAAAAACTAGCTGGATGGTTAGGCCCAAAGAGTTGTGGTGAATGGAGTTAAATCCAGTTGGTAGCCAGCCACAAGTGGTGTTCCTCACGGAGCAGTGGTGTTCCCCAGTACTGGGGCCTGTTCTCTTTAATATCTTTATCAACAGCCTGTACAAGAAGATTGAGTGCACCCTCAGTAAGTTTGCAGACAATACTAAGTTGGACGGGAGTGTTGATCTGCTTGAGGGCAGGAAGGCTCTACAGAGGGGTCTGGACAGGCTGGATTGATGGGCCGAGGCCAATGGTATGAGGTTCAACAAGGCCAAGTGCCAGGTCCTGCACTTGGGTCACAACTCCATGCAGCACTCAGGCTTGGGGAAGAGTGGCTGGAAAGCTGCCCAAAATAAAAGGACCTGGGTATATTCGTTGACAGCCAGTTGAATATGTGCCCAGGTGGCCAAGAAGGCAAATAGCATCCTGGCTTGTGTCAGAAATAATGTGGCCAACAGGACTAGGGAACCTCACCTCAACACTGGTGAGGCCGCACTTGAAATACTGTGGGCCCCTCACTAGAAGAAAGACATTGAGGTGCTGGAGCATGTCCAAAGAAAGGCAACAAAGTTGGTGAACAATCTTGCACACAAGTCTTGCTGAGGGAACGGGGATTGGAGAAGAGGAGGCTGAGGGGGGAAACCTTATCGCTCTCTACAGCTACCTGAAAGGAGGTTATAGAAAAGTGGGGGTCGGTCTCTTCTCCCAAGTAACAAGCAATAGGAAAAGAGAGAATGGCTCAAGTTGTGCCAGGGGAGGCTTAGATTAGATATTAGGAAAAATTTCTTCACCAAAAGGGTTGTAAGGCACTGGAACAGGCTGCCCAGGGAAATGATTGAATCACCATCCCAGGAGGGTGTGGCACTTAGGGACATGGTTTAGTGATGGAATTTGCAGAGTTAGGTTTATGGTTGGACTCAATGATCTTAAAGGTCTTTTCCAAACTAAATGATTCTGTGATTCTATGATTCTATTCCAGTGATCCTAGTGTAAGAAACCTCTTGGCTGCTGATCATTCCTTGTAGTGACAGCTCATCTGAGAACGTGACCCTTTAGCCCTTCATCCTTTAGATACAGACAAAGCTCCATATTAATTTATAGTTTAATAATTTCTAACAGAATCCATCTGGTTCTGATGTCACTGGCCAATAAGCCAGCCATTATGGGGTCTCAAATCCAGCATAAATTCCTACATGGCAGTGTTGATCTACCCCCAAAACTAGGAATGAAGACTCCTATAGCAGATTGCAATAAGATCTTTTAATATATTGGTAAGCCAAAACTTACTTAGCTAAGCATTAGCCCTGTCTTTCTGAAAAGGGATCCCAAGACAACTGGATGAGTACCCAGAAGAATTTTAGTGGGCACATATGTTTCATTTGGCATTCGTCTTCTGTGATATGAGCTCCCTTATTCATCTAATCCATGTTAGAAATTTGTTACATGATCTGATACTGAAGATCCTGAAATGTTAATTCACTACCTGAATATTCTGAAAGGATCTGGCACTATTTCTCTAACCATGAATGGTTTGGAAAGTGCAACACAAAAGTTGTCTTTGTATGTTCTGAGTTTAAAAGTTCTAAGCCAATGAAGCAAATAGTTTGCTTTGTAAGGGAAAGACAGTGTCTCCAATCAGAGAAAAAAGTCTACCGGAAATTAGTCCAAATGTATCCAGTCCTCTGGGCAACTTTCTCTTTCTAACAGAAAAGTTCTGCAGTGCTTAAAGAAATCATGCTTTAGTGGCAGGCAGATAGTGTAATTTGTCTGCTTCTGTACTGTTACTGAAAACTTGTGACACATTCTCCTTTGGTGCAGATCGTAAAGAATCAAGATCTGTTTGTATGCTGAATAAAATGTAATAGGAAAAAAAAATAGACCTGATAAACTCCTCAGATATCCATGCCTTCTGTGCTAAAATTTAATAGCAAGAACTGCTTTTAAAATGGGTTAAAAGAACTGCTTTTAAAATAGTTTAAAATGGTTTTTTTTAAATGGTTTAAAAGAACTGCTTTTAAAATGGGCAAACTCTTTTCTGTCCTTAACTTCTAAATTTTAGAGCTACCCAACAAGAAAAAAAACTTTTATGTACCACAAGAAGCAGAAAAAATTTATATATAACTGAAGCAGAAATTATTGGAACACGCAGCTGCAATAATGGTTTTTTAATTACAGTAGAGGATACATTTTAATACGGTGATCCCACTCAACTATACTTGGAGTACCACAACTCTCCTTTTGTGTTGGAGAAGTGGAGTTTCTTCCTCATAACCCATGACTGGCATTGCAAAAGTAATGTCCATACTACAATGAAAGGTCAGGATTTTTCCATAAGATAATTAAGATGTCGTGACAAATATTCTTTCAACTTCTAACACATCGAGGCAGCTTATAATCTTTCCATAAACTCTGGTAGCTAGTTCAACAAATCATTGTGGGGCAGCTGGTAGTCCTTTGTAAGTGTAGAATTTTCCGCGTGAAATACAAAGCTGATGAGAGAGGAAATAATCAAAATGGGGTTTCCTGACACTGCTTTTTTCATAGAACGCTACCTTATGATATTCTGTTATTGCAGCTTGTTATCATCATGTGTTGAATTGCAGCACGTCAGAATTATACAACATGATGTCTTCTGTTTTGTCTCCTTTCCCATTATCATCTCTACACACATGTGTAGTCCCTCCTTTTTGCAAAGAAACAGGAGAAAATGTATTTTTTTATTCCTGGTGGGTATTCCGTCAGCACAGTTTGGTTTAATAACATTGGCAATGTTTGGACTGATATTAAGCATAAGGTTTACTTTAACGTCACTATTTAGTGCAAAATAGATAGAACTGTTGTAGAGGTTCCTCTGGAGATTCTTTAGTTCTTCTTCCACATTACTAACATTTGTGCCTTATCACAGAGATCAGTGAGTGGCAGGGACTTTTTCATTCCTTTTCTCCTTGCAATATTTTTTTATATGCTAGCTTTTCTATAGTCTTTCCCTGACCTAAATTGTTCTTACCTTATAGTGTCCAGTGTTGCATCTGAAACTTTACTAATGCAGTGGAAAAATCAGTTCATACAGGCATGATATTGCTTATTCGTGTTGGGTTTGGTCTACAATATTCTCACCTACTGTTTACTGTACTCTATTATTGTAGGTGATTATTACTGCCTACATGTAGAACCATGCACTTGATCTTTAAAATTGCATCCTACTGTTTTAAGATGATTTCTTCAGCTAAATCAGGGTCAGGTTAAATTTTAATCATGTTCTCCAATTTACATGCATTCATCTGCAATATACTCTCTAATCCAAAAATCAGAGGCTTTTGAGAGAAACAAAGCCAGGACTTAAGTATTTCCCAGTGTATCCTTGGGAAGATATTTTCCCTTGAGTGGGAAATCTGAGCTTCATAGCTAGGATCTAGGTTTTCCACAGTGGATCAGCAAGTGAAGGTGAATGTCAGCGTAGGTGAACAATACCATCAGTAGTAATCTGTTGCTTTTCTTGTTTTCACTGTATGCCTGAGGAAAAAGGAGGCTGAGACTTTTGAGATAGGGACAGGATTACTGGGAAGGCGGAGGAATTAAATGAGTCTCAAAAAATTTAGCACTAAAAAGGTTCAAAAAGAGGTCTAGAAACTCCTAATCTAAAAGGTTTATCAGTCTCTGAATGAGCTTTCATTCTCTCCTGGAAGGACTGAGTAGAACACCAGCACATTTACATTTTAGTATATAGGCCTTTATGATTACTTTTGATGTGCTGATGGTTATTCCTAAAAACATCACCAATTCCCACATAAATAAAGAGTATGAGTTAATGGTCAGTGAGGCAGATTAATCAGGAAAGTTCAGATCTGATTACTAGGTGGGTTCCTTCAGCAGCCTGAGGAGAGGATCTCCAAAAAGCATCTTTTATTTTGTGCCTGGGAGTGATGGCTGCAGGCCTCATATCCTTAGAGTTGTGTCTCTTCCCCTTCTGGAGCTTGATGGCTCCTAGCTGGTGGAGCGGCGTGTCCGTTCTTGGCGGCACAGACGCTGAAGCAGGAGCTCAGCTCGGTCTAGTGTTCAGACTGATGTAACTGCAGTGTAGACCTACCTTAACCTCTTTAGCAGGTAAAACTGAAATGGCTGTAGACATACACTGTTAGTGCTGTGTATTCCATAGGTCAGCAATGTTTAGGAACCTTTACATAAATTGTTTCTGCGTTTGTTATATTTTCCTTTCCTGAGCAGCTCTTTGACTGACACAAAACGGATGCAGTTGTACAGACAGAAAAGTATCTGTCTGTCATCACTGCCTGATTTCACTCTGTCACAAATGTAAAAATTGCAATGAATCGATGAAATATTAGATTTCCACTTTCTGTTGCAGGTGAAGGACCATCAGGAAGATCTGTAGAAGTTGTTCTTGCTGTTACTTTGTGTATACTTTCAGTTGTGCTTTTGGTGGCTGCAGTATATGCTTTTGCAAGGTGAGATTTATGTTTGCCAGCATTCAAAAATGGTTAAAGAGTTGAAACAATCCTATAAATGGAATCAATCTGTCATTTCAAAATGTATTGCATTTTCTTTTTTTTTCTCTTTTTTTTTCTTTTATTTTATGTAGAAACTTAGGGAGGCATTCACAAAAATTTTAGTCTAGTGGGAGTAACCTCCATAGATGAAGGAAGAAAAAGAACTTCTCCAGAGGGTAAATCGGAGCAAGTAGCCTATCAACCCTTCCAGAGCCACTTCTCTATTGACTTAAGGATACAGATCAGAGTGTCAGCTGGCTGAAGCTAGTGTGATGACTAACCCTAGCTTGATATGAAGTAAATACTCTAAATTCTGTTTTCTCTTGCTAATAAATTTTATCAATTAAATACATTGAAGTCTGACATGTGAAAAAAAAAAATCAACTTCTAATTCAAATCGTGAACAATATGTCCATTTAAAGAACAATCATGCACTGCATACATGATGTTAAGCTCGCTCATTCATCAGAATTTCTTCCTCAGCTGCATCATTCATCTTTGGCATCATCATTGCCAAAGAAATTATGTAGAAAAAAAAAAGGAATATATAGTCTAGATTCTTTCTGTATAAATTTGAATTTGTAACTGCTGGATTTGTCTAAATTCCACTGTAGAAAGGGAGAGCAGAATAAAGGCCAAGGAAGGATTCCTGGCAACCTTTTTTCAGTTTCATCCTGTCTAATCAAAGTATTGACCTATGTATCCTTTAATCTTTTGCATGTTTATTTTTCACGATTATTTTCTGTTTAGAATTCGGCAAAAGCAGAAAGAGGGAGGCACATACTCCCCACGAGATGCTGAAATTATTGACACTAAGTTTAAGCTGGATCAGTTGATCACAGTGGCAGACCTGGAGCTGAAGGATGAGAGATTTACACGGTAAGCGTACTCCTTAGGCAAAACAGTAGTCCAAAGAGGCTGTAGCCATGACCCCTTTCTGACCTTTGCTTGTTTGGAAGTGTTTGTGGTGTTCTTATTTACACAGGTCACTGAGATCCTCTTTCAAAGAATGACCTCCATCCTCAAGACACTTCTCACTAGCTTTTAGAAAATCACTTAATCTTCAGCTCTTTTTACAACAAGATAGAGATCTAAGTGCAAATCGCTGATTAATTGTGTTAGCAAAAAAAGGGTTATGTATTTTTAAATATGCAGAATTTCTGAGGTTTTTTGGTGGTCCAGTGTTTTGTGTAGACCACACACCTACATAAGCATTTTGAAAGAGTCAGAATCCCAGAAGTCCTGGTCAACTAATTCAAGAACAAATCTGTCAGTTTAATTGACATTTAGGGATTTGCATAGCATCTGGATTTCTGTAGAGCTCAGCACACCGGCCATCCTGACATCTGCTCCTGTAAGGTGTATGCAGCAATTCCAGGCTATTCATTTTTTTTCTATCTGACAAAGAATCTTGTCACAGATACTTATCAGAAGGAAACCTGTTCTTTCTGACTGCCAGAAATATGGATATTATTTGCTGAATAAATATAATGCTGATTCTCAATCATATAGGACGTCCAACTGAGTTAGAAATGTTTAGTGAACATTCTTTACCTACCTGTATTTTCCCTGCTGTGTCAGATGGCACGCTGTGGTAGGCAGTCTCCTTAAAGATGAGAAGCCTAAAATAGTCTTGCCCTAGCAGTCAGGCATCCTACTGGTGCAGAATAGGAATAGCTGGAAGATGAAAGGTTGTGGCTGTTGACCTGTTTTGTTTGAATGTGTATATGTCTATGTGTGTGGTAGGGAGTAAGCTGGTTGCATGTACAAACCTGTTTAAAACAGTGCACACAGGAATGGCTGCTGTAACAGATGAGAAAACATACTATGAATCATCTGGAAGTCATCGACGTAATGGATGTGGTATGTTCTGTGTGGGGCACTTGTCATTCACATAGTGTTGTTAGTACCTGATAATAACAGCAGAAAATGTTCTCTGAAGAGCAAACCATTGCCAGTGCACTGTGATAACTGTGACTTGAGTAAATGATCTTGATGGATCTTCAAAATGGCCTTGTTTCCAAACTGTTAGCTGAATAAGAATAGCACTAATTCTGTTTATATACTAAAGTGTTAATGGATTTTACTTCCAGATACTCTTCATTTTTCTTTAGACGCAAGGAGATATTTGTCATCCAGTAAGTTTTTGTATTATTGAAGCAACATGGTGTGTTTCTATTCTGTTCTCTTAACCTGTGTGCTACCATACTATATTGAATAATATAGTTAATCAAAAGGAAATGTCAATCTTTGCAGCTAATGACGAACAGTAGTATTTGTCATCATGAAATCATGTTTATTTTTAGTCTCTAATGTTAAAGTACAGCAGTTCCACAACTATTTTGAAATAAATCAGGGCAATTTTTACACAGAAATTCTAAGACATTATGACAATATAGCACTGATATATATAGCATATCCTTAAAGCAAATGCAGTGCAAATGTGACATAAGAAACATGCTGTTTCTTTCCTTTGGCAGTTAGAATGTATGTACTTAAGAGAAGTTCCCTTTTTTCCTCAACTGCCTTTTGTACTCACTCACACAGCAGCTGGTTGTACTATGCTGCTACCGCCTCAGCAATGTATCCTTGCAGTCATATCATTTATCAGTTTGCAGAGTACTATTCTACCACTTTTCTGTCTAAATTATGTTTGGATTTGTACAGTCTCAAACTCTACAGGGTAATTGGAAAATCTATAATATTTCATACTTACGTGCACTTCATTGTGATTTATGCACAGCAAGACCTTTAATGAACAGTGCTTCAGCAGTTTTAGTGACATCACCCTTGTTTAAATGAGTCAGTCTCATATTTTGGTTTGCAGTTTGTCATGTCCTCCCATCTGTATTTTCCTCTTTCCTCCTTCCCCACTCCTTTAATGACCAAAATAAAAGGCTCTGTTCTTCTGCCATTCTTGTAAGGTACATGATGCAGCTGTTAAATTTGGGATTATTATATTTCAAACAGTAGCTACACTGAAGCTACAGCAAGCTCCTTGCCCAGGTCCTTTGTTGGATATTATGACACATTATTGAAGTTTGACGTGCAGGCACTAACTGAGAGCTCCTCAGGCCAGGATTCATGCTGTCTTCTCAACTGGAAGTCAGTAAATATACTACTAGATAACATACATATAGTAATGAGGGGCAGGATATCCTTTATCTCCTCAAAATCTTTTAATTTTTATGGCTCTTTTTAAGCTTTAAAGAACGTTTCAGTAAGTTCTGGCAACATCAGTGATCAAAAGAAACATTTAGAATCATAGAATGCTTAGAGTTGGAAGGGACCTTAAAGGTCATCTAGTTCCAACCTCCCTGCCATGGGCAAGGACACCTTCTGCTAGACCAGGTTACTCAAAGCCTCATCCAACCTTTCCTTGAACACCTCCAGGGATGGGACATCCACAACTTCTCAGGGCAACCTGTTCCTCACAGTAAAGAATTTCTTCCTAATTTCTGATCTAAATCTTCCCTTTCTCAGTTTAAAACAAATACCCCTTGTCCTATCACTGCACTCCCTGATAGATGCCCTGCCCATTTCTCTTGTAGGTGCCCTTTAAGTACTGGAAAGCTGCTATAAGGTCTCCCCGGAGCCTCCTCTGCCTGTCACTTCTTCCATCACTTCTCAAATATGATGGGTAGCAGCTTGGCAACTTCATCTGCCAGTTCTCTCAGGACCTGTGGGTGAATCTCATCAGATCCCACGGACTGGGATACCTTCGGCTTCCTTAGATGGTCTCAAACCTGGTCGTTTCCTAGAGGATAGGGTGGCTTGTCATTCTTCCAGTCCCTTCCTTTGCCTCTGCGACTTGGGCGGTGTGGCTAGAACACTTGCTGGTGGAGACAGAGGCAAAAAAGTCATTGAGTACCTCAGCCTTCTCCATATTCTGGGTGACCAGGTCTCCCATTTCGTCTGAAGAGGGCCCACATTTTCCCTAGTCTTCCTTTTATGAACAACGTACCTATTGAAGATTTTATCATTGCTCTTGATGTCCCTTGCCAGATTTAATTCTACAGGGCTTTTGCTTTCCTAACCTAATCCCTGGCTGCTGAGACAATTTCTCTGTATTCCTCCCAGGCTACCTTTCCTTGCTTCCACCCTCTCTAGGCTTCCTTTTTGAGTTTGGGTTTCTGCTATCAAGAAGATACAAGTTCTTGTTGTGGAAGCTGGAGGTAGAATTTTATAAATTCTCTTGAAAATTGTTTTCAGTTTTTTTATTTCTTTTTTTTTTTCAGGCTGTTTGTCTTTTATATCTATTCTTGGCTCTCAGTAATTTCACGTTAGAAAACAGCTATCAGAGTCACTTTAGCTGTGGCAACAGTACGAAGAGCGAAGTATCTTTCACAATACTTGTGGGCTGGGCACTGAATTTTGGGAACATTTACCAATGAGTCATCATCCATTCTGTTTGAAGCCATCAATATTATTCTGGCCCTATTGTTATCATTATATTTCTTTTAATTAATTTCTTTTAATTAATTTCTTTTTTAATTTGATATTTGTGAAAGGTAAAAAAATCTGAAACTTTTTTTGCAAGGCTGTTGTTCTGTTGCTGTCAGAGTTGCCTGTAAAAGAATGCAGTCATGTGCAGTTGATATTGAATGCAGTCTTATTTCATAACGGGGTCAGAAGGGTTTATATAAATCCCTTCTGTAGACTGTGGGTTCGAATGTGTATTCCCTTGTACGGACCGATGAACATTTACTCATATGAACAGTGCCATTATACTCTTTTGAGTAATTGCCTACTAATGTGAGTGGGAGTTTCAAGATAGGACATCATATGGTCAGGCTTACTTTACCTTTACAAATGCCAGGTATTCAATTCCCTTGTTTTGCTTGCTTTCAGAGTATAGAAATAAAGCATTCCCATGAAGTCTCTCAACTTTTTCTGAATTTTGCATTTTAGCAGTAATCCTACAAACCTTTACTTCATAGTTATTGCTATGAAGATTCTCTTGAACTGATAGATGTGTAAATACTATATTAAGCAAAATTTTGAAGATTTTTCTTCTGAGTTTGCTAGGTACTGTCCACTATGGAAATCTAGTAATTTCATTTATGAAACAGTCTTTACTGTCTTTAGAGAGTAAACACTTTTTGCTGTCTTTGCTAGCCGTGCTTAGTTTGAAAGTCAGGTGGCTTGAATAAGTTATATCTTCTACAGGCAAAGCTCATGTGTGAGACTGCCCCTGAAATTTTCTAGTTGTGATTCAGTTGACTTACTCTTATCTATAACAAACTATAGATAGTGTAGATAATAGGGAAATTTGGGTTCAAGTGCAAATACAGTTATAGACTTTGTTGTGTAAATGGCAGCAAATGCTAAGCTTTTAAAGATTAATTTCCTATTTAACTTCTTCAATTACAATCTGGTTAGAATGTAAATTGTTTCTGATTATTTCTTTTCTTGATAATAGCACAGCATGATGGGAATGTTACTAAGTGGTATGATGCCTACTTCAACAGACCAAGGCCATATTTTACAAATGAAGGCTTTCCAAACCCACCATGTATAGAAGGAAAAGAAGATCTGAGTGGCAAAGAGGAGATATATGTCATAGGTGCTGATACTACGTGTATGACACCAGGCAGTCAAAACAAAATATGTAATGGCCCACTGAAACCAAGAAAGCAGTACCTGTAAGTACATTTATCCCTATATTTGTTCAAGATAAAAGTTTAAGTGAAATATACATGTATACAAACATACAAAATGTGTAGTTCCAGTATGAAAAGGTGAAAATTATCTTCATGTATCTCTAATTTTAAATTTTTTGGTTGAGCATAAACATGGGAGACAAATTTTTTAAAAGATTCTTACTGATTTCTTAAATTAAGTAAACCCAAAGTCAAGATAAATAATGAATATAGTTTGATTATACATTTAAGATACTGAGTCCTTGATGTCTGTCATAATGTCATTTTAGGAGGTAAATTATTCTAGCTTATATTATACTAAAACTGACAAGTATTTTTTAGTTTCTAAGTGAAATAGTATTTAAGAAAATGCACATAAACTTTCACTTCATTAGTTTCCTTGGTTTTATTTCACAGATTTAAGTTCAGAGCTACCAACATTAAAGGACAATTCACAGATTCAGACTATTCTGACCCTGTCAAAACATTAGGTAAGGAGAATGCAATTTACTAAAGTATTTATCTATTTCCAAAGAATCTAGACAATTCCACGTTTCTTTTTAGTACAGTGGTTTCCCTGAAGTAAATACTGTCTATTTTTGTTGAACCTAACAACCAGAATTGTTGAGGAAACATATCCATTCCCTTATATGTCCTTTTGAGGTTGTCAAGAAGTTTTCCTTTAGCCTGGACTGGTAAACGAAGAAGCAGTATTGACAAAGTTCATCAGCAGAGATTTAGTTATACCAATAAAAATACAATCTTGCTTGGTAAACTGCCAGAAGCTATACTGTTTCCTTCTGTGTTGCATGTAGTGCTATTATTGCATACTCTTTGCTTGTTAAAAAAAAAACTAGCTGGATGGTTAGGCCCAAAGAGTTGTGGTGAATGGAGTTAAATCCAGTTGGTAGCCAGCCACAAGTGGTGTTCCTCACGGAGCAGTGGTGTTCCCCAGTACTGGGGCCTGTTCTCTTTAATATCTTTATCAACAGCCTGTACAAGAAGATTGAGTGCACCCTCAGTAAGTTTGCAGACAATACTAAGTTGGACGGGAGTGTTGATCTGCTTGAGGGCAGGAAGGCTCTACAGAGGGGTCTGGACAGGCTGGATTGATGGGCCGAGGCCAACGGTATGAGGTTCAACAAGGCCAAGTGCCAGGTCCTGCACTTGGGTCACAACTCCATGCAGCACTCAGGCTTGGGGAAGAGTGGCTGGAAAGCTGCCCAAAATAAAAGGACCTGGGTATATTCGTTGACAGCCAGTTGAATATGTGCCCAGGTGGCCAAGAAGGCAAATAGCATCCTGGCTTGTGTCAGAAATAATGTGGCCAACAGGACTAGGGAACCTCACCTCAACACTGGTGAGGCCGCACTTGAAATACTGTGGGCCCCTCACTAGAAGAAAGACATTGAGGTGCTGGAGCATGTCCAAAGAAAGGCAACAAAGTTGGTGAACAATCTTGCACACAAGTCTTGCTGAGGGAACGGGGATTGGAGAAGAGGAGGCTGAGGGGGGAAACCTTATCGCTCTCTACAGCTACCTGAAAGGAGGTTATAGAAAAGTGGGGGTCGGTCTCTTCTCCCAAGTAACAAGCAATAGGAAAAGAGAGAATGGCTCAAGTTGTGCCAGGGGAGGCTTAGATTAGATATTAGGAAAAATTTCTTCACCAAAAGGGTTGTAAGGCACTGGAACAGGCTGCCCAGGGAAATGATTGAATCACCATCCCAGGAGGGTGTGGCACTTAGGGACATGGTTTAGTGATGGAATTGGCAGAGTTAGGTTTATGGTTGGACTCAATGATCTTAAAGGTCTTTTCCAAACTAAATGATTCTGTGATTCTATGATTCTATTCCAGTGATCCTAGTGTAAGAAACCTCTTGGCTGCTGATCATTCCTTGTAGTGACAGCTCATCTGAGAACGTGACCCTTTAGCCCTTCATCCTTTAGATACAGACAAAGCTCCATATTAATTTATAGTTTAATAATTTCTAACAGAATCCATCTGGTTCTGATGTCACTGGCCAATAAGCCAGCCATTATGGGGTCTCAAATCCAGCATAAATTCCTACATGGCAGTGTTGATCTACCCCCAAAACTAGGAATGAAGACTCCTATAGCAGATTGCAATAAGATCTTTTAATATATTGGTAAGCCAAAACTTACTTAGCTAAGCATTAGCCCTGTCTTTCTGAAAAGGGATCCCAAGACAACTGGATGAGTACCCAGAAGAATTTTAGTGGGCACATATGTTTCATTTGGCATTCGTCTTCTGTGATATGAGCTCCCTTATTCATCTAATCCATGTTAGAAATTTGTTACATGATCTGATACTGAAGATCCTGAAATGTTAATTCACTACCTGAATATTCTGAAAGGATCTGGCACTATTTCTCTAACCATGAATGGTTTGGAAAGTGCAACACAAAAGTTGTCTTTGTATGTTCTGAGTTTAAAAGTTCTAAGCCAATGAAGCAAATAGTTTGCTTTGTAAGGGAAAGACAGTGTCTCCAATCAGAGAAAAAAGTCTACCGGAAATTAGTCCAAATGTATCCAGTCCTCTGGGCAACTTTCTCTTTCTAACAGAAAAGTTCTGCAGTGCTTAAAGAAATCATGCTTTAGTGGCAGGCAGATAGTGTAATTTGTCTGCTTCTGTACTGTTACTGAAAACTTGTGACACATTCTCCTTTGGTGCAGATCGTAAAGAATCAAGATCTGTTTGTATGCTGAATAAAATGTAATAGGAAAAAAAAATAGACCTGATAAACTCCTCAGATATCCATGCCTTCTGTGCTAAAATTTAATAGCAAGAACTGCTTTTAAAATGGGTTAAAAGAACTGCTTTTAAAATAGTTTAAAATGGTTTTTTTTAAATGGTTTAAAAGAACTGCTTTTAAAATGGGCAAACTCTTTTCTGTCCTTAACTTCTAAATTTTAGAGCTACCCAACAAGAAAAAAAACTTTTATGTACCACAAGAAGCAGAAAAAATTTATATATAACTGAAGCAGAAATTATTGGAACACGCAGCTGCAATAATGGTTTTTTAATTACAGTAGAGGATACATTTTAATACGGTGATCCCACTCAACTATACTTGGAGTACCACAACTCTCCTTTTGTGTTGGAGAAGTGGAGTTTCTTCCTCATAACCCATGACTGGCATTGCAAAAGTAATGTCCATACTACAATGAAAGGTCAGGATTTTTCCATAAGATAATTAAGATGTCGTGACAAATATTCTTTCAACTTCTAACACATCGAGGCAGCTTATAATCTTTCCATAAACTCTGGTAGCTAGTTCAACAAATCATTGTGGGGCAGCTGGTAGTCCTTTGTAAGTGTAGAATTTTCCGCGTGAAATACAAAGCTGATGAGAGAGGAAATAATCAAAATGGGGTTTCCTGACACTGCTTTTTTCATAGAACGCTACCTTATGATATTCTGTTATTGCAGCTTGTTATCATCATGTGTTGAATTGCAGCACGTCAGAATTATACAACATGATGTCTTCTGTTTTGTCTCCTTTCCCATTATCATCTCTACACACATGTGTAGTCCCTCCTTTTTGCAAAGAAACAGGAGAAAATGTATTTTTTTATTCCTGGTGGGTATTCCGTCAGCACAGTTTGGTTTAATAACATTGGCAATGTTTGGACTGATATTAAGCATAAGGTTTACTTTAACGTCACTATTTAGTGCAAAATAGATAGAACTGTTGTAGAGGTTCCTCTGGAGATTCTTTAGTTCTTCTTCCACATTACTAACATTTGTGCCTTATCACAGAGATCAGTGAGTGGCAGGGACTTTTTCATTCCTTTTCTCCTTGCAATATTTTTTTATATGCTAGCTTTTCTATAGTCTTTCCCTGACCTAAATTGTTCTTACCTTATAGTGTCCAGTGTTGCATCTGAAACTTTACTAATGCAGTGGAAAAATCAGTTCATACAGGCATGATATTGCTTATTCGTGTTGGGTTTGGTCTACAATATTCTCACCTACTGTTTACTGTACTCTATTATTGTAGGTGATTATTACTGCCTACATGTAGAACCATGCACTTGATCTTTAAAATTGCATCCTACTGTTTTAAGATGATTTCTTCAGCTAAATCAGGGTCAGGTTAAATTTTAATCATGTTCTCCAATTTACATGCATTCATCTGCAATATACTCTCTAATCCAAAAATCAGAGGCTTTTGAGAGAAACAAAGCCAGGACTTAAGTATTTCCCAGTGTATCCTTGGGAAGATATTTTCCCTTGAGTGGGAAATCTGAGCTTCATAGCTAGGATCTAGGTTTTCCACAGTGGATCAGCAAGTGAAGGTGAATGTCAGCGTAGGTGAACAATACCATCAGTAGTAATCTGTTGCTTTTCTTGTTTTCACTGTATGCCTGAGGAAAAAGGAGGCTGAGACTTTTGAGATAGGGACAGGATTACTGGGAAGGCGGAGGAATTAAATGAGTCTCAAAAAATTTAGCACTAAAAAGGTTCAAAAAGAGGTCTAGAAACTCCTAATCTAAAAGGTTTATCAGTCTCTGAATGAGCTTTCATTCTCTCCTGGAAGGACTGAGTAGAACACCAGCACATTTACATTTTAGTATATAGGCCTTTATGATTACTTTTGATGTGCTGATGGTTATTCCTAAAAACATCACCAATTCCCACATAAATAAAGAGTATGAGTTAATGGTCAGTGAGGCAGATTAATCAGGAAAGTTCAGATCTGATTACTAGGTGGGTTCCTTCAGCAGCCTGAGGAGAGGATCTCCAAAAAGCATCTTTTATTTTGTGCCTGGGAGTGATGGCTGCAGGCCTCATATCCTTAGAGTTGTGTCTCTTCCCCTTCTGGAGCTTGATGGCTCCTAGCTGGTGGAGCGGCGTGTCCGTTCTTGGCGGCACAGACGCTGAAGCAGGAGCTCAGCTCGGTCTAGTGTTCAGACTGATGTAACTGCAGTGTAGACCTACCTTAACCTCTTTAGCAGGTAAAACTGAAATGGCTGTAGACATACACTGTTAGTGCTGTGTATTCCATAGGTCAGCAATGTTTAGGAACCTTTACATAAATTGTTTCTGCGTTTGTTATATTTTCCTTTCCTGAGCAGCTCTTTGACTGACACAAAACGGATGCAGTTGTACAGACAGAAAAGTATCTGTCTGTCATCACTGCCTGATTTCACTCTGTCACAAATGTAAAAATTGCAATGAATCGATGAAATATTAGATTTCCACTTTCTGTTGCAGGTGAAGGACCATCAGGAAGATCTGTAGAAGTTGTTCTTGCTGTTACTTTGTGTATACTTTCAGTTGTGCTTTTGGTGGCTGCAGTATATGCTTTTGCAAGGTGAGATTTATGTTTGCCAGCATTCAAAAATGGTTAAAGAGTTGAAACAATCCTATAAATGGAATCAATCTGTCATTTCAAAATGTATTGCATTTTCTTTTTTTTTCTCTTTTTTTTTCTTTTATTTTATGTAGAAACTTAGGGAGGCATTCACAAAAATTTTAGTCTAGTGGGAGTAACCTCCATAGATGAAGGAAGAAAAAGAACTTCTCCAGAGGGTAAATCGGAGCAAGTAGCCTATCAACCCTTCCAGAGCCACTTCTCTATTGACTTAAGGATACAGATCAGAGTGTCAGCTGGCTGAAGCTAGTGTGATGACTAACCCTAGCTTGATATGAAGTAAATACTCTAAATTCTGTTTTCTCTTGCTAATAAATTTTATCAATTAAATACATTGAAGTCTGACATGTGAAAAAAAAAAATCAACTTCTAATTCAAATCGTGAACAATATGTCCATTTAAAGAACAATCATGCACTGCATACATGATGTTAAGCTCGCTCATTCATCAGAATTTCTTCCTCAGCTGCATCATTCATCTTTGGCATCATCATTGCCAAAGAAATTATGTAGAAAAAAAAAAGGAATATATAGTCTAGATTCTTTCTGTATAAATTTGAATTTGTAACTGCTGGATTTGTCTAAATTCCACTGTAGAAAGGGAGAGCAGAATAAAGGCCAAGGAAGGATTCCTGGCAACCTTTTTTCAGTTTCATCCTGTCTAATCAAAGTATTGACCTATGTATCCTTTAATCTTTTGCATGTTTATTTTTCACGATTATTTTCTGTTTAGAATTCGGCAAAAGCAGAAAGAGGGAGGCACATACTCCCCACGAGATGCTGAAATTATTGACACTAAGTTTAAGCTGGATCAGTTGATCACAGTGGCAGACCTGGAGCTGAAGGATGAGAGATTTACACGGTAAGCGTACTCCTTAGGCAAAACAGTAGTCCAAAGAGGCTGTAGCCATGACCCCTTTCTGACCTTTGCTTGTTTGGAAGTGTTTGTGGTGTTCTTATTTACACAGGTCACTGAGATCCTCTTTCAAAGAATGACCTCCATCCTCAAGACACTTCTCACTAGCTTTTAGAAAATCACTTAATCTTCAGCTCTTTTTACAACAAGATAGAGATCTAAGTGCAAATCGCTGATTAATTGTGTTAGCAAAAAAAGGGTTATGTATTTTTAAATATGCAGAATTTCTGAGGTTTTTTGGTGGTCCAGTGTTTTGTGTAGACCACACACCTACATAAGCATTTTGAAAGAGTCAGAATCCCAGAAGTCCTGGTCAACTAATTCAAGAACAAATCTGTCAGTTTAATTGACATTTAGGGATTTGCATAGCATCTGGATTTCTGTAGAGCTCAGCACACCGGCCATCCTGACATCTGCTCCTGTAAGGTGTATGCAGCAATTCCAGGCTATTCATTTTTTTTCTATCTGACAAAGAATCTTGTCACAGATACTTATCAGAAGGAAACCTGTTCTTTCTGACTGCCAGAAATATGGATATTATTTGCTGAATAAATATAATGCTGATTCTCAATCATATAGGACGTCCAACTGAGTTAGAAATGTTTAGTGAACATTCTTTACCTACCTGTATTTTCCCTGCTGTGTCAGATGGCACGCTGTGGTAGGCAGTCTCCTTAAAGATGAGAAGCCTAAAATAGTCTTGCCCTAGCAGTCAGGCATCCTACTGGTGCAGAATAGGAATAGCTGGAAGATGAAAGGTTGTGGCTGTTGACCTGTTTTGTTTGAATGTGTATATGTCTATGTGTGTGGTAGGGAGTAAGCTGGTTGCATGTACAAACCTGTTTAAAACAGTGCACACAGGAATGGCTGCTGTAACAGATGAGAAAACATACTATGAATCATCTGGAAGTCATCGACGTAATGGATGTGGTATGTTCTGTGTGGGGCACTTGTCATTCACATAGTGTTGTTAGTACCTGATAATAACAGCAGAAAATGTTCTCTGAAGAGCAAACCATTGCCAGTGCACTGTGATAACTGTGACTTGAGTAAATGATCTTGATGGATCTTCAAAATGGCCTTGTTTCCAAACTGTTAGCTGAATAAGAATAGCACTAATTCTGTTTATATACTAAAGTGTTAATGGATTTTACTTCCAGATACTCTTCATTTTTCTTTAGACGCAAGGAGATATTTGTCATCCAGTAAGTTTTTGTATTATTGAAGCAACATGGTGTGTTTCTATTCTGTTCTCTTAACCTGTGTGCTACCATACTATATTGAATAATATAGTTAATCAAAAGGAAATGTCAATCTTTGCAGCTAATGACGAACAGTAGTATTTGTCATCATGAAATCATGTTTATTTTTAGTCTCTAATGTTAAAGTACAGCAGTTCCACAACTATTTTGAAATAAATCAGGGCAATTTTTACACAGAAATTCTAAGACATTATGACAATATAGCACTGATATATATAGCATATCCTTAAAGCAAATGCAGTGCAAATGTGACATAAGAAACATGCTGTTTCTTTCCTTTGGCAGTTAGAATGTATGTACTTAAGAGAAGTTCCCTTTTTTCCTCAACTGCCTTTTGTACTCACTCACACAGCAGCTGGTTGTACTATGCTGCTACCGCCTCAGCAATGTATCCTTGCAGTCATATCATTTATCAGTTTGCAGAGTACTATTCTACCACTTTTCTGTCTAAATTATGTTTGGATTTGTACAGTCTCAAACTCTACAGGGTAATTGGAAAATCTATAATATTTCATACTTACGTGCACTTCATTGTGATTTATGCACAGCAAGACCTTTAATGAACAGTGCTTCAGCAGTTTTAGTGACATCACCCTTGTTTAAATGAGTCAGTCTCATATTTTGGTTTGCAGTTTGTCATGTCCTCCCATCTGTATTTTCCTCTTTCCTCCTTCCCCACTCCTTTAATGACCAAAATAAAAGGCTCTGTTCTTCTGCCATTCTTGTAAGGTACATGATGCAGCTGTTAAATTTGGGATTATTATATTTCAAACAGTAGCTACACTGAAGCTACAGCAAGCTCCTTGCCCAGGTCCTTTGTTGGATATTATGACACATTATTGAAGTTTGACGTGCAGGCACTAACTGAGAGCTCCTCAGGCCAGGATTCATGCTGTCTTCTCAACTGGAAGTCAGTAAATATACTACTAGATAACATACATATAGTAATGAGGGGCAGGATATCCTTTATCTCCTCAAAATCTTTTAATTTTTATGGCTCTTTTTAAGCTTTAAAGAACGTTTCAGTAAGTTCTGGCAACATCAGTGATCAAAAGAAACATTTAGAATCATAGAATGCTTAGAGTTGGAAGGGACCTTAAAGGTCATCTAGTTCCAACCTCCCTGCCATGGGCAAGGACACCTTCTGCTAGACCAGGTTACTCAAAGCCTCATCCAACCTTTCCTTGAACACCTCCAGGGATGGGACATCCACAACTTCTCAGGGCAACCTGTTCCTCACAGTAAAGAATTTCTTCCTAATTTCTGATCTAAATCTTCCCTTTCTCAGTTTAAAACAAATACCCCTTGTCCTATCACTGCACTCCCTGATAGATGCCCTGCCCATTTCTCTTGTAGGTGCCCTTTAAGTACTGGAAAGCTGCTATAAGGTCTCCCCGGAGCCTCCTCTGCCTGTCACTTCTTCCATCACTTCTCAAATATGATGGGTAGCAGCTTGGCAACTTCATCTGCCAGTTCTCTCAGGACCTGTGGGTGAATCTCATCAGATCCCACGGACTGGGATACCTTCGGCTTCCTTAGATGGTCTCAAACCTGGTCGTTTCCTAGAGGATAGGGTGGCTTGTCATTCTTCCAGTCCCTTCCTTTGCCTCTGCGACTTGGGCGGTGTGGCTAGAACACTTGCTGGTGGAGACAGAGGCAAAAAAGTCATTGAGTACCTCAGCCTTCTCCATATTCTGGGTGACCAGGTCTCCCATTTCGTCTGAAGAGGGCCCACATTTTCCCTAGTCTTCCTTTTATGAACAACGTACCTATTGAAGATTTTATCATTGCTCTTGATGTCCCTTGCCAGATTTAATTCTACAGGGCTTTTGCTTTCCTAACCTAATCCCTGGCTGCTGAGACAATTTCTCTGTATTCCTCCCAGGCTACCTTTCCTTGCTTCCACCCTCTCTAGGCTTCCTTTTTGAGTTTGGGTTTCTGCAGGAGCTCCTTGTTCATCCATGCAGGCCTCCTGGCTTGTGAACATGAAGCTGCTCCTATCCATCTATAAGATGGTCTCATCCACCCATTCTTCCTGGTTGGATGGCCTGTAGCAGACCCCCTCTGTAACATCATCTGCCTCTGAGTTCCCTTTAATCCTGACCCATAAGCTCTGGGTTGGCTCTTCATCCATCCTCAGGCAGAGCTCCATGCATTCCAGCTGGTCATTGACACAGAGTTCGACATCCCCTACTCGTCTCCCATGCTTGTCCTTCCTGAAAAGCCAGTATTTCAGGTGTCTCTAATGCTGTCTTTCACTGTGTTGTCCTTATCATTCTGATCTGTGGTTAAAGCAGTGACAAGTTAGCGTGTTAAATTATTTGGTTACAAGTTGATGGCTACAGTGCAACCTTTACAAATTGACTGTGTATTTGGAATGGGACTGTGCATCATTGCATCTGCATAACCTACTGACATATGTTGGCTGCATTTAGTCATCTATCTGTCTATCTCAGCTGTGTTTGCAAAGCTTCCTGTATTGCAGAATGCTGGTTTCAGTTCATGGCATCTTGTATGAGGATAACACAGACCGGCAGACTCCTTCCCCAGGCTTGGCTTGTTTGTATTTTTTAGATAGCAGCAAATTAGCTGAAATCTGGTCCAACTAAGTATACTTTCTACCCTGAAAGGTTAGTGGGGAATTTGTATGAAAATCTTAGGTGATAAAAGAGCAGTATAGTCTTTTTCTGTACATATCAATCATCCCATTCGGTGCTTATTTGAAGGAGATGCTTTGGAAACCAGGTGTTTTGTCATTTCTCAGCCAGTGTATTATTTATCACATTAGCTACTATAAATCAGTGAAGGCACGGACTTGCAGCTGACACAGTTCATCCACAGAATCAAGATACTCTAGCCTGCTCCATGAGGCTGTTCTTGACTGTCTCAGACATTCTCTCATACTTAGTGGATCGTGGCCTATGATCTTTGCTCATATTCTCAGAAAATTTGTGCAGCTGGTATCACATAAGAAATAAAAAAGTAGGAAAAGGTTTTCCTATTCTGTAAGAGTATGACTGGAAATGTTTTTTATCATTCTTAACAGGCGGAAAATTCAAAAGCTTGAAAAGTTAAATGAACCAAAACTCAGCAAATTTCCATTATTGTAACTTCTTTACTATGAATTATTTTGCATTTAAAAAGTCATCTTAAGTAGAAAAAGCATCAAATTTAAAAGTGCCAAGTGTCCCATTTTGCCAATTTTGAAACTTTTTGGGGCTCAACATTTTTTTCAGATCAGGAGATTCATGGCAAATCCCAGTTGCCAGTAGTAATTTTTTAATGTAGGGGTCACCAGAAAAAAAAAAAAAAATACTTGAAAAACTTCAGTGTCTGAAAATTAGCCAATACACAGACACCATCTTTCAGCAAGTCTTTGCTAGGCTATTAATTAATGGGATGTAGTTTCTGAGGGCATTCAGGGAGTTAAGCCCTGCTGAATTCAGTGGAAATGAGATCCACTTTATGAAGTCAAAATGCTAACTTTGAATGTTGATCTCCATGATGGTGAAGATGGTATGAGATAGGCAATAACAGAAAAAAAAAAATCCGTGTTTAAAACATATATGGCCCATCAGTGTAAACTGGATTCAGCGTTCATTCAGTAAGCACACTGAATACATTTAATAGGGCCTCTCGTTACTTACTGTCCATAGGGTTTGGCAAGTCACTTTTTGAAGCAGACATTCATCTGCTGTGAATAGATTCTGCCATTAAATTTTCAGGGTGCACCAGGTTTGGCAAAAGACAAGTAATCTTCCCTGTTCCAGGTGCTTACCTTGGAGACTTCTTCTCTGGCACCTTACTTTTGCAGTGGTTTCTGCAGCAAGGATAAAGCCATGTAGGTCCCCATTTCCTAAAAGCTTTCCTTGAGAAGTTACACCTTGTGGTGGACGCTTTGAGGCTTCGTTTCATACTGGTGAAACAGTTTGTAAAGCAAATGGGGCACAGATTCAGAAGAAATATTTCTGAATTACAAACACTGTAACCCTTGCAAATACCAGGTAGTTAGAACTCTTTAAGGAAAAGTATTGTATATAAAATTATTGTCTGATCTTGCCTTTCCTATATAGTGTGCATTCAGTAGGTGTCTATATTTGAGGTAACGCGTCTGCACACACATTACTTTCTCTAGACTAGCCCGTTTCTTCTTTCTTTGAGTGGGGATAAGCATGGCTCATGTCTTGACTTTTTCTTCAAGTTTCCCTTTATCAAAGTATCAATTTATCTATCAAAAATAGCCTTCCTGAGCTTTATATCCCAGGAGTACAAGGTTTATGAATGTACATGTCCTGGTAGCATGGAAGAAATGACCATGTGTTCTCTTTCCTTAGGCCTTTATTATTTAGGAAGGGTTAAGCTCCATATTGCTTTCAATTAACTTGCTAAAAATTAGTTCCTCCGTTGTTCCTAGGAAGTGTCAATGGTGCTTATGAGCTAAGCCTTTTGCCTACATACTCATTTCTTTTGTTTTCTATTTGGACAAAGTTTTAATGCCCTGTGGATTTCAGATGATTGACCCAGAGAGAAAGCTGAGTCTGTGTGACAATATGGTCTTCAGTTACCACTGCCAACACAAATAAATGGCTTCTTTCGAGCTCTATCATAAGTAATCTGAGTGGGATTCAGATTTTTGATAGACTTCAAAAAAAATCCCACACATGAAACAATACACTGTTTTAAAAGAAAATCAGATTTAAGGCAATAAAGCATTCTTTATCTTAGAGAATGTTTTTCTTTCCTAGTTTCAAAGTCAGACAAGTGGGAATCTGGAATTGTCCAGCTGAAATAGGGAAATTCACAACTTCATGGTTTGATTCATCAAGATCTAGTGATATCTGTATTCTCATGTTTTATACAAAAGACTAGGAAATGTAGAGAACAAGATTACAGGTAGAAGAGTATTTGTTCATTGATGAAAGATTATTATCACGTATTCCAAGTCAAGGGACTTAGAAAAAGTAGTAATTTTTGGAGTCTGAGGATGCTGAAGCTGAGCACAGCTGTAAGTCTTTAGTAGCATACAAAATTCATCCCTTCTGAAGATTCTTACACAACAAAGCCAACATCTTTGCCACAGTCTTCAAGTTAGACATTAATTCTCATATATGCGTTTAAATTAAATCATCTTATTTTATGAGCTGCCAAGCCACTGCACTTGCTACCAACAGAAGTGTGAGAGTCGATAGTTCTAAAAATCAAGTTCTTCACTTAAATGCCCACAGACAGGTTAAAGTGTTGATCTGTAGGTGCCTTCTTTAAAAACGTTTACTGCTTGTGAAAGGTAATCTATGATTATGCCTTAAAAAAAAAATCACCTGTTATTAATATTAAAAATTAATTAGAAAGCAACATATGTAACACTGTTTAGTTCATTTGTTCATTTCCTGAGCCATTTCCAGTGCTTTACTTCCCTGCTTTGAGTTAAAGTAAAAAAATGAAATACTGTTGAGTAAGGTAGTGTTAATGGTGCTGCTTGTCTCCGATGTTCTTTGCTGTTGGATCCATCTGCCTTCAGCACTGAAGCACTAAATGACATACCGAGGTTGCTTATGTATAGCATAGATGTAATTTTCACTCCCTAATGACCAAACTACATTTGCTTACTGCAAATTAGATGCAGAAAGCCCCAAACTGCCATCAGTTCAACAGCAGGGAAGCCAACAGTATTCAAAAAATTACTCAGATGTCAACTGGGAGATTACTTTTTTCCTATATTATGGTGAAGGTAGGTGAATTCAAGGGAAAAACAAGTGTGTCATTTCCTTGCAGAGATTGCTTATAATTTTGACCTGGAAAAGGCCTAAAAAATGTTTACTTTCTGCTTAAAGACAAATCTATTTGTGTGCAGTACATTGGCAGAGCTATTAAGAATACTTTTTCTTCAGGAAACTTTAGCTCTATAATGTTCCCATTATTGCTGGAAGGTAGTTTTTGTCTGCGACGTAATGCAAACATAAGTGATACGAAAAGCAGTAGTTAGATGTCTATATATTCTGAGTAGAACTTGCATGCTTTGTCATCTGATTGCCTTCTTTTTCGTTCTAAAGCTCTCCTTCAGTCCTAGTAAGCACTTTGAGCCTTTTTTTCTGTGATGTCTTACAATTCTTTTTACTCCAGTGAGACTGACCCAAGGCTTTCAGAGCCAATTTGCTTTGTTTGGAGGGAACTGTCATAAAGAAGTATGCACCACAAAGGCACCTTTAGTAGCTTTGAAATTAACTTCTCTGATGCTTAATAATAAATGATTCAACAATTTTATTGATCTCACTTTATTATCTAATTTAAAATTTAAATATTTATGTATAACTTCATAAATCAAATTATTTTCAAAGCAAATTGTGGTCTGTTCTACTAAAATTATGACAGCAGTAGACATTTGTACTATAGAATTTTTAAAAAAAAAATTTGCATGCAAGAATGTATGAATTTTGGAGAGACAAGACACATAAAAGTTATCCTTAGAACTTTTTTGAAGGGGCAAGTTATCTTTTAAACTAAACTAATTCAGACTTTTTGGCTTGGTCTTTTAACCAAGCTTTGTGAGTCTGGGTGCCCAAAGTTTGGCTTCTAAATCCATAATCCTGAGCCACTTTTAAAATGGGTTTAGAGGTGATGATGATGACCAAGTTTCAAGGCCATCTGAAGATCCCCTGAGTACTGATGCTCACATAACATCTTCATGATCCTGCTGAGAAATCAAGTTAAAGACTTAATATGTAGCACAGTTTCTAAAATCACCATGTACCAGAAAGAGCAGTGAACATGCAAAAATGAGCATAGAAACAAGCACTTATTTTAAAGATCTTTAGAAAAGCAGCCATAGCTTCTTGGTTTCTGTAGAGGCACACAATAGCATAATTCATCTGTGACTAATTTTTGATAATCTTCTTAAAATGAGATGAAATCACACCTATTTGTCTTTATTGATTATACAAGGAATCTATAGGGACTGGCTCAGAAATAGGTGTCTGTATTCAGTCAGATGAATCCTATTGTTATGCTCTGAAATGGCCCTTAGAAGAATGATATTGAGTACATAGTGTAAATTGAAGCCTGTCGATGTCTATGAAGTGGTGTGCTGGAAGTATGGATTTCCCACGGCCATATGAGCCCAGTGCACTGTAAAATGATCTGAAGAGAATGATAGAGACTGTAACTACCATATCCATATCTGCCAATACCTGAGGTAAAAACAGAGCAGGACAATCACCCAAGATATCTGACATATAATAGTATTTGAACCCATGAGAGAAATAAGTCTTGTCCTTTAGTTACTTGAGTATTTCATCTAAAACTTATTAACATGCACAATATTGGTTAACTATCAGCTTGCTACATTTAACAAAAAATCTCTGTTGCAGGTTACTTAGTTATAGAAAATCCATCAAGTAAGTTTATTAAAGATTTTTATATTGTGGTCATTGGTGAGTCTCAATGTGTGGTTCCCTCCTCTATGTTTATTAGAAAAAACTCCAAGCTGCATATAAATCATAAAAGCATGACTAATTGCATGGTAACTGGAGAAATGCTTTCTCTCTCTCTGGGGTGAAGTCTGCATGTCTGTGTTTTAGCTTGGGAAGTAATACAGGGATATTTAAACTCCTTGGGGTTTAAAAACCATGTCATTATGAGAATGAGGTCACTGCAATATTTTATATGTCTAAAACTTTGCAATGTATAAGATGTTTTCTGTGCGACAAAGAAGTATTATGTACTTCAGAATGCAATGATAACTTTACAAATGTCCATTAATGTCAAAACCTTGCCTTGGAATGCTGTTACCTATAAAAACGGTCCTCCCCTACAGTACTGTTAAGATTAGCAACATTAAAAATTTGGTGAGGGGAAACAACAAGGGGAGAAAAATGCTTCTATTTTAAGTGAGTGACTGAAAAAAACCCAAATTAGCATGCTGTAAACAATTTATAATTTTCTGCCTATCAGTATGTCTTTCTATTGAGCTAAAAAATGTTGTTTATTAATAAACTGCAGTTAAATAAGAACAAAAAGAATGACAAAGAATTTCCCTATAGGCTTCTAATTCTTCTGTCATTACTTTCAGGCCAATAAGCAAGAAATCCTTCCTACAACATGTTGAAGAGCTTTGCACAAACAACAACCTAAAGTTTCAGGAAGAATTTTCGGTATGTTGCTAGCAGTTGTCACAACATCGCAAGACCTTCAGTCGTTTCATGTGTCACATTTCATGTCCATTTTAAGCAGGCAAGGCCGTGAAGGACTCTGGCCTTGATAATCAATACCCAATTACTAGGTTGATTGTCTAGAAAGTAATTTTACACTGATTTGGGTTCTGCAGTCTACACTGCAACCTGATCAGAATTATTCACCTAAGTGACAGCAAAAGATGATCTTCTTTAGACTCCGATCTTTGCAAGAACACCGTAATATTTACACTTTTACATATGTAGTGATGCATATGCAGTTTTCTTGAGGATGTTTTTTTTAGAAATAGTTTCCTAACATATATACAGAGGTATATTTAACTACTTTAAATAAGTTTTTTTTCCTGAGTGATGGTGACCTCAAAAACACAGCTGACATTTATTCTATGAAATGTTCAGTCCCTAATCATACTGCCGTGGAACTCAGAAATGTTTCTCTTTCATAGGTTTCAGTGCGTAAATGAAAAAATTTGTGCATGGTACTTTGCTTTTTGTTCCTCTACAAATAATAGGTCATACTTGTCCTAGTCTTGAGAATAGCCTCCATATGAATAGCCTCCATCTCCTTATGTGAGCAGATGAACACAGCAAGCCTGATTATCTTTCTGAAAAGAGACAAGCTTTCAAAATATACATTACATATAATATAATGCATATATATTTTCAAATTTAAATCTCAGAAGTTTTCACTATTTTCATTAAGTAACATTTTTACGGCTATCATATTTTTTTTCTCAACAATATCTTCTCTTCTTGTTATTTCAGAATCTTTATCATCATCATTTTTAACACATACAGTCATTTGCCCTCACAAAAAATAATTTGTCAGTCTCCAGTGACTTTATTATTTGGGATTTATAGATTTACCATGAATTGCTTACCAGTTGGATTAACAAAAATGAAGACTCAACAATTGGCTTTTCTTCTGTGAGATTATAATATTTCAGTCTCTGAGGGGAAACCAACAAAAGTGTGAAAAGATTAATGGTATTTCCTACAGCTTTTTTGCTATGCTCCTTAGGTAAAATTGGTCTGGATTTAATAATAAAAAGCACCATAAAATTCTCTGAGCAATAAAGTAAGGAGAACCTTTTTTTTTTCAAGAGCAGAAGTGTTATCTCACTTGAACAAGAGTGATTATAGTTATATTATGCATGACTGAACAGATGAAAAGTTTTACTAGCAATAACATTTTCACATATTAACGTTCATCACTGGAAAGTTTCTCATATTGCTTTCTTTAGGTGTGGCACACATTGGGGAAGCCTTACAGCATTGTAATGCCTGAAAACTTGAACAATAGTGTTTTATCAAATCAAAATCTTGGCCATCCATTTCAAATGTAAAGAAATACAAGTAGCTGAGGCCTCATTCAACTAAATTATATAGTCAATTCATAATCATCGGTTTTATATGTCGTTTGGGCTTCCATTTTTTTTTCTCTCTGAGCTTGAGTTTCCATGTTGGAGAGTGTAGTGATATCTTCCCAGATTACTTGTCCAAGGACAGGCAGAATTGCAGGATAGGTCCGATCCCTAATTGAGAATATATTTTATAGTATCTGTAACACCTGTTTTATCAAATGAATAATAGGATTGACAGTGCACAGAAACAGGGAAGGCACACAAAAAACCAAACAGACCTCTTGACCTACATTGTTTCCATCCACGTTCGGCATTTTAGTTTCACATAAATGACTCAAGGCTCCTCCAACGTGTGTAGGAGAGGTGAGCTCAAAATATAAACCCATGGACCATTGTGTCTGAAGCACATAACAAAAAGCATGGGCTTACTTGGGCTCTCTGGCTGTCTCTGTACTAGTAAGTATACCAGGAACAGGATGTGTGAATATGATAATTTGGACTGTTTCAGCTAGCAATCTTCAAGGACAATTCCAAGGTATCTTTTGGTAGGTAAAGTAGCCTAGGGAAAATTTACTGTAGGCAGTTTGTAGACAGCAAACCTGGTTTGGAGTTTTCTATGGCTCTTTCCATTTCACTTAGTCTTAGAAACCAGGGACACTCCTGCTCTCAACTAATTTGCTTGATTGACCAAGCTTCTGGGCCTGGAGATCTCCAGGGTTCGATCTCGGTCCACATGTCAGCATGGCCTGTGTGTAAATGTGATGAGAAGAGAATCTGGACCTTGGAATGGATCTGGATCCATGTATTGCTATAAAATACAAGTTTAAAGAAACCATAGGGAGCCACAGAAACTGGTGGTGGGCACCACCTAACTAACATTCAGACTTCCAGCTTCCTAGATGATTCATGTATCTCTCAAAGCCTTTGGGAAATCAAGCTTTTTCTAGTAACTGGCAAATTACTGAAACAGAAATACTTCTGTAAGTGTTTTACAATAAGTACTGTTCATGAGTTAAAAAGCGAAATACCTCCGAATGTCATCACGTAACATAAAAGTATTACAGTAAAAAGGTGCAAATTAATTATTTCAAAGTTGTATGAGTCTGCAAATAAATATGGTTTCTGTGATGAATTGTGATTGAATCTGGGAATCCAAATAGTCTGTCCCCAGTTCTGAAAATAATCCTGTAGAGTGAAGTCCATACTGATGCAGAAAATTGGTACTGGGCTTTTGAGCACTTGTTCAGATATGGAAGCATCATTTAAAAAATAACATAATCTACTTCTGTTTCATCTCTACTACAAAGTACTGTACAGCAGTGCTACTTCTATACTAGTTAACTAGCAAGCTAGGACTCAGAGGAGTGAAGCAAATAAGGCAAGTTAAAGTTCACCTGACATGTATGTGGTATGAGATCCCATGGTCTGTAACACCCACAAAACACTATAGGATTTCATCTGTGTTCTTCCTTTTTGCACAATTGAATGACAGAAGTTTTGTGAGAGAGTTTCTGCTTTCTGAATGAGAGGAATTTTAACATTTCCACCCTTATCTGTGTTTTACTGGTTTTATCAAATCCTCACAGGAATGCACAGAAGTCACCCTACTCTGAGAACAGGGATCTTTCTCTAGGTTCAGTTATAGGACTGGGGCTTTGCTTCTCTAAGGGATTATTGAGACAAAAGGCAAAGGCAACTGAATGGCTAAAAAGATGGTTTGGCAAGGTGATTCAAATACAAGATTTTAAAATAGTAAGTGCCTTTAAAGATATTTTTCTGCAGCATGTTACAGTTCTTCAATTAGTTTTTTATTTACTTCGTGTCTGTTAACCATGTCTTTTAATGTATGGATATAAATGGAAAGTCAGCCATTCTTTAAAAGGTTATTTTGTCAGAAACTTTCTTTTTAGAGGGAACATAATAATAGACTTTTCATCCCTGGGAAACATAGATATTAAGAGAGATTTTTAAGGGCATGGATGGTATCTAGTCCCTTGGCAATTTTCAAAGGGAGATGAGCATCTTAGTTTCTCTCTACAATTCTTCCCCTAATTCTTTCCCCAAGGAAAATGTGTCAGAGCTAGGAAGAGAAGTCAGGTCCCTTGTCTGAAAGTCCTTTTCTTTTATCATGAAAACATCTTTCCCCTCCTGTTCAGAAGCACCTACTGTTCTATTATTGAGGATATAATTACAGAGGTGAAGTAGTCCTCATGCTTCAGGCCATAGGATTTTTGTCAGATGGTGAAAGAAATTTCTCATGGGATAATATTGCATATAATACAGTTCAAGGGTTTCAAGCTCTTTTTTGTGTGTCAAACATTACCCCTTGTACAAAATAGGGTATCACATTAGATGAATTATTGACTTGGTTTATTACATCAGTTCTTAAATTATACCATTTTTCTAATCCTCATGTTAAATTATTCTTAATATCTGAACCCATCAAATAAGACCGACAAAATAATTTAATCAATAATGGAAGTAAAACACCAGAATAAAAACCACTCCTGCTTTTTCTGTTTTTCATTACCTCTTTAATTTATTTATTTATTTATTTTCTGGTAGTTGCTCATTAAATTTTATTTATTGAAGACAAATTATCTCAAATACCTAGACAAAAGAGCATTTGAAAATAATTAACTTGGAACCTGATATTAGGGCTATCTGCCCCACTTTTGGAAGTAGCCCATGTAGAGCGTGTTAATATGAAAAGACAAATTTGAATGGATTACTCATCACAAGTGGCAAAATTGTGCATTGTACTCATTCAAAGCAATAGGTGGATCTCTTAATTTTTGTCTTAGCTACATGTTGAAATACACTTGCATATAACATTTGTCAAACAAAGGGAAAATCTATTACAGATAATGTAGTTATTCATTTAGAAATTCTGGCTAAATTCTGGCTTTTGTGAGAGTTTTCTATTCTCTTATCACCACTACGAGATCATCACATTAATACTTTTTCTCCATTAACAAGCTATGAAGTTGTCTCCACTGTTTTACTCAGCTTTGGAAAATATACTTATTTATATCCACAAACACCTCCTTCAAATAAGTTCCTCGATATGAGTGATTTATCCATCTCTGCCCTTCAGTAATAGAACTAATAACCAGTTATGAAACTGCAGTGCAACCCAAAATAACTCTTCCCACCCCTTTCTCTAACAGTCCCGTGAACAATAGCTAATTGCCAGTTGTCTCAACTTAATTAAATTCTCATCAGTTCTCATGCTGTGGCAAGAACTCTCCCAAGCTACAGGAGTCAGGAAAAGGCATTATTCAAGAGTGAGGATGAGTCATTAGGGCACGGTAATGGAGCATGCGACTTCGTGAAGAGACAGGAAAGAACTACCAAGGGTGATGGGCTGACTTTATCCAGACTTGTAAAGGTGAAAGTTCACGTAAGCTTTAATTGTTCAACTTGACAGCATTGTCTGCAGCACTGCATCTAACGGTGCTGGTGTTACTGGGGTTGACAGCGAGGTGGAATGCTCTGTAGTGCTTCCAGCTGTTCTTAGAAATGCACTCCGTTGCAGCACTAAGGAATTCTTCCTCTTACTGGAGTGATTGTGTCTTTTTTTGTACTTTCTGAAGGTGAAATGCAAAGGCTTACCAACAAACATTTATTCCTCTACAGGAACTTCCCAAGTTTCTTGAAGACCTTGCTTCAACTGATGCTGATCTGCCTTGGAACAGGTCTAAGAATCGTTTCCCAAACATAAAGCCATGTATGTGTGTTTACTGATACCCATTTTGCTCTCCAACTTCAATAGTGCAGCATACATTTGGAATGCAACTGTATTTTTGTTTTGGTCTGTCTTTGAAATGGCAGAACAATCCTGTCCACATTATGAAATAATTTTCTGTCAAGTGATCTGTCTTTTCATTGTGTTTTTTTTAAGGACAGTTTTATTTGCAAGTAGCTTTCAACCTGCTCTCGCAAGTTTTAATATGCAGGTGCAAGAAACTGTAGCCTCAGTAGTTTCTTAGCTTTGTAATTCAAGCCATGTAGCAAACTCTTTAACATCCTTCCTTGGGTTTTTTTTCCCTTTAGTGAGAAGTAATTTTTTAAAACATATAAAATCCACATGTTTGTGCATTCAACTACCTCAGGAGCCTGGGTGTGCTTTCTTGTGGATATGTGTACATGTGCTGCAAAGGTTCCACAGAAGATCAGAGTGACCGTATGATAACTTGTAAGCCAAGGCTAGATTTTATCACAGGAGACAGGAGTCTGTCTCTCTGTACTCAACACTGCTTCATTTTTCAGTTAATAAGACAAGAAATGTCATTATTATTTTAGGCATTAGCTGTGATGTGAGCTGGGAAGCATGGCATTCCTTGGTTAATAATGCTACATTCTGTGCTATTAACTTTTCAGAGCAGCTGTTGCTGCTATCTACTGCCTTGTTCAAGACATACTCTAAGTTACAGTCACTAGAAAAATTATATTCGTGACACACAATGAAATATAAACAGATAAGTTTCATAACTCTTTAACTTTGTGTTCTATTTTTCTTCTGTTCTTCTATTTTTCTAAGCTGAGGGCCAAATATCAAAATTTGGAAAGTTTGGTTGCAGCATTTACATATTTACATATAGCATTTTGCCTGTTTTTTGTAATTTCTCCGTACACACCATGGGCCCAAATCAGAAACCCTCAATCATATCTTTTTTCTACAATACTGAGCTTACCGTTTGCAAAAGAAGGAAAAATATGTAAAAGTGCCAGGATCTGGCTCAAAGCTGTGACCTGGACCACAAGTATACAGGCAAGGCTGTCAGCCCCCTGACCCTACTGTCTGATTCACACAGAGGTTGTCTGTGCTAGAACAGCGTGGCTTAAACCACACTGGCTACCTTTAGGCAGAAGATCGTCACATACATACACCAAATTTGACAGTTTGGCACATTCACCATTTTTATTAAAAAATATTATATTAAAATATATCTGAAACATTAAAGGATGACCATACGGTAATGGAAATTGCCTTTACAATTAGTGTTCAACTATGTCAATTATTGTTAGACTAACAAAAATAACATTACTTATGATTTCTTAGCCCTCTATAAACACTTGTTACATGTATTTCTGATTTTTGAACAAATCTTTTAGTTAACTAGACTTTATTTCCATGATAGATAATAACAACAGAGTAAAGCTGATGCCTGATGCTGGTATTCCTGGATCTGACTACATTAATGCCAGTTATGTGTCTGTAAGTAGAAAGTCTCTTCCATTTTTACTATATTTGTTTTCTGATAGAAAAAAGTGTCAAAAAGTAACTTCCAAGAAGAGGATTCTAACCTTTCTTTCATTCACTACAGCTACCGTTGCCATGGCATGGTTCAAGTGACTTCTGTGCCAATGAACATGACTAGATAAAAATATAAATTATCCTATTTTCATTGCTAAGCAATAATTTTCAGTAGTAACCAAAACTGTGTCCAGTAAATTACTTTCTATAAATTCTCTTATGTGATTGTCATTAAAGACTCCCACATAAATTCTCTTATGTGATTGTCATTAAAGACAGTAGTGAAACTCCCACTGAGGTCAATTGTTTAGAGACAGGCATTATTTTGTCTCCTAGTTCAGCAGCTGGAGTTATTGTATATGAACAGGACAACGTAAAGACAACTGAACTGAAAAGTTTCATAGAAATGGCTAACAATTTTGAGTAGTGGGGTTGGTATGCCCCTTATTATGTTGTGAAAGTTATGGTGGAGGAAAGTCCAAATAGGCTTCTTGAAGAAGAAATGAGTATTATACTTCTAATCCTCAGCTTTCTTCCAAGACCTTCCATTTTCTAATTGTGTTCACAGTAAATTCTTTTGTCTATTTTTCTGTCTTTAGTCTTGCCTATCTCATTTCTTTCCCATTGAAGCTCCAAGTATCACTCATAATTATGAAATTATTTTGTTGTAGAAGTGGCTAGTGGTCTCAGGTGAGGTCAAGACTCCATTTGCACTATGCACTGTTCAAACACATAGCAAGATGTGCAGACTGTAGTCTAAATAGATGACGCAGTGGCTAGTAGAAATAGTTTTTTCCAGGTAACTAGGAGACATTTATGGGAAATAAGCAAGAGAGGTGAGAATGGGTGTCTTAAGAGCATCTTTCTCATTAGCAAAAGCTATTTATTCACTTTATATGGAATGTCCTGATTCTAACAGCAGAACAGCAGAGCCATGTCTCGCTGTTACTCGAGGCTGGGACTATACCCAGAACTGCTGTGGAGACCGGGCGTCCTGGGGCATGGCTTGGCCTTTACCCTTCCTCTTGCCGACAGGCCCAGGCTGAGCAGGGAACAGGAACAGACACTTCCAAAAAGCTGCAGCAAAAAACCAGCTGCACGGTGTTCCCTGCTAAGAGTTTGCAAGTCATTACTGTATACAGGCATCTCGCTTTAGGTCACCATTCATCAGCGAATCTACAACTGTAATGTTACCATTTATCAGGTTTAAAGCTTTGCCCTTTATATGGTCTCACTTGCCGTATTTGTGGATGTGTAAATATATACATAGATATAGCTGTAAATATGCAACATATGTGTGTGTGTTTCCCTACCTATTTATCTCAGTGCGTATACGTATGCATACATATAAAGAAAGGAAAAGAGCGATCTGGTATACAGTTTTAAAAATGGAAACCTGCATGCTACTTTTATTTTCATTGGTTAAACAAGAAAAAGTAACTGGACCGTGAGCTTTACATCCCTGAATTACAGTTTCTCACCTCACTCTTAAACTAGGGAGGATTAACATAGTTTCTCACCACCACCTGTTCTTTATATTATAGATGGAATAAGTAACAGGCAGCTGTGAATTATAGGGCTATAATTCCGAGAAGGAGCTTTGGTGGTGCTATAAACCACCGTGTCAGTGGTTTTGAGCAAAAAGCAGAATTCTGGGATATTATAGAGTGCTAGCTCTACAGCATAAATTTATTGCTATTGTTGCTATTGTTGTTATTGTAGACCTTCTGTAGTACAGAGTTCCTGTAGGGTACACTTAGTTTCTTTGAGAAAACCGATCCATGAGAGCCCATGCGCTGATAGCATTTACACACAATTTTTTTCAACCATTTCCTTCTCCCCAAGTTTTGCATCAATTTATAAAAGGACTAAACTACAGAATCGAATGCTAAAATAAAAGTCAATGCCCACAGTATGTTTTTAAAGATCTTTTATCAGAGATCATGTGTTTGATTAAGCACCATCCCTAAATTTCAGCAGATCCCTGAGGCTCACTGGAAGGACAACGTCATCAGTGCGGTGTGTAGCTCGCACTGGCTCTCACACTGCTCCTTAGTTGCTTCCCTGGCTCCACTGCTCCTTAGCACGATTTAATTCTACCTTGTTGGCCTCCTCCTGACACAGTTCTTGGTAGCCTGTGGCTAGATCTGCAGTAGGGCTAACATGAAGGCTTAGATATTTTAAAGTGGGAGTTACTGACCTGATGTCCCCGTAATTTCTCTGCTAAATGCATTTCCATTAGGATGGCATTTCCCAAACTTTATTCGGGCATCGGTTCATAACTGATCCAGACGATGGAAAAACTGCTATTACTTCCTTAGGTTTCCAAGGCCATCTGCCATGCGGTGATTATCCAGGCTGATGCCAGTTCGTTTAGTCTGTCTGACAAGGTTCTAGCCTCAGGCATGATAGATACAGGCGCAACTGTGAGTCACATGCAAATTCTTTTTTTCCTTGCCAGTCATTATGCTTTAAGTATTTTCTTTTCCTTAGGGTTATTTATGTCCAAATGAGTTTATCGCAACTCAGGGACCATTACCAGGAACAGTGGGTGATTTCTGGAGAATGGTGTGGGAGACGAGAGCAAAAACACTTGTGATGCTTACACAATGTTTTGAAAAAGGACGGGTAAGTTACCAGTGCACCAATTAATAGCATGTGATATAATTGGAAATTCTGTATGTAGTTTCTGTGGAGATTATAGTATGATCATTGTTAATTAGTAATCATCTCCCTGCAGATAAGATGTCATCAGTACTGGCCAGAAGATAATAAACCAGTTACTGTGTTTGGGGATATAGTGATTACTAAATTGATGGAAGACATTCAGATAGACTGGACCATCAGAGATCTAAAAATTGAAAGGGTAAGCCAGAACTGGAAGCTGATTTAATAAAACCCATCCAACACCTCAAAGAAAATCAGATGTCTCCATCCCACCCAACTCTCCCTCAGTATTATTCTTTTACTCTTCTAATGCATATGCATCATACTGCCTGGTTTTCATGCCTTTTTTTATATATATTCCTGATCTTGGGGTCTTTTTCCTGAGAATTTTCTCCAGTTTCTGTCACAAAATGCTCAGATATGTGGCTGACATGCTTTGAAGGGACTATCAAGGTTACTGAACCTGTGGTCTGGTGGGAGGTGAAGTTTCTATTTGGACACCTCAGTTGTCCCTTCTAGAAAGGAGTAATCCTAACCATTCTGGGATCAGACAAATCCTTTTGAATGTATCCCTCTCAGATTAAAGGGCAAGATTCTCTGGTGCAGCGCAGCTGTTTTTTATTGTACCACCAGTCATATTGGCCTCCACCCCCAGGAGATTCACCCAATATAAATGAGAATCATCAGTATTACTCCCACTCTTTGTGCTGGGAAGGGGGGTGGGGGGTACAGCAGAGATGTTCATCTTTGTCATCATCCACAACTACAGTTTTCACTCTTTAGAAAAATTGGCACCCAGTGTTAAGCCAGACCAGTAGGTGGGCTCAGAAAGCAATCATCTGGACATAATGACCCAAGATGAAGTCAGTCTTTTTTTGCACTCCCAACATTGAGCTCTGTTCTATGCAGTGCAGCCAGATCCTAGGACCTGCACTCGGCTACCCAAATGCAAGCATTACCATCCTGTGGCATGCACAGGTGACAAACAGAACACAGCAGATAGCGGACTGCCTCTGTGGTCACCCCGTAAGGGTATGTTGTGCACATAGTACAAGACAACCGAATATTTTAAAATGAGTGAGAGAAGATAAGCCTTTTTTTCAGCTAAAATAAGACCTAGAGTAAAGAAGACTGGAAAAGGGACAATTTAGAGTAAAAATGCATAATGCGAAGTAACCTGTGTTAACCAGGATGAGTCTGAAAACTAAGCATAACCTGAATTGACAAAGTGACCATTTACTACAGCTGAATTACCTTGCACAAGAAGCTATGTCCTTTAGAAGGATTTCATTAAATGCTCCATATTGCTGACTTTAAGATTGTACTTCGTCTTCCGTTGACAAATGGATGGATTTTTGATGATGTCCCAGTGAAGGTAAAAGACATATCTGAGGGAAATCATTCACAATTATTGCCATATTGCATCCAAAGTCACTTCTCTCTTGTTTTTATCTTGATCAATTTTTAAAAATACAGACCAAAGTAGTTGCTAAACATAATTGTTCATGGTTGTTCAATGTTTCTTACAGTATGAAAAGACCAAGTGGTTGGTTCAAAATAAATTTTAAAAAAGGAACTGGTTCATTACACAACAGTTGATTAAATTGTGGTATTCCTTGCTGTAAGATACCATGAATGCTAAAAACTTACAGGGCTTCATAAAATCTGGGGAAATTAGTAGAAGAAAACTCTGACAAGTACTATTAAATGTCAAGATACTGTCTCAGTTTGACAGAGTCACAAACTATTAAGAATGTAAAGGATATTCTGTGGAACTATAGATACATTGTTGTCATGTTTTATAATTTTCTCTAAGATTTTTCCTTGACTACTGTTGGAAACAGGATGTTGGTCTAGGCAGGCCTTTGGCATGATGCTGTGCTTTTATTCTTATGTCCTTCATGGTCAATTTAGATGTCAGACCATAATCAGCTCTTTTCTTTAATATTGCTGCTGCTCTGATTGAGAGGGCATCAAACACTTAGAAAATATATCTGTGCTTAGCAACATGTGTTTGCCTTTATTACATTAGATCAGTCCCAGAATGGTTGCTTTTCCCTAAATGAATTTATCATAGTTGACTAAACTTCTAAATGAACTATAGAAGCTTCAACCTGTAATCTATAAATTATGCTGCTATATTGACTAAGTCAAATGGAGAGTGAGTGCTGAAGTCGTGTGTATATTTTTCAGCATGGAGACTGCATGATGGTGCGGCAGTGTAACTTTACATCTTGGCCAGAACATGGTGTCCCTGAAACTACGGCACCAATTATCCATTTTGTAAAACTCATCCGTGCAAGTCGAGCGCATGATAATACACCAATGGTGGTTCACTGCAGGTGAGCATATTCACCAAGTCATCATTTAGTATCTTAGGTTTTCTAGTGCCTATTAATGCTCAGGGAAGACGCAAGAATGACGATGAAAATTGAGTGCACAGGTATGGTTCTATATGGACAGCAGTGAAGGTTTTTCTCACAGTGCTCCTCAGTCCTTTCCAGGAGGTAAAATGCCAAAATGTGTCTGTTCTTCCATTCATGGAAATCCCATTGAAGTGACATCAGTGGAATAGTTACTTCAGCAATTGTCATAAGGTGCTGCTGGATTTATCTCAATTTTCCTCTTTATCGTAAGAAGAGGAATAGCAACTGACATGCTGGTTTTAATTACTTCTATTATAATTATAGCTCTTCTTAAGAAATGAGTATTAAAAATTGTGTTTTAAGTGTACATGTCACTTATCAAGAGGAAGAAACTATTCAGGAGCCACACAGAGTATGAATAAGGGTTTGCACATGCCAGATTTCAAGCTTGCATGCCTGTAAACAGCTAAAATCTATATTTAGACTCTTAAATAGATGGTCTGGTGGTTAGAGGTGTTCAGCCGTCATAGCTCCCATTGATTTCATACTCAACACTCTTAAGCAGCTATTTCAAAGAGTAAATGTGTGGGGAAGGCTAAGTCTTCAGGAAGGTGGTGAGTGTGTCTGCATTTTATGGGCAGGTCAGTGTTCTCACCAAATGAGTGCTCCAAAATAGAGATTGGAACTCAGAGGTCTGTGATTGATTCTTTGGCTCATGCTAACTCAGTGTGAGTCTGGAAATATGTGGAAGAAAAAGCTGGGTTTGGTGCCACAAATCTCTTCCTTAGCTGTCCCGTTACTGAATCATTTAGGTTGGAAAGGACCTTTAAGGTCATCAAGTCCAAAATTATCATGCATGGGAGGTTTTTTTTATTTGTTCTCAGTGTCCCACAGGTGCCACCCACAATGAGACATAAAGCCTCATTTTACTTGATATCATTGTCATTGACATTTCCCTCCACTGCAGGGGCCAGAGAGACTACTACAGGAAAGAACTACACAGTCTTCATGTTTTGAGGATGCTCATGTGCTCAGGGGCCCCTCTGCAATAGATACATAAAGGGGCCAGCACGGGCCAGATACTCCACCTGTGCTCAAATTCCCAGTGTCGTCAAGCAGCAGCACGTGTTCTCCTATCCAGATGGATCATTCATTACTTTCTGCTCATTAGATCTTGCAGGATTCAGAGAGTTTTGCTCTACATTTCCTGATTATCGACTGTGATATCCTCTGCATTTATGACACTAATTGCAAAGAAGTCTGATAGTGATTTGGAGAAAATCTGATTTGTTTTCAAACCTTGAAGTAAAACAATACTAGCTACCAGTGTGTCTTGCATACACATCCTCCTTTTAAAAGTGTTGTAAATGTTTTGCCAGATCCCATATTGTTTTGTCTCAAATACCAAAAGCATTACAGAATCCAGGTATGATTTCAAAAAATCTTGTGGTTTTTTTTTTTCTTTGAATCAGAGGGCTCTAGAAAATTCACAGAAAAACTGCAGGACCATTTTTCCACTTATAAAGGTTTGATTTAGTTATATCTCATTTGTCCAATGCAACCCCTTGTAAAATCTAAGTCAGAACATGGCTCAAATCCGTATTTCACTTGATCTCATACAGCAAGAGACACACACACAATGAAAAACATTTAATTTTTTCTGAAGCTTTTTTTCACAATAAACTTAATTTAACCAGAATATTCTGAGAAAATATTTTATACTAAAAAAATGAACTTTAAAACTTTGTCTTGTGTATTATATTTGCAGTGCTGGTGTTGGAAGAACAGGTGTTTATATTGCACTTGACCATTTAACCCAACATGTAAATGACCATGATTTTGTCGATATCTATGGACTTGTAGCTGAGTTAAGAAGTGAAAGAATGTGTATGGTACAGAATCTGGTAAGATTTATATATTTATATATTCTGTTATCCTGTTAAAAAGTTAGTAATCTGATTATCTGATCTTCTACAAAGCAAGACTTGAAAGGTAATAGCAATCAGCTGCCTAATACATTTTATACAAAATCCTGCATCTGTTTGGATTTCAAGCATTGTGCAAATGTATTCTTTTTATCTATTTAAGTATATTTGGCCAGCAAAGTCTTGACAAGTGCTGAAAAGACTGCCGAGATATTTAGTTTTCAGAACCTAAATCATAATTTCTCAGACTTTGAGAAAGTTCATTTCAAGTATTGGGTGAGGAAGAGTCATTAAATAAAAAATTTATCTGGTCATGCACTACTTAATTTTACTTTATTTTCTACTTAACTGTATTTTTGTGTGTGTGTATGTATATGAAGCACGGTCCAAACTTTTGAATATTCCCTTACCTTTAACTTCATTACCTATTCCTTGATTCTTTTAAAATTACTTCAAATAAAATAACACATATCGATAGAATTAAGCACAACTTCAGAGTTTGCAAAATAAAGGCAGTGGTGGTTTGGGAGTCTAAAAAAGTGCCTTTCTGGCAGACTTATTGAGTATGTATATGTTAGTGATGCCCTGCTAGTACCTGGAGAGCTGGGCATTTGTAAAGGAGTAATAGCAGAATTTAAAGCTGATTCTAAATGCTTGGAATGGAAACAGTGGAATGGCAATCCAGCTGTATTTGCATAAGGCTCCTGGCCGTAAGCATCCTGCAGGCCAGCTCTAACCCAGGGCTGCCGCCTGAAGCCTTTGAGTCTGCAGCATCACTCACCAACTTCTCAGTACAGGTGAGCAGTTTCAGGATGAACTTCCACATGACTGGTGGACTTGAGCTGATTTTAATGTAAGGAGACTTGTTCCATGGGGAATGCAATTCTGCTGTTCTATATCATGTCAGAATATACAAAAACTGTGTCAGAATATACAAAAAGAGGTAAACCTCTCTTCAACAACTGCATTTCAGAAGATTTTGTGAGACCTTCTGGTGATAATGTGTCATGCTATTTCTTGTAAGGTGCTGTCTGGTTACAATTTGCTTTCAGTTTTTCCTTTTGAAGTCTTGATGCAGCTAAACAAGTGCCAGGACTTTCCTGTGATGATGAATTCTAGGAATGCTTTTTGGGGTTGTTGTTTTACACTTTTGACTAGAAAAAGAATCATCTGAAAATAAGGCAAAGGCTGGAAGGCAATTTAATGGGACCCTCCCAAAAATATCATCTTAAAACAGTAAGATATTTGATAAGATCAGTGTACATTTTAAAAATGTGTATTATTTTTGTGTATCTTTGCATATTTTGGCAGAGGCTAGAAAAAAGTATACCAAAATGCAATAGGAGATGATAGTCTTGTAGTTTTAACTTCCAAACAGATCAAGTATTGATCTATATGCTCACTGCAAAATCCTGAGACAGGTTGTTCTCCTTCCAGGCCATTTCTAGCTCATGTTTGCAAGACTACAAAATGCTGAACAGCACTAAAACTTACCCAGAGAATCAAATCTTGTAAAGTTTTGTGGCAGATCCAGTAGTCAAACTATTCTGACAGTTCTGTTATAAAACACTGTTTAGTAGTCTATAATTCAGATTTTATGTGATTGGCACAGAAGATATGAAGAGAGGATCAAGTCCTTCCCAGAACTCAGTTTAGAGATCCCTCAGTCAAACTGTCTGTAGGAGTTATGAGTGAAATAAATAAAATCTGGTTGCTCTCAGACCTGTTTTTTGCTTGATGCTAGCTTCAAAATAATTTTCCCTTGCCAAGAGAGTCACTTTCTGTTACTGTAGCCAATGGGCTCAGAATGGCCCATATCTGTGCAATAAAACACCTGTGCAGTTACCACTCTCCTCACAAAAGATAGCTGCATCCAAGCTCTCTGGAGGGAATGGCCCATAATCTGTAGTATCTCCTGAAACACACTTGGAAATTCTTTGAGATAGTGCTGGTTCATGTGAATCAAAACTGTGTGAGGGACTATGCAAACAATTTGACGTAGCTTGAATAATTGTGTTGCACCCGTCGGTGATGTACCTACGCACTGTTTAATTCCCTAATGTAGATATAATTTCAACATCCTGATACTCTGATTGGTGGCCTGTACATTACCAAGGCCTGCCCTTGAACAACACGTAAAACGCAAAACCTAATCTTCAGTGAACTTTTTATTCTCTTATTTACCCGTGCAAGTCAAGGAAGTTATAGTTATTTTGGTCATCTCCATCTGTGGAGATGTTCAAACCCCCTCTGGACAAGGTCCTGGGCAACATGCTTTAGCTGATCGAGCTTGAGCAGTGGCAGTTGCACTAGGTGATCGCAAAGAGGTCCCCTCCAACCAAAACGAATCTGTGAGATTTGGCTCATTTTTCTGCATCTACGTACCCAGGACTTCTCCTATGTGAAGATACGCTTAATCCATTTATTTTCTTTCTATCTGCTTTCATTCTTTTATTTCATTCTTGCTTTCGTTCTTACATCACCTTTTTTTTAAAACTTTTCTTGTTTCAGTAATCATTACCCAGAGTAACTTCATGTCCTTAGAAGGGTCAGATGAGCTTTAGTTGCCCACTCCTTGCATTACAGTCTGTTAAAAATGATGCTACATTCTAAGAAGTTTCACTAGAAATGATGTGGATTTTTGCTCTTAGCAATAGTGGATGCTGCTAGAACATCCAGATTTACTTGAACTTTTGCATTTGAGTGCACCCTGCTGGTTTTCTCTATGCTAGAAAGAAGAAAAAATTTCTTCTCTAAATATTACATTCATGTGGTTCAGTTTCTTCAGTCTGAATCTAGTGGCAAAAAGTAGTCATTTTTTGGTAGATGAAACCTTTACAGGAAACTGTGAAACAGGCTATTAGTCTCAGGTATGATTGGTCTGATTTGGTATATCTTACTAAGCATAAGAATCAACATTTTAATTTATATATTTATATATAATTTATATATATACATAATAATTAAATGAAAAATTTTAATGCATTATGCCTCATAATGAATGAAATCACATCAGGCATATATGAGATCATCAAAGTGTTGAGATTGCTGAGTAAAACTGCAGTTAATTTGACAACATCTAAATGTTATACAAAAAATTGAAAAGCTTTTTTGGCATTAAAATTACATTTTTCTTCTAATTAAGCATCTTTATATTCACCTTTTACAGGCCCAATATATATTTTTACATCAATGTGTATTGGATCTGTTGACAAGCAGGGGAAGTAGCCAGCCCATATGTTTTGTAAATTATTCAGCACTGCAAAAGATGGACTCTCTGGATGCCATGGAAGGTACAGAGATACAGATTGTCTCAAATATTATTTTTCTCACAGCAGGTGCATTGACTTGTCCAGACTAAGAAGTAGAAACAAATACTTTGCTGTGCATTTTTTGACTTCAGATCTGTAATTTTCCAGCATTTTGCTGCCCTTTTGTCTCCCTCCTGGTAACAGTCATTGCTCAAGCCTTCCACCTTTTTCCCTGCAAGGTCTTTTAAATTCAGCCACAATAGTTATCTGCCATTAGTTACCATTTGTTTGCAAGGCAAGTTAATGTAATGTATCTGTTTCTTTTGTAGGTGATGTGGAGCTTGAATGGGAAGAAACTACCATGTAAATACTAAGACTAAATATTAAAGCTAATGAGATTTTGAAAGTCAAAGTCATATTTTTCTAAGCACAGGGGCCAAAGTGAATTCCCCTATTTTGATGATTAAAACACAGATGATTGAAACAGCTTGTCTTCTATCAATGTGCCTTCAGAAATATGTTAAAGTATTTTATTCAGATCACCAAGCAATAATGATTTGGAGTACTTTTTGCACAGACTGCACTTCTGGTGTTATATGAATACTGCATTCAGTATGTATTTAAATAGAAAGTTTGTTTGAATATATTCCCTTTTTCCAGTTATCTTTGTAAAAGAAGAAAAATGAGCCAAATATGATGTAAAAATTTCATATTCCCATTGAATTTATTATGGAGTGAATTTGCTGTGTTCTTTGTGTTATGGTTTTAAGTAAAAGCTACAAATCCTTGAATCATTCTTGCTATATTGGTTTCAATGTTGTCAGCTCTTGCAGATTAATTCCAATACCATCACAGTGATCTTTACCTAAATGTATGTTCTTGTGTTTTGAATCTTTTTTTTCACAAGTGGTAGCATATCAGCTCATGATCCTGAACAGCTGAAGAGTCACCTTCTGACATAGAGAGGATTACTCAGCTTTTACACAGCACACAGTAGCTCTTCAGGGACACTTGGGGCTATTTAAGCTATCTTATAATCAGCGGGTTGTTTTTTTAAATATACAATGGTGATTACATATGTTCAGTGCTGAAGAAAGTATTTTACATTCCTGCTGCTTTTTAAAGCAGATAAACCAAAGCAAAACTATAAATTTATTATATATTATAATGCACGTTAGATTGACTTGAGTAATAGAATGTTTGTAATTCATTCACATTTCTTGAATATAATACTGTTCAGTATTTTGAAAGGTTACTCAAAATTTAATGCCAATATATTTCATAACACAGAGTTGTCAAGTAAAAAAAGTTGTTGCTCCTTTCGCAGGTTTGATGAATCACTGTAGACACTCAAAAGTATGGGAACTAATATTTGGAGATTTAATAAAAGCAAACCTCTTCCACTCTCACTGATTATTGGAATTAAATCTGAAACAGGAATGAGAGAGGCAGGAAGCTCTTATGTGAGAAGCAAAGCAAAAACTGCTAGAGTAGGAAGACTATAGAGAGATAATTAAACTGTGTGCCCAGGTTTTACACGGAAATGACAGTATTCAATTGGTATTACTGGGAGCAGGGTTGATTGCTAAGTTTTTCTCTGTGTAAAGAAATGTATCATTCTGAATAATATTAAAAATGTTCCCTTAATCTGAGATGTAAAACATAATAGCAAAGAGGCTTTGGAGTTGCCACCTTATATTCTGCTCAGACAGATGAAATATATGGCCTTGTTGAGACATGAAGCTCAGGAAAAGTCAGACCAACTTCTTTAGAAGCTTGAAAGATGTATACATGTGGGTGTACATGTACAAAACTTTTCCATCTCTTAACTGTAGGTACCAGACAGAAATTACTATACAGCATCTAACCTGGTATTTTTTTCATAAATGAATGATGGTAGGTGTCTGATGTCTTTTTAGAAGCTGGCAAGGATGATGCAGTGAGGACACTTTGTAATTTAGCAGAAAGTGCCACATATCTAAAATGAAAATCAAAAGACAGCATTTAAGGAGATGGAAATGGTCTACAGAGATATTTGGGGCAGTCTGTCTTTCAGGAAGACTGACGGCATTGTAAACATCACCTGTCAAACTAAAAGGAAAACAATGCCTTTTAAAGCTGGATAGAGGGAGAGAGAGGTGATGTCCACAGCTGTTCGAGTCTCTGGCAAAGCATTCGGTACAGCTCTAGTTTCATTTGGTTCCTATGAAACATGTGTTCTTCATTTATTATACATGTACTTTAAAGGATTCTGACAAATTGCTTATAGGGACTTACAGATGTTTTTCATGATTTGTATTTGTACTTGGTAGCAGTGCATGCAGCACTGTGATAAATTGACATTATAGAGTCATAATCGTGTATAATCATATCCACAACGGTGGAATAGCTATATGTGCATCATTTCTCTTTTAGTTGGAGGAAAAAGCTAAGAAATCTTATGCAACTCCAGAACTCCAGAAGTTCCAAATGTGCTTAAGTGTTTTCTATTTCATAAACTACTCGATGATGCAGATTCCTAAATCCTCCTTCAGGGGACCTGCCTGTGCTCAAACACAACTTTCAGTAGCTGTTTGTCTGACAACTTAGTAAGACACAAGAACATGTGACTCTCTTTCCTGTAGAGGCAAACTGAAAAGTAATTCAAGTAGTTTATTGTACAATTTGATGTAAGCAATCTGATACATGCTATCTTGACACATTTTGTATTGTCCTTAGGGTAAAAGCCAATAGTCAGCATAAACTGGTCACAACTCATAAGATACATGGTCAGGGAAAGAAATATTTCCAAGCAATTCTCTCCCACAACTTGTTTTCCATATAAATACAGGAGTAGTTCAGGTGTTCCTGCCAATGATTTACAGGGATAGGGGAGCGTCTCTGTATCAGATCCCCCCAGACCTCTGTTCAGATGTTGAAGAAAGCATTTCCACCTAGTCTCCTGTATTCCAGCCCTCCTTCCTCTACGCAGTGCCACCTACGGTGGTGCTACTGACTGAACTGGAGACAAGCAGAATTTGTCCAGTTGCTATTTTAAGAATATATATATATATATATATATATAAAGCAGCACACCATTTTCAGGTTTAATTTTCCCCCTCAATTTTATACAAATCCTTTGCGCTACTAATATAGCAAGAGTATACTCTGTTCAAAATTAGAAACTGAATGAATAAAAGCTGGAGAATACACAAATTCTATAGGATGATTACAATTGTGTTGAAATTAGGTCATATTGTAATAAATTATTCAGGCAATTTCTATAGAGACTGAGATATCTCCATATTTATATATATATAGCCAGTTCTGTTGGATATCATTAGAAGAGGCTACTGTCAATGCTCTCAAAACACTGACAAAAAGTAATTCTGTTACAAAAGTAATAGAAAGCAGGTCATCATGTTAATATTGAATTTAAAGATATTTTTTATACTGTTAAAGGAGCTGATAAAAATAATTGTGCATTCAAACTGATGCTCTTACTGTATACATGGAGCTATTCTGTAATTTAATTTCATAACATTATGTGAAAGATTAATAATGTGTATTAGTCTGTGTAATACCATCTGTGTTCTGCTGCAATACAAAGCATGCCCATATGCAGTTAATAAGACAAAGCAGCAAAGAGCAATGAATCAATCGTATTTCATACCAAGGTAACATGACAGTGCACTCTCCTGGTTGCATACAGAAATTCCAACGCCTCCTACACGCGGACACGAATTTGTAGAGATTCAGGACCACAATGTCCTGTGAGGTCTCTGGGCAGAAGAGATTTTTTCTGAAAATATTTTGACAGCCAGTAAAAATAAAACTTGAAAAGTACCTGTTTCAGAATATGTATTACATGTATATTAAGCATTACACAAGATCATTGTCTATCCATGGAAATAAAGAAGCAACAAAAATAGACAGGTACAAATTAATATTTTTCCTTTAAAACCTATGAAAAGTGTTCAGTTAGCTTTTTGGTTTAGGGGATCTATGTATGGTAATAATGAAATCAGGGTTGTTTTATAATTAAGCTACATGCCCATGCAGTGCTGCAAACCCTGCAGCACACTGAGTGCAGTAGGCTGTAACTGGAAACCACTGACACATGGCGTTGGACGTATCTTTGTTGGTTTTGATTTTAAGGAACCGAGTCAGAGAAAATGTACTGAAAGGTGAGCCACTGTTTCACCAGTTTTGCATGACTGCTGTGTCACCACTCTACCCTTGGTGTTGAAAAGGCAAGTCCGTGTTTTCTTCTGTTTTCTAATGCTGTGTCGCTTGTCTGTGTGGGACTATATTCGAAGGAATTGTCAGCAGCAATATGGATCATCTGAACTCAAATACCGCAGGCGTGATCTACATGCACGCATCATTCTCAGGTAAGGTGCACAGTGGTCTTACTTCAAACCTTCTGTCTGTCCTTTCCCTGAGAGTTCATTTGCAGATGACATCATGGAATATCAGCTGCATTTTTGCACCGGCTCTTGCCCAGAATACATTTTCTGCCCTGTCCTCTATGTGGCTGTGGTTACGAGGTATGAGACAAGTGCTGTGCTGGTCTCAGTTGCGTGTTTGTGCAGCATAGGCACCGTACACAATTGTAAGGATAAAATGGCATCCTATCCCGAAGTTCCCCCTACTGCTATAATAAATCCTGATAGAAATTTTAGCACTGGTCATTGTTCAGTGTCAGTTGAAGACAGATGGATCCAATGTTTGATATTTTGCATGGCAATTCTCTTTTCCCAATAATTTTTCCCAAACGATGCTGAACTAATTACTTATTTTAATTATTTATTCTCACAGCTTCTTTGTCATGTAGGCCCTTTCTCAGATTCCACTGTGTAAAAAAACCTGAAAATCAATGGCTTTTCAGCAGTGAATAACAATGTCTATGATACATTTCACAGATCCTGCTTCATCAGGCAAAGTTAGGGATGAAGTTGTGCCTCTATATTTCAGTTGAAAGACAACATTTAGAAGGTTTCAGTTATATTGGGATCATCTTACTCTGCTTGTTGATTGGTGTTACCAGGGTGATCTTTTTGTAGGATGACAGCTGCAGCCAGCTATCCACTGTAATCATGAATAAACCATTCCACTACTCTTTACAGTCAATAATGAGCTGAAGGAAGTTTTACAAGGATGTTCCTAAAATATTTTTGCAGGAGATGGAGTTCTGAATGATATAAAAAGAATACTTGGATACCGGAAACCTAATATGCAACTAAAGCTCTACCGTTGCATTCCATGAAGCATGCTGAGCAGGAAATGTGTGCTAGAACACACAGAGCATGTTTGGGACAACGTAACACAACCTTTGAGATGAGCAGTGCAAGATACAGGGCCCTTTTGCCATGCATGTGGGAACACACTTAAATAAGGTTTACTGTAAAATGTCCCTAGCTCAGAAAAACACAAAATACAGGAAACATCTACTATGACAATTGGTAACATCCTTTGTGATTCAGGTTAGTGCTAGGAACCAAAGGACTCTATTCAGTCAATTATTTCACTAATCCTAAATGATAAACAAATATTTGACACCACAAGTGTAAAACATGGGCAGAGCATAGACAGAGAAGAGGATTTTCTTCCACTAATGGAGGCACAAGCAGAAAAGTAATTAAACCTGTATGTCCCTCTCTCTCCCTGCATGTGCTCACCAGTTGGGAATAATTGTGGCTAAGTAAAATTTATCCACTTTTAATTTGATTAATATATTGGTAATCCTTTTCTCAGAATCCAGCATATAATGGTTACAGAACTGTTCCTTTTCATTTACCACTCGTCCTTTGGGATTCACAATAGGTCCATTTAACTATTACTGTTATGGAATTCTACTAATTCTGTGTCAGCATTACAGAGACAATCCAAATAGTGTGAATCCAGGCTTGCGTGTCGTGCACAGAATTCTTCTATGAGCTGCAATAACATCACACTGCACTCCAGGCACGGGCAAGGAATTGACCCGAGGAGACTGGCTGCCTGGCACGTAATCTTACTACCTGTTGAGAACAGGTTTGTTATCCAACAAGGCACTGTCCCAGGCAGGGAGTTCAGAAAATGTTCTCGAAGCTGACTGACATTTATATGTAGGATTTTAATCTGAACTTTTCTCTGCTAAAGATAAATAAGAAAATTCAGAGCTAGCATTGCTACTGAAACCCTTACGTATCACCCTGCAACTAGCTAAATTCTATACATAGTGCAATAAGGCAAACAGATGCCACTTTCCTATCTGGATGTTATACCAAAGTATACTAACTACACTACACTAAACTAACTACACTAAAGAACACTGATTATCTGAGATTTATCTTGTGTTCTTCTTTGGTGTAATACCCTAGATCATCACTCTAAATCTTCTTGTATCTTAGAGTTTAATTAATCTTGCCTAGTTTTAGCCATATAATAGTTACTCATCCAGTTTAAGCCAACCATCTCCTGTTTTCAATGGGGAGACATGGGCATACAGAGAGGACAGCTCATGTCAGATCTAGAACAGACGTCTAAGAGAGACACACCTACACACAAGTGAATTTACTTTGTGTCTCTCTCCTTTGGCTATAGGGGTGAGACAAACTCAACTACTTGCCAAATATTTTACTCTGTAAATTTCAGCAGAGGAGAGCTTCTCAACAAATTGTACCCTTTGTATCAAATGCACAATTTAGTTTAATTTCAGTAGGAAAGGGAGCATCTATGCAAACACATCATGTAATTCCTCATCCAAATCCCTATGCAGAGAAGCGTAAGCCACAGGCACTCATCTTTCCTGCTTAGGACATTGCAAAGAAAAACCTCTTTGCCTTAAGCTTATAAAGACATACTGTCTTCTTCATAGTTCACATCCAAAGTTTTGAAACATTTCTCTTTTTTTTTTCTTTTGCAAAATAGGAATTTTGAAATATTGGCTTTGGAATAGTTACAGGTTGTCTTAGGAAAATACTAAGTTGATAAAACAGCCATAAGGAGGATGCTGTGATAAAAAATATTCTATAATAATGGCCATATTATTGCAATTCCCCAAAAAATATACCTCCTTCCTGTGGGGTGGCCATTTTTTATAAGATATATCTACTAAATATACTGTACACTAAGAATATGACGGAACATTTATCACTTCTTGATTTTTCCATTCTTTTTGCCCTCCCAATTCTTCTTACCCTTTACTGGCACTCCTAAGCAGGTTTTGGGGACGTATCAGGTTGCTGGTTAATGGAGATTAATTGTTTCAGCTATGCTAACTCTGTACAAAATTTAATGAGACAAACATTCCTCCCTTGCATACTGGTGTGCTCTCTCTGAAACCAAAGGGACCCCTGGCATCACTACCGCAGCCAACTGGCAGGCAGAGAAAGAGGGCCCTGTGCTAGCGTGGGAGAAAATCTGTGCTTAGTTCCAAGATTTTATAAACTTTGCATGTCTGAAACAAATCACTTAATTTCTGTGTATATCAACTCCCTATGCTAAAAAAAAATAAATAAATTAAACCTTTTTACCAAACATTTATATGGTACTATCTATTTATATTTGGAAGTTTCTCCCAAGATGTCACAAAATGCTCATGCTTTGCTTTGCCTTCATCATCCCTTCAGTTCTCTCATCTTGACAATAAGGAACTAGTGGCAGGCAGTGGGTCTCGTTATGGAGGGCATTAGCTAAGAGAGCATTTGCAGAGCGCCAACTTCATCTCTATGGAAAGCTTCCAAATGAGCACCCCAGGAGCACAGCAGGCACTTGTCACAAAAGGCATCTTCCTTCTCATTCAGTCTTTGGGCAAAAGTCTCTTGGCTCTATGTCTGGAATAATAGAAAAATTAACTTATTTAAGATGCCAAGATTTTTTCTAACTTGTGATCACTGTTACGATATACTGCATCCAGGCAACCTTTATCACACACCTTTATCTGCATAAGCAGATATTCAAGCTCTTGATAGAAAAGGAACATCTAAATCAGTCAGGCGAGGTGTAACTAGCTTGATTCAGGTTGGCAAAGGGAAGCATGACTTCAATTACGTCTTGATCTACAGAAATAATTGATTCTGATTTTAAAAAAAGACAAAGAACTTACGAGGGGTCTGCCTGAAGCTTTCCTTTTTTACCTGTGCAATGGAACAAGCAGCAATTTGCTCTACTGGAGCTGTGAAATACTTTGGGCTGTTACATCATCTGGTTCTCCAAAACCAGCAAAAATGTTCAGCAGGGTCTTGTAAGGAGACTTTGTGAAATATAAAATTGCTACAACAGCTGAAAGGAGGAGAATGCTGCCATTGAGAGAAAGCTAATGAACAAGTGTCAAAACGGGCAGTTGGTGTCAATTCCAGAAGGATTTAAAACTTAGACATGAGCTTGAAGAAATCATGTTGAGCTAACATCTGCATGAAAAGAACCTTGTACTTAACAAAAATCCATTGTAAACAACACGTTTGACACAGCATGCATTAAAATGCTTAGGAGATAAGCATATTGTATTAATTAAATATTCCACTGATATTCAACATCATATGATGTGTTTTCCTTTTTCCTGAGAAAGAAATTCCAAAAATAAGTCAGAGTTTAGTATTTTGATGAACTTTGGTAAAAAGTTCACTTTCCAAAGAAGCAAATCTGTGAGAAAGTCCTTTTGGTTTTTTTTCTAAGAGATTACAAATCAGTTGAAACAAGATTTTCTATTACTATTTAAGAACAGTTCTTTATGATCTATTTAGAATATTTTCAATGACATTTAGGAAATCAAGAGAGTATCCACTGTATTAGGACTATGTATAGTTCTTTTTAGAGAAGGGCTGCAAAAATGATTTTTGGCTTTATATGTCAGCAAAAGCTAGCCTTGTGTTGCTCACAGCTTACACACAATTCAAATAAAGCTTCCATGCCAAAGAAGTATCACATGACTGGCAATCAGGGCCTGCTGGCACTGCTGGGTAATTCAAACCCCAGCATGGGGAGGAAGTGAGCCAGTAGAAGCTGTTGAGGCCAACATCATCAAAATAGCCCAGACGCTCAGCCCAGTCCTGTTTCACAATGAAGCAGTGAGGTCACAGGGCAGTCGATGCCATCTCCTGCATGAGTGACCTTCCAAACGCACGCGCTTCTCTTGCTCGCCTGGATATTAGAAGCACTTGTGGCTCTTGGGCACAGGAAGCTCTCATTATACACCCCTGGCAGATTGCAATCCATTTCATATTCCACAAGCTCTTTTGTTCCTGAAGTTCTCTTTTTTAATTTTTTTATTTAATTTTTTTGTCTGAAGGTCAAAGAGAGAGGTATCGAGACAGGAGTAATGACATAAAATAGAGGTTGGCTTATGCTAGAGAATTTTAAGGACCTTTAAGTGTTACGGTGCTTAACTCTTGGACATCCTGCAGTTCAGCAGAATCCTTAGCTGATAAGTAAGTGCTCAAACTCAAAGCATGTAGAATAACAACCACTTGAGAAAGGCAATCTCAGAAATTATGAATGGGACTGGGGAAGCAAGAAGGGCTGACAATACAGATTAAAAGTGGGAAAGTGTATGTGCCCACGCAGCTCTATGATTGTTGCATCTTCTTGTTAGGAAATCATCATCTAATGCTCATTTAATTGTTGTCTAATTCAAGTGGAATGGCCAATTCTGATTTCCTCTTCTAAAAAGAATCCAGGAATAAACCTCTAGGCACGTATTTTAGGCACTCAAATAATACATAGGAGACACTGATTTATTATCATCCTCTGCATGATTCAGACCAGGGATCTGTTTATCCTTGTTTATCATATCTTAGGGAAATCTGCTGATCCCTGGGAATCACAGGTGAGGAATCACATGTGCACTCTGTCTTGCCCCAGTAGTTGCCACTTTCAAGAATATTCAAACATTCATTCAGAAAGGGATGTAGCCTGAGGGGGGCAGGCTCTCACATGAAATGTGGAAGGCAGCTGTTCAAACACCCAAGTACAGTACTAAAAAAAATTACACAAGCCTGGCTGGATCTTCTCCCTTCCAAGAGCTCTGATACTTCGGCTTCCTTTCTTTTTTCCATCCTCAGTCATCCCAAACAAAGTAGAATTTTTTTACATAACCAGGCAGCGCCCATACACTCTTCCCTGGATATCTGATCCTGCCTGAACTTCCTGGGCAGTTTCTCCTTGGCTTTTAGTTTGACCAGCAGGTCATGACTCAGCCATGCTGGTCTCTTCCCTCTCTTGCTCGATTTCTTACACCTGGGGATTGAGAGCTCTTGTGCTCTATGGAAGGCACCCTTAAAGATCTGCCAGCTCTGTTCTGCCCCCTTGTCCCTGAGGACAGTTTCCCAGGGAGTCCTTTTGACTAAGTCCTTTAAGAGCTGGAGGTTTGCTTTCCTAAAATTCAGGGTCCTGACTAAGCTTGCTTGTCTGTCTCGTCCCCTTAGGACTGTGAACTCCACCAGGGCATGACCGCTACAGCCCAGGCTGCCTTTCTACTAGGTAACAATAACAGCATAGTTCATAGCAAAATAAGACCAAAAAAAAAACGCCTTAGGAAGTGTCATAGCCTGTCGTATTTTACTCAAAGGCTACATCATTCCTAACAGCGGTTTACATAGCTGCTGCTCTGCAGCTAAGCAGACTGGTGTTTTTCCTTCCATCAGGACACTTACTTAAATCTGCCTTGTTCTAATTTAATGTAGTTTTTCTACCCACATAATCACCATCATCAGTTTATTCTGTTCCTCTTTGCAGCAATTGTTTACTGTTTGCTTGGTCACTGCCAGCACATTCTCTTGACTTTTCTATTCTCTAGTCTATACAACCACATTCATTCAACATTTACTTTGACAATGTTTCTGAGCCTCATCATTCTTGTTAGCATTCTGTGTTTTCTCTAGTTGCACCAGCTGTACCTGTTTTGAGATGCAGTGCCTGCAAATGGGCACGGAACTGCAGCTGAAGTCTTACCAGCCTAGAACAGGATGGAAGGACTACCTCACGTGCCTCCTTCCTCTTTGTACATCCTAGTGGGATGTGTGGGTTTTTTCTCAACAGCACGGCATACGTTCATCTTATGATTCACTGGAACCATCATTTTCCTTCTTTTGTAGAACTACCACCTACCTACTTAGTCTATATTTCTGCACTCATCTGGTTTGCTTAAGTGCTCATTTGTTCCCTTGTCTTCATCAAACTGAAACCTATTAAAGACCATATTTTTGACTCATCACAATTAGTTTGAAATCTAAGCTTGTCCTCCAACAAGCTGATAATTCACACCATCTCTGTGATATCTGCAAACCTGATGAGCATATTCTCCATTCTATCATCTGAGTTATTAACTAAAACATGAGTTCCCAGAGGAGAACCCTGGGAAGTCCCTCATTTGAGAGTTCTTCTTTGACAAGTTTCCAAGCAGTTGAATATCCCATAGGAGTTTCATTTTCCTGATCTTCATATGAGGACATCATGTGAAGCTGTATAATAAAACTTCATTAAAATCAGGTAAATGGCTTCTGCGTATCCCATAACCACAAGAATTGTTATCCTGTTATGGCAGGACAATAAATCAGTTTGGAACAGCTTTGTATTGAAGGTTTCTTAATGGGAACAAGACTACTCCATGTTGGCATTATTCACCCCTCTGTGTTCTTCCAGGTGCACGCAAATATTGTATAATTTTCCAGTATTTTCACAGAGACTTAGGTTGAACTACTCATCTAGAAGTCCTTCTTTCCTTCTGTTTAAGAATATGCATCACATTTCCAATCTATACTCTTCCGAAACCTCACTCGTCTTCCACAACTTCTCAAAGATATCAAGGAAATGGCACTGAGATCAGTTCAGCCAGTTCTCCATGTACAATGAGGCCAAACCAGTTGTAATTGTTTTAACTCTTGGTTTTCCTGTCCTGTCCTGCCTCCTTCTCCTTTTGTTACTAGTGCTAATAATTGTGTTGACCAGCTAAATGCACTTTGTCTTTTCATTGTCATTTGAATTGACAGAGGCATGAAGCCCATCATCATCTGTGAATGGCTTTCCCTTAGTTCTCTTGCTATTGCAGCACATAATGAAAGTTTCTTCTTACTTTTTTATGGTTTTTGATAGTGATTTTTTGCTTTGTTCTTTGGCTTTCTGATTTTGTCCTAACATTCCTAGGCTATCCTTTTTTTCCCAGGCTTATGGCTGTCTTCATTATTTTTTTTTCCTATCTTGTTCATAACCACTCTTCTTCAGCTTTAGAACCAAATATTAGAATAATTTAGGCTGGAAAAGACCTGCAGAGGTCATCTTGCCCAGGGCCAACTTCAAAGTTTGATCAGGTTACTCAGGGTCTTGCTCTGTCAAGATTGCCATTTATCTTGCGGTTTCTGTAAGAAGTAGTTACAGTCTCATCAAGATAAGATATCATCTGATAAGTCCTGAACTGCTACAAATGTCCCTGGCTAAGCTGTGTTTAAGGTCCAATACAGAAAGTGTGATCTAAGCACATCTGTTCTAGGTTTTCTCAATATGCCAGGCAGATGTACATTAAAAAAAATGCACCTAGATGCTCTGCTGTGCCAATAGTGAGGGATTTCTGCGTATGTCCAGATGATGATATTTAGAAAACTATGGAAATTTATTGAAGAAAAACATGGCACATATATTTTTCAGACATCTCTAAGGTTTTGCAGCAAGGTCTGAAAATCTACATTGTCCCCAAAGTGGGGCACAGGCACTTAAGCCCCATGTGGAATCAGGCCCTTGATGGCATTAGTGCTAACTGGCATGTGCTAACCTATGCTTTGCCTGGTGTAACTTGGCAGCTATGAGACCCTTATGGTTAGTCCAAGAAGGATTATCTATCCAGGTTCCCTTCACTGTCCTTTGGGACCTGATCCTGCAAGCACTATCACATGTAAGTAATTGCAAAAAATACTTTGGGAGGTGAGGCACTATTGAGATGTTGAGAAAGGGATTAGATAAATTCATGGGCAACTTGTCCGTAAACAGATACTAACAGAACTAGGGAGGGATGTGCCCTATAACACCCCTGATTAGACAGTTCTTTATACTGAAGAAGCACAAAGGGAATGGAAGACCAGAAGTGGCCAGGCTTGTATGCACTTTCTAAATAGTCAGGCTATTCTGCTAGAATATTCTGCTATACGGGCTGACCCAGCAGCTAATTTCTCACACATGATATATTTCTTACATGTGACATTTTTTCCATTGTACTAAAAGTTAGAAGAGTCACACTAATTCATAAGTTACTTCTGGAAGTTTACTGTGTCAAACAAGAAGTATGTGGATAATGGAGGCAGACTACATATAAGACAGGTCCTACGATTCTGGTAATTGTTGAAGGAAGCCATTTGGTCCAGCTCAATACTTTCTATGAGACATGAGTTCTTGTGGCAAAAAAGAATGTAAGGATGACAGAGATTAACCCAATCTGTTCTCGCTAGTACTGCATTGCCTTAGGTGCAACAGAGTTAAGATCAGAGAAATCTATATTAAGATGCTATCTTCTTGCTGAACTGGTGCTAGTACACTGGACAAGGTACTACAATAAATGCAGGACAATGAGAACTTGACAAGGCTTATCATGCAATCTCTTTCAAGAATATCTGCAGTGCATTTCTGGTTGTCTCCAACATGGTTTGGCATGACTGCTTGTTGGGATCAGCAGTGTGCAATGACAGTTCAAGTCACAGGATCACAGAATGGCAAGGGTTGGAAAGGACCTTCAGAGATCATCTAGTTCAACCCCCTGTCAAAGCAGGGTCACCTGGAGCAGGCTGGACAGGAACACATCCAGGCGGGTTTTGAATATCTTCAGAGAAGGAGACTCCCCAACCTCTCTGGGCAACCTGTTCCACTGCTCTGCCACCCTTAAGAGTAAAGAAGTTCTTCCTCATGTTGAGATGGAATTTCCTGGTTAATTAAAAAAGCTGTTGGTATAACAGACACAATTCAGTGGTCTGATACTACAAGGTTGCAAACAAATTATGAGGAATTAGAGTTGCTACCTCAGATATTTGTGATGAAAATAATCTCAAGATATTTCAAACCAAAAGCTATCACAGTGAGAAAGCTAATTCCTTGCAAGAGCCTGGTACAGTTGATAAGACCATTCTAGATCATTTCTTACTGTGAAACCCCAAAAAGAGCTTTTCGTCGGCCTTTCTAGCTACAGATCCCCTCACCCAGCGCAGTCTTACCTGCCCTGGAGCTGGTCTCCGTCGCAATGACCGTTAGGCACGCTAATGGCTCGTTTAATTGTGCCGCGGGAGGCGCTGGCTCCACCCAGGCTTAGTCAGCAGCCCGCCCACCAGCTGTCAGCCCCGAGCACGAGCACGAGGAGGCTTTGCCCGGCGTCCAAAAAACCCCAAAAAGAGCTTTTCGTCGGCCTTTCTAGCTACAGATCCCCTCACCCAGCGCAGTCTTACCTGCCCTGGAGCTGGTCTCCGTCGCAATGATCGGATCATTCTAATGATCATTCTTGTAAACATTCCAGAGGCTTTATATTCTTCACTGTGTACCTTCTAAATATGACAAAGCTTCTTCATCCTATTGTTAACTGCTTGTTTGATGCTTGCAGATGAGAATCTTTGTTAGGTGATTCTGTTTCATACCGTTCAATGGGCTCAACTGACTTTGTAGGAACAACACTTAGAATCTTTAAATTGATATAAAAACGACTGATGCTTTCCTCCACAGCCAAAGCAGAAATTTGGATGATTTTGTATTGTCCAGTGAATGTTAATGTGGTTGAGTTTTCAGTGTTTGCACCAATGACTTTATTAGTGATAGTCATATTTCTGATTATTATGACCAGTTCAGTTTGATTACTTCTTTTCCTGTAGTAGTTTCCAGATTGATACAAAGTTCTAACATATAGGTTGTCTTGTATATCTTTTATTTAATTCAACAGAGCCTGATTCCTCAAAGCAAGACATGCATTGGTGACAGCAATGTGAATGCAAGATGAAAGCAATCTGTGAATGGACTTGTACCCTGAAGACTGCCTCCCTGCCGTAAGCACAACTGCTCTCATTACCTTGACTGTTGAATTTGCAACTTGCTAATTAACATGGCTGCAAGTAACCAGTTCCAAAGAAGAAATACAAGGTGCAGCTACATGAACTGGCAAATGTCATGCTCTAAACTCATCTGGTTTTAACTCCTCCATTTTCATATACCATCCAGCTTCAGAAAACACCTGCAGCCACTACTGAAAAGCTACTGCTGTTCCACTGCTGCTGTCCCAAGCTGAAGGCAGTAGTTCCAATGTGATGTTTCTAAAATGAATTGTATTCTCATGATGTTTAGCACCTATAGTTAGTCATCTCATTTAAACACTGAGCTTTTTAGAAGTCCAAAGTATTCATCAGATCCCACTGAACAGACCATGACTAGGCTACTATGTATGGACCTATCAAAATACAATTAATTTATTATTTGTCACTTGGAGCTTATCTAGGAACTGCTGGTGCACAATTTCCTCTGTCCCATTTTTCAGCTATTATACAGTAATCAATATTACTTCAAAGTAATAATGGCAATGCTTAGCACTTCCAGCCAAACATTTCTATTAGCCTGCTGTAATACACAAATGTCGTTTAAAAATAATGACACTGCAGGTCAACAGATTCTGTTATAAGCCTGCTGTGTCACACTTCACAACAAAAATATTTTCTCACTATTTTCTCTAAGTATAAACATAGCTATATGTTGTCCAGTTACTAGTTTCAGAACTCAGATCTAAGACAGGGATTTTATCTAATCCGAATAGATTGTGTTTCTTCTTCTAAACTTTTCCTCAGTGCTTAATTATAAAATCATTTTCCCAAAAAATAAAATTAGTACACTTTCTCCAAGAATACAAGCACTTACATCAATTCGACTAAAGCCTTATTTTTTATTATTTTTGCAGGCAGAGAGGACATCTGGCAATCTTTTATTCTATGCAATTTCTCTGAAATGTTCTCCAGATCTGGTGAAAAATGAAATACAGGCATTTTTTGAGCATGTTTTTGTGAAGTCTGACTAGAATGAGAAGGGTAAGATCCATTTTGTCATGCAGAGTTTCTGACTGCTATCCCCTTTTCATTCCTGTCTTGTGCCCTATGTGCCATGAACTGCATGGAAAAGGAAGAGTGTCAGCTCAGCCAAGGTTCTTTCCATACCTTGAAAAATTTCATGTTATCTTTTAGGATGACTGTAAGACTCCTTTGTACTTCTGGAACATCACAAAGGTGTTTTAACATGGTACAGAACTAGTGGTCACAGTCATTTATTTATTCAAAAATTTCAAACAACAAATTTGCAGATTTCCTTTGCACCACATCTTCATGGTTTGCTCAAGAGACCATGTTACAAATCCAGATCCCAGTGTACTTTAAAGAACACATTTTTGAGCCTTCAGGAATCTCAAAGCAAGTGAAATCTTAGTACACAAAAATGCAGAAGTTATTAAATGAAATTATGTGCAATGAACAGAGCAGAGAAGGAGTACAAGATTGACTGCTGTATTTCTTGCACTGACAGATCACAGGTAATCAACCTTGTTTACAAGCATGTACCTTAAATGATGAGAACACAGATGAGTAACAGAATGACCTTCACAGCCTAAAACAGTTTTGCAGCTGTGCAACAGGTTCCGATAACAACATGATACAATATGAGTTGGATTCAAGGTCATTATTGCTATTTAATACAGAGCGAACTACTTTCCGGAAGCTTTTCTCTTAATAGCTTCTGTTTCCCAAAAGCAACAGCTATTTTCCTTTTGAAAGCCTGTGTAGAATCCTCAGATACCTGAGGATTCTATATTAACATTTTCTTTAGTCCCAGATACATTATACAGACTTTTTTTCAAGTTTGGAGGTGATACAGGCTTCATGTCTAAGGGTTCACACTACTGCAACCGAAGGGATTAGGAAGAAACCTCCATTGAAACCTCTTCAGAGCATCCTGTATCTTCCACTGAATTGTCTGATATTGGCCTTTCTCAGAAAAGACAGATGACAGATTAGGTGGACAGCAGTGTGGCAAATAATTTCTGGCACCTGGAGCACTTCATCCCTAGATTTGATAAAACTTTAAGGACTTTTGAGCTGTCTTCCAGGTGGACAACTGACTAGGTTATCACCAGGAAGGGACAGAACTACATTTGCTTTTCAATGATCAGAAGAATCCAGCAGGTGCAGGAAACTGTAACTGATGCAAAAGGGCCCCAAAATACACCAACTAGTGTAACAGCCGAAACCAAGCAGAGATGGTAAGAAGTCAGAATAAATAATGAAACAATTTGAAGATCAGCATATTCTTAAGGGATAAAAACAGGTAGATCTGTGAAAACTTTTTTCTTGCTACAACAGAAAAAGAGTGGGAGAAAACAGGAAATGTTTTTAAGAATTAATATACAAACTTTTTTTTTTTTTTTTTAATAAAAGCCCAGTAAAGCCCAAGGATTATGGACACAGCAATCAAAAGACTTGTGAAAAGCTACATGGGGAAAGGAATCTGACTGATGCCTGGAAAGGGAATCATCACATATCAGACTACCCAAAGTACATGTTGTGAACATTACTTTCAAATCAGTCAGGAACATATTTATGGAAATTAAGATGGTGCATACATGCTTTTCAAAGCTGAGACTGACTCAGCAAAGCTAGTTGTTTTATCTAAGGAAGAACTTGGAGGAGAACATAGCAATTTTCTTTGCCAAAGCAGAAAATGTGACAGGACAGCAAAGCCAACATTCTGTATTTACCACATACTGTAAAAGCATGATGGCACACCACCCAAAGGATCTCAAGCAAGTCATAGCAAAGTACATGACACAAGCTTTATTTGTTCAGTTAAGAGCAATGATGTGGAAGGCAAGAGGTAACAATGACACATGGAGAACAAAACCTTGACATAAAAATCATGTAAAATCATGGTGGAATCAACGCTTCTTCAAAATTGTGAACTAAACTGATTGTCCACAAAGGCAGAAGAATACTGACAGTAAAATAAATGAACAAATTTTGAAACTATAGGCAACAGAGAAAATATATAAAATCAGGGAATTCTATAGGATTATGACACGATTGCATTACTTCCAATATTTTATCAGTAATATCTCAAGAGATTCCCATTTCAGTTGTTTCTGCATTTTAAATCCACATGTGCATGGAATAATTAGGACTGAATTAATGAAGCACCAGGAAATAGGTCAAGACCAAGTAATGCCTGCAGTTGAACTATAGCTTATTAACTTTATATTAATCATCCAATGCTATTTATCTATAATCAAACAGCTCATAAGACTGGCACACCCATGTGTCAGAGACCTAACATGAGGAAACCAAAAGAATATTTGGCAATGGATGATAAAGCAGTTGAATACAATTTATGTATAAAAAGTGATCATTTGGCACAAACATTTCATGGTTTTGTGATGGGCTGTTTTAAACAATCCTTATGTTTTTGCTGAGGAGGGAGTTGCCTACATCCATTACCTTCACTGTAACTTCACAGCTTCACTTCCAAGCCACTATCATCCTAGTTTTCCATGAAGATCCACAGCTCTGCAAAAGTCCCTTTTGAGCCCCCAAAAAGTAAGTTGTCACTTTTCCAGAGTCAGAGCACTAAGCTCTCTTTCTGTCCACAGACAACAGGGATGTGATTAGCCCGAGTGTTGGATGCAGAAATGAGCTCTCCACACAACCCTTCCTTCCTTTCGCTAGCAGAATTAAATTAATATTTATTTAAATTAGCAGTAGTGACTCTGGTTTAACCTTTCAACTGAGATTAGGTTTCGATATCATAGTCATCATGTTCTGAAACCACATAGTGTGAAAACGCTCTCTATGCTTCCAGCTCTTTGTAAAGGGACAAATAAGTATATGACTATAAAAATGGCCTTTCACCTAACTACAAAAAATGTGATGGCAGAAAGATGATTATATAGCACTTGGAGTGTCTCGTACTCATGTCACATTTCATGTCCCCCATTTTTTGCCCAATCACAAGTAGAAGACATCTGTCATTATCGCTGCCTTTCTTCCTGCAAGGAATGCCTGCTTGTCAGTAGAACCACGGAAAATGCTTGTCCCAGCCAGCAACAGCGCAATGGGCCTCCGGTTTCTGACTGGCACTGCCTCCTCCCCAGGAAAACGTCTTGTAGTAAAATAAATGTGTTTGTGCAGTGGTGACTATTTGTCACTGTAGACCCTGACACAGGCATTAAAGCATCTGCCATTTAGAACTGTGTCTCATAACTGCCCAACATGAGAGCCGTAATGAAATCCTACCTTACCATACTGAACTGGAGAAGTCTGTTTAGTTAGCAAGGTTGCACCTCTCAGATACTAACAGCATTGTAACTGATATGAACACTAAAGTCCATATCCAATCAAAGGAAAACAGCAATAATTTGGAACAGCTATACAGACAAGGCCTGTGTGAATAAGATTTTTTTTTAAATCTTCCCCCACAAAGACCATCAAATCATACAAAGTTGTCTTTTCCAGGCTTCTACCTTTCTGGCTTCCCAGCCCCAGAAGATATAGTATACCATTCACTACTCCGCTTGCCAAACTTGCATTTGAGGGATGGCTGTTCCCACAGGCTTTTAAATTCTCTGAAATGGCACATACTTATACAAGTGCACTGGCATGCAGAGTACACACACTTCCTCTATCCGTTCCTAAATCTCCAGAGACAATGTAGATATGCAAATATCATTTCCTTGGATGAGCAGAATTTGAATAGGGTCAAGGAAACAACAGAGTCTAGGTAAGCAAAAATCAGCTGATAGTCTAACAACATACATAAATAAAAAGCAAGAATTAAAGCTGCTCCATGTTACTGCTGCAGACCTCTGTGAAATTCAGACATTTTAAGGCAAGAAGAGATAATGAAGTTCAGCTAAGAAGTGCTCCTACATACCACAAGCCATGAAGTTCCATATACTCTGTGCCAGTACAAGAATGTCAGTAAAGGTCTTTTGCTTAGATTTCCCACAGGTCACTGTCAGCATAAGAAATGCCAGTTCCCCTTAGAGTCTCCACTGTCCACAGTTTCAAGAAAACTCATGGAAAATCTCTAATCTCTGTTCACCAAACATTTCTGTAATATGTTGTAAATTCAAAGATAAATGTATGTTCTTTACCAGATTACCTATCTTTTGTGCACCAATGTCCCCCTTACAGTTTCCACATCTCTCAGCCACTTCAAACATCTTTAAACAGTAAACATTTCTTCATCCTTCCCATCTGCTTAAAATTTTCTTCTGAAGGAAGAGATGAATCATTTCATCCTCCTTAGCTTTTGCAATCCTTAGCATAACATACTGTTTCAGCAGCAAATCTCATAGTGCAGCAACATGTCAAGGTTTTCTCCATTTTTTAACAGGACAGGAGTGAGAGCCTAGACTTTTTCTGTAGCAAAGAGGTATTTTAAGTGGTTGCCTTGAGACTACTATGAGACTATAATATTTTTTTTTCTGTTGAGAAATTAGACAAAAAATACTGAAGTTTAAAAAGGAGGTGTTATTACTCCTGTGACAAAATGGACATGTTAGAAATATCAGCAGAAGACATCAAGTTAAATGTTAAAATAATTTCAGAAACTTGGTGACCAAGTTTTGAAGAATATAAACTCTTCGACAAAGAAATAAACGTGGAAGAATAGTATTGTATATTAACAATAAAATATGTTGAAAAGAAAAGTTTCTGCTAAGAAAGACGCTGTTGAATATGTGTCAAAGGTAAAAAAAAAGGAGAATGTGAACAGTATCTGAAATGCAAACAAACTCTGAGAACCCCAGCATGTCCACAGCTGGGCCTACGCTGATAACCTGCACTTCACACACCTGCAAGAAACAACTTAAGAACAGTTAACTGGTAGCCAAGGTATCTAACCATCTCGCAAATCAAGGTGGGTGTTGTGTGAATAGAGCAGGGCAATAACAAAGGCTGAAAATTTCACCTTTGCCTAGGTGCCCTTTCATGGTGCCATACAGGAGTGGATATGCCTGATCCCCACTGATTACCGATGCCACTGCAAAGAAGTGTCAAAGAGATCAAACATTAAAAATACACAAAGTCAGTGGCTGGAAGAATCTTGAGGAGTGTGAAGGAGAAAAAGGAGGTGTTTGGAGCGGTATGCAGTGCTATGTGGGTCCTAGATGACAAAATATTTCTCTATAATTCTGCACTGAACTTCTGCTTAAATCATAAGGTGTCAAGTGATCTGGGCAGATCCAAGGTCATTATTCAACCACAGTTATCCCAAAAGGTTTAAGTGAAAAACTTAATCTGGAGGGATCAAAGTTCTGGAGATCATCTGTGACTTAAAATGCAGTGCATCCTGCTTGGATTTGGGTCATTCTGACCACTTGCTGAATTCAGTACTCACTGACTTACTAAAATACTTTGGTAAGATAACAAACCTTGTAGACCAGTGAAATACAGCACATCTTGTATTTCACTTGTGTAAATATACTGAAAGTACATTCTCAGTAAAGTACCACAGTACTCTGGTGGAAGCAGTAACAATCTAATAATGAACTGGCTTCACAGACTGAGAGTGTTTTTCTATAAGGGGCTATCAAACAGACTGAAGTTACAAGCGCAGTTCAGCAGTGATCCTCCTTCCAATTCTATGTCCAGTTGTTCTTACTCACATGCTTTTACTTCCTCTTATGTCTTTGTGCTTATATCTAACACTATCTGGAACACAAGGCATGAAGAGAAAAAAAAGACCAGCACCAACTTTTGAATGCTCCACTTGATCCACTTTTATAATGGAGAACATCACTGACGGCACTTTGTTCAAATATGCCAGGGTTTTTTGCTAGCTGTGTTACGTTCACCAAGGACCTGGAATGGGGGATGCATTTTGATGGCTACAGCAAAATTCAAGTTGCTTGTGTGATGGGGAAATTGGACGACCTAATTCAAATTAATTTTCAGTTACATTTAATAGGAGTTTTTCTCGATAAAGGGCTTACTATGCTGTGCCCAGGTTACTGTGAGGAACCAAATCTGTTTACCCTAGCACTAAGTGCCAGAAAGAAGGAACTTCTTACTTTGTTTCCTGTTTAGAAAAAAACACCTGTTGACAGCTGAAGGAGCATCTGGCTTCTAAACTTCCAAGTTTCCCAATTCCTTAAGTCCAGTTAAAACTCTTAAAAGGATGACAACAACAATTTCGTAATGACATTCCTCTCTTAAACTAAGTTTTCATTTGTGCACCTTACCAGTAGATTGATCTCGCCTCTGCGTTTTTCCAAACATTCCCAGAGCAGTAGTGAAGAATCTAAAGATTAAAAGAAAAAATGACTGTAGTAAATGTGAAAATGTTTTAAATAATCAGCAGACTTTTTTCTTTCTTTTTAATTGCTACCATCACTAACGGTATAGGGCAAACATCCCTGGGGAACTCCAAAGCATGTAACACCAAGGTATGGCTCCCCCTGGATAGTCAGAAAATTAAATGAGAAACACAAGGGATGGATAAAGGTCAACATTATATCCCTTTTTAAAGGTAGAAAACTAAATCACAGGGAAATTAAGTGACCGGTCAAAGGTTGAACAAAAAGCAAGTTGCAGAGCATGGAAACTGAGAAACTGTATCTTATGTTCAGCTCCTTAACTTCAAGACTACCCTTTTTTTAATCTGAGGAGGAAAAAAAAAAAACTCAGTGCTGGAATACCAATATCAAAATTAGTTTCAATGAGAACAGTCTGAATTTCTCTGTCTCATCCAAAACTGGATATTGTTCTACCTCATCAAAGCAGAAGTGAAATCCATTCCAACAACAACACTGATTTGGTCAAAACAAAATCACAACTACTCTTTCAGATTTTTGTTCTCTGAAAAAACAGTTTGCAATCAGTTTTGGAGAAACAGTCAAGTCAATGATCCATTTCATTGTAGCTTTTGAGGAATGAACAAAAATGCCACAATTCCCTTCAGAAAAAATGAAGTTAGAAGCTACATTTGAGAGATTTGGTATTTCAAGGGCTTTATCCGCTCTTCATCCGTTCTTGTGAGTTTCTATGAAAAAGCATACACATATGTGCATATACATGTATACATGCATATATACACACACAGAAATGTACTTAGTTATCCACACAAATATACATACATATGTGTGTACTTATAGATGTATACATACATATAGATATGGACATATATTTACACAAACAAACAGAAGTTACATGGGATTTAAGGAACACAAGGCAGCACAGGGAAAGAGGCAAACAGTCCATTTTCCCATACCTTCTCTTTCTTGATATAAAAAAAGCCTAGACACAATGTGACATTACACTAAAAGCTAACAGAGATCACAAGCTCCATTTCTGTCTCAGGGGCTAGGAAGCTCTATATACCTTGCCAGGCCCAAGAGATTAAACTGCAGCTACACCACATGCCTGGGCTTTGCTTGCCCTAAACACTGTCAAGGACAGTGGCTGTCCAGAGAGCACCATCAAACCGTAATCCAGTCACCTGGAATCACTCCTGTCACCTCACGGGCAACATGGGAAAGTTCAGATTAAAAGGCTAAGCCGAGGTACAATAACTGTGGGTGCTTCAGCACTACAGCAAGGCTCTGCCTTGGCAACCTTCCCCCTGTGTGTAGAGGAACAGTGAGCTTGGCTCCTAACCTTGGACTGGCCGGGGTGGCTTGGGTCACAGGAATGGCATGCTTCAAGGGAGGAGGGGGGGAGAAGGGGGAATAGCAGGAGCTTCTTCTGAAAATATTAACCCGTCTATTTGGAGAGTGATGGCTGCCTTTGAAATCTCTCCTTATAGATCTATACTTAGCACCAGGGCAAGGAGCGTGCGCTGAGGGTGTGAGGGGTGGGCTGGGGGAGGGCTCCCTGTGCAGCCCTGAGCCTTTGTCCTCCAGTCATGTCCCTGCGGGTTCTGCAGTGGGGACCGGGTCACCTGCTGTGCCCGGACAGGCTCTCGAGCCCCCACCTCGCCTCCCTTTGCTGCACCATGAGCTCACGGGATTTTGGGGGAGGGGAGAACTTGGGTTGTATTTTTCTTTTTCACTTGTTTGCCTTTTTTTTTTTTTTAATTTTATTTTGCCTCCCTCCCCTTGTGCCCCCCCTCCCCCTTCTAAATAGGAGATGTTCTCAGGACAGCGCCCAGGAGACTGGCTGGAATCAGTTTTGGAGGGTGATGCACCGCGACAGCTAAAAGTTGGATAGGGTTTCAGCAGCTCCTATATAAAGCAGGGGAGACTTATGTCACTGCACTAATTAAATTCCATCTGGGTTGTTCCTCGGGGTGTTTTTGAGCCTGCCACCCAACTCAAGCAGGCAGAGAGGCCGAGGGACAGCATGATGATGGACCTTTTTGAAACTGGCTCCTATTTCTTCTACTTGGATGGGGAGAATGGAGCCCTGCAGCAGCTGGAGATGGCCGAGGGATCCCCGCTGTACCCAGGCAGCGATGGTACCTTGTCCCCTTGTCAGGACCAAATGCCGCCAGAGGCCGGCAGTGACAGCAGCGGAGAGGAGCATGTGCTGGCACCCCCGGGACTACAACCCCCTCACTGCCCTGGCCAGTGTTTGATCTGGGCTTGTAAAACTTGCAAGAGAAAGTCAGCCCCTACGGACAGACGGAAAGCAGCCACCCTGCGGGAGAGGAGAAGACTGAAGAAGATCAACGAAGCCTTCGAGGCTCTGAAAAGGCGGACTGTGGCGAACCCCAACCAGAGGCTGCCCAAGGTGGAGATCCTGAGGAGCGCCATCAGCTACATCGAGAGGCTGCAGGACCTCTTGCACAGGCTGGATCAGCAGGACAAAATGCAGGAGATCGGGGGGGACCCCTTCAGCTTCAGCCCCAAGCAGGGAAATGTAAGCGCTGCCGCTTGATTCCTCCCGCCACCCTGGCACCCAGCTGTGAAACAGCCATGCCCGTCCCCTCCCCTCCTCTGCGGCGGCCCGGGCGGGCCGGAGGGGCGCGGAGGGGGCTCCTCCAGGAACAGTGGAGCTCCTCTCCGGCCCGCCCCGGGGAGCCGCCGTCCACCTCACTAATACCCGTCCCTCTCCCCGCCGTCCCCCCCCCCCCCCCCCCCCCCCCGTCTGCCGCAGATCCCCAGTTCGGACTTCCTCAGCACCTGCGGCTCCGACTGGCAAAGCGTTTCTGACCATTCCCGAGCCCTAGGAGTCAGCCCCAAGGAAGGTAACTCGCACCGCGGCCGCCGTCCTCCCTCAGCGCGGCGGGGCGGCCGCCGCTGGGCCCTGCTCACCCTCACCCGCGCGCCCTTCCCTTCCCCTAACGGCCTCTGGCCCCCAACGGTCGCGAGCCCCTAACGGCCTCTGGCCCCCAACGGTCGCGAGCCCCTAACGGCCTCTCACCCTCCGGCGCCCGGGCTCTCCGCCCGCCGCCAGCCCTGCCCGGCCAGGAGGCACCGTTTGCTCCTTTAATCCCTTTTCTCTCGTTGAGCAGGAGGCTCCGCCGTCGAGTCGTCGGCCTCCAGCAGCCTTCGGTGCCTTTCTTCCATAGTGGACAGTATTTCTTCCGACGAGCCCAAACTGCCCAGCGCGGAGGAAGTGGTGGAGAAATAAAGCCGGTTGCTCTGGTAGTATATTTAACGGGGATGGAGCCCCCACCCCCTTCTCTCTAAACTAAGTAACGAAGCAAATTAACACAGTGGAAAGCCCAGGCAGGGGCCTTGTTAAGGTCGAGTCAAGGTACACCTACCCCAAAGAAAATGGCTCTCACTGACTGGAGCCAAACAGACTTTCCCCCTTTTCCTTTCCTCTTTGTCCTCTTTTTCTTTTTTTCCCCCCTGAGTTTTGTTTTCTTTAAATTGTGTTGCGTAGACCACCTCTCTTTTTTTCTTCTTCTTTTTTTTTTTTTTAATTTAAGATACTTACCTGTGTACCGGTGATCCGCTTTGTCTGAGACTCACCGGCAAGTTCATTCCTGTCTGAGTGAAGCTGTTGGTTGCATTTCGTGTTAGTCGTATTTAAAGAGTTCCTGCATCATTTCGTTCCTGTAAATAATTTTAGTACCGTCTTTTCTTTTGTAAACATAACAAATATATATTTAAATGGTGGAATGTGATATTGTATATAAGAACAGATGGATTTCTTGAGTTATAAAATAAAGCTCTTTGTGTTACAGTGTTTCCCCCCCCTCGTAATTAAATAATAACCCGATCCCGGAGTTAAAACTGACTTCAGCGACACGAGGAGTCAGACGTGCCGCCGAGCCACGACCCGAGTGACCGGGAGGCAGCACTCAGGAGAGACTTTTTTCCTTTGTTGAGAGAGGAGTGTCTCTCCTTAATTCGCGGTGTTAATTACCCGCCGCCTCCGCCCGCTCCCGGGGAAGGCGGGCCGGCACGGGTGGGTGCCGGGGCAGGACCCCCGCAGCCCGTTTCCCCGCAGTGCCCCAGCTGACAGCGTAGCTCCCCCAGGCAGGGACGCTTCTTCAGCCTCGCCCCGCAAATGGTGGGTGAGCTTAGAAAGGGAAGCGCAAAGAGCCGCCCCCGGTCCCGTAAAAGAAGGAGGTTCAGCGCGTCTCACCTTCTCCTTTCGGCAGCGGAGAACTTGAACTCAAGTCCGGTCTGCGGCAAAACTGCTGGGCCTGGTACCCGAACCGGGGGGCGGCGAGCGGCTCTGGCAGGAGCCCGGTGCCCTGGGGCCGTGGTTCCCTGCCGGGAAAGGTGACTCCCCTCGACTGCCTTCAGCCTGAGGGAGAGGAGAATGGGGTCCCTCAGGGAGGAAAGAGTTAAGCGGCCGAAAAGGGGCTGGGGGTGGGGGTAACAACAGCTGAAGCCTTTCACTCCGTGATGTAAAAATCCACGGCCGCTGCGAGGATGGTGGAGCGGAGCCGCTCGCCGTTGGGCTGTTGGTGCCCCGGGAAGGGGCGAGCAGCCGGGACCCCCGCTCTGCCCCGCACACGTCCCGAGGGACGCTGCTGCAGCTCCGGCCCGCGGGCGCTCGCCTCGCCGGCTTTAACCCGTGATTTATTTTTTGTTTTCGTTGTTTTGTTGTGGTTTTTTTTGTTTGTTTTTTTTTTTGAAAGGTCACCGCCACGTTTCGGGAAGGTCTCCCCTTTCTCGGCCGGCTCTGGCATGGGTACGTCCTCGGAAGGGGAAGAGAGTTCCCTGGCGGTGCCCTCCTGCCTGCCCTTCGGTGCCACCGTGGCCAGCCTGGTTTTTAAACCGGTTAAGTATTCACTCTAATTGCCCGCTAATGAGATACTCCGTTGTAAGGAGTTGTAAGGAGTAATTACAACGGCGGCGGCACGGTGTGGTGGGCACGTCGTGTGATACCACAGTTCCCCCCACTTTTTCTCGTTTCAAATAAACCCTTTTGCCTCGGGCAACTCGGGGGCGCTTCAGAAAGCGGCGCTTCGGGGAACGCGGGTTGTCGCCCGCAAATCTCTGCCTTTTGGCGGAAAAGCGAAGACAGGTTCCTTCTGTAGCGAAGGGACTCGACTCGATGAGCAACAGAGCGTTTCGGATAGAGTTAGCAGCTCGTCGCCTTCCTTCAGGATTTGTTCCGATCCCCGCCGGGTCCGAGAGGAGGGCTACGGGCAGTTCTTTCGCCCCATAGAGCCCCGCAAGGAGCCGCCTCCCGCAGCAGGGCAGGAGCGGTGCGGAAGCAGCCCCGAAACCACGGTGTCAGACCGACACCCCGCCAGCCCTGCTGTCGGGTCTGCCCTCGGCCCAGCCTTTCCCCGGTCGGACCCCCACGGCAAGGTCTCCTCCGGGGGCAGGGTAACTGGGGCGATTGTTTGCCTACGAGGAAGGGGTTTGGTAGGGTGTTTTTTTTTTTTTTTTTCATTAAATAAAGAAAATACCTCCCGAAGAGACTCTCCGTGACCCCCGCGGCTGCGGCTGACATGCTGGGCTTCCCACTGAAGGTCCTCAGTGTGTTTGCAATTAAAATGTTTGTGTTTGATATTAATAACGATAATCTTTACCTAAGTCCCCAGCCAAAGCAAACAGGGCCCTGGGATCACAAAATCAAAGAGTAATAACTGGGTAAGGACGAGAGGTTTGTGATTTAATCAAGTCTTTTTCCGGAGAGGCCACGCACAAAGTCAGAGAAGTTTTTACACGGATGTGGGTGCCCCCCCGCCGCCCCCCTCCTTCCCGCTCCAGTTGATTTAAGGGCAGAGAGGCGGGTTGCGGCGCTGCTCCCGCAAAGCCCAGGCTGAGCAGCGGCCTCCCTCACCTCTACCTGCCCCGCTCCGCCAGGGATCCACCTGCTCCCCTCCCCGCGGGTGCGGGAGCACCGCCAGCCCTCCCGCCCTGCGGGCACGGCGGGGCCCGGCCCGGCGCCGCCACCGCCCGCCCCAGGGGCTTGCGGGGCCAGGGAGCGATGGGGAGGGGAGACGGGGTGCGGGCAGTGCCGCTGCCTTGTCACCGCTCTGCTCTGAAGTGACGCGACCGAGTGTTTAAGGCCTTTTTTTTTTTTTTTTTAATTATTTATTGTGCTCCTTTATTTTTCTCCGGAAAACCGCCCGCAAGCCGGAGAGCGAGGCGGGCAGCCAGCAGCGGGATGTTTTCTGAGGTCGAAGGTGAGGCGGGCAGGCGTCGACCCAGCAGCTATTTCCACGGGGAAAATTCCTGCTTGGATCGGTGCTGCCTCGGGGGAACCCGTACGATTTTTCCAGAGCTTCCACCTCTCTGTGGAGAATGAGCCGGGGAATGGGAGCGGGGGGCAGGGGAGGGAGGAGGTTGAATAATTGAGCCATGTGCTCGCTGGGACGTCCCTCCAATAGCAGGAACTAGCGACTTTTCCCAGTCTCAAGGCTGCTAAAAACCCCCTCGTGTCCCTTTGATCTCTCCTGGGAGTCCCAGAGTGCCAGCAGAGGCCAATGCCTTCTTCAGCTGTCTTCTATACAAATCCCTCTGGCAGGTACTAATGTGTTTACTTAGGTGCGCAGGGTTCCCAGCAATGGGGGGAACCAAACGTTTCTCACACGGCTGGAAGCGCCCGGCCCCGCCGGCCCAACTGGGAAACAGTTTTGCTGGGGGGGAGGCACGGAGGAGTCCTCCCCGCCACCGGCACCGGCACCCACCGACGGCGGGAGGGGAGAGGCGGCACGGAGCGAGAGGGCTGCGACTTCCCGCGTATCAGCCCTCGCCGGCATCATGAAATAAAATACACCCCTAAATAACGCTCTCGCGGCCGGTTGCTCCGTCCTGCGCCGGCGTTCTCTCTCTGGAAGTGGTCCCCAGCCGGAATTGAATCCCTCCTGAAATAGATAGCTGCGGCGCGGGAAGGGTTGGGGGGAGAAACACCATTTAAAGGGGTCCTGACTTGTTCACCGTTGTCTCCCTGCCCGTCCCCAGGAGCGGTGTCTGGTGCTCAGGCTGTTCCCACTTTCCGGATTTGAGCCTCCTGAAACCCAGCACTATCCTCCCCCACCACCATCACCAGCAGCAGCCTCATTAGCCGCCTTGTAATTTGTGTTTTCTCTCCCCTTTCTTTAGTTCCACTCGCCTACTGCACTTTTGCGACTTTGTTTTGAGATCACTTTACCAGAGGAGCCGGGGGCTCTTAAGGGATACTAATTACAGATATTTTTTTTTCCTTCCTGAGTGACAGGCTGTTCCATCTTTTCTTTCCCTTCCCCCAAAATATTCAGGGAAAAATGAAAAAAATTTTCCTAGGTCCTCAAAGACTTTTGGGAAGAGGCACGTTTCTTAACAACCCCAGTGCCGCTGGATTAGGAGTTAAAGCTGCCAGCTGAAGCCCTGCACACCAGGAGAGCGGGGTTGGCATTCTGCACTGGGACATCCACAGTGCAGGCTTGGAGAAAAAAAAACCCTGGAAGGTGATCAGAAGAACTCTGCAACCGGCACTTTAAAGATCAAGTTTATTTGTGCACAAAGCACAAATCTGTAAACAGGTCTATTTTAGCCAGCGCCAACGTGGTAAATCAAATTGTGTGTGTGTCTGTATGCGTGTGCGTGTGTGTACACGCCACTGCCCAGTGAAGAGTTCAAGTTACCGCCGAGCAAACCCCCTCCTGAGGGACGGTTTCTTCAGGAAAACAATAGGGAACTGCCCCGTTTCAGATGTGGCCCAGCTAAACAGCAACCTGCACCTCGGAGGGGCAGAAGCCCGCAAATTCTGAGCTCTCCCCTCTCTGTAACTTTACTCCTTTATCAAACTCTCCGCTTTTCCTACAGTATTCATTTCAAAGGGGGCTCCCCCCGTTTATGGCCCCAAATAAACCGAAGCGGTGCAGATGTAGCCTGCCCCAGCCTTTAGGTGATCATGCATCCGCTCGTAGGAAGGATGGGGTGTGCATGGGGCTTTTTTTAGGGGAGGGAAAACTTTTAGCCTAAGAGTTGAAATCCGCCTTTGGGGGATTTTTTGAGGGGGTGAGGGAGGCAAGGAGCAGCCGAGGTCTCTGCAGCCCCAGCCGCGGCTCCCGCCGGATCGGGAGACTCCCGGGGGTGTGCGCTTGTGCGGGGCAGCTCTCTCCGGAGGGTTCCCTCCCCGCCTTCTTCCCTTAAAGAGCGGCTCCTTGAGACGCCCGGATCGCCGTGCCCTCCGCGTTACCTCTTCCCGAAGAGAGGTTAATTGAAGAATCCTTTTTTTTTTTTTCCCGGACCGGCTCCGTAGCGTTTGAACCGCTGCTGGGTCACTCGCTCTCCGTTAGAGTTAACCCGGGTCACATAATTTTATTCCCAGGTAGGGAAGGTTTCCTTTGCCTTCTCACAACATTTTCCCCAACTACAAAAGCCACCTGGACGAAACCAAAGGATTCCTGCGCGTTAGCAAATGCCTGTTAAATGGCTTCATTACCCCTCTAATGACCCTTGCACCGCTCCGCTCAGCTACTGGTGTGGCTGGGGCTCTGCAAAGCTTTTGTCCCCGGCTTGTGTAAAGTTACTCGGGGATTGCGGGGTTAGAAATTTTACACTTCCAGGAGGGGTTTGTTGCACTGGCAGCTGGGACGCATCTGTAACGGTACAAGTTTGCCTGAAAGCAGAAAATTAGCAAGCCCAAGGCACTGCTCCACTGTTGTGTCTCTAGCAGCAGCGGGTCACAAGAGGAGGAGAAAGAATGGGAAAGGGATTTGTCTCGGGGAAAACACATACAATTTTCTTTTGTGAGTACCTTTCCCTGTGACCCGATCCGGCAGCACTAAAATCTGGGTTTCCCCCCACCTCGTCTCTCCTGGCCGCACGTAGCTGTGCATTTTTGTCCCCTGGTGTGGTGTGTAAACTTAAACGGTTGGTGACACGGCTTTAATTACAGGACAAAGTGCTCCCCAAGATAAATGAATAAATCTTAGGTCTAAAAAAAAGGGGTAAATTGTTTCAGGTTAGACCTGGACCACGGGCTGTGGGCAATAAAGATATGCAAGCAGACACTGTAGGTGCTATGGCCGGGGGGGGGGAGGTCGACATTGATTCCCCCGTGGGGAGAGCCGGTGTCCCTCACGCTGCAGCGGGAGATGGGAGATGGGAACACAGGGACGAGGAATAGCTCTGAAGGAAATGTCAGAAGTTCGTGCGTTGTCCACCGCCCCTTTTCCCCTTTCTATACCAAAATCGCGAATTCCCGGGCTCGGTTTAAACTTCGGAGATGTCGCAATCAGTTCTGGGGAGGTCGTTAATTAGAGAAGTGCCCGGCTCCCGGCCCTCCAAAGGAGCGGTGCGGAGCAAATTGTCTCCTGGGGACTGGAGGGGGCTTGCCCAGACAGCCCCCGGCAGGGGATGTGGTGGGATATGCTAATACAGACCGGCCGCCTCCCTTTACATGCATATATAAGGGCCTCCCGCATCTGCCGAAGGACACTTCGTCTCAGGTCGCTAATTACTGAGGAAATTGCCCCAGCGCGCCGCAGAGCGCCTCGCCGAGAGCCGGTGGCTGCCGCCCCACACGGACGCCTCGGCTGCAGGGATGGAGGTGATGGACAGCTGCCAGTTCTCCCCCTCCGAGCTCTTCTATGACAGCTCTTGCCTCTCCTCGCCGGAGGGCGAGTTCCCCGAGGATTTCGAGCCCAGGGACCTCCCCGCCTTCGGCGCCCACGAACCCCCCGAACCCGCCTGCTCCGAGGAAGAGGAGCATGTCCGAGCTCCCACCGGCCACCACCAGGCCGGCCACTGCCTCATGTGGGCTTGCAAAGCTTGCAAGCGAAAATCCACCACGATGGACCGGCGGAAGGCGGCCACCATGAGGGAGAGGAGGAGGCTGAAGAAAGTGAACCAGGCTTTTGAGACCCTGAAGAGATGCACCACTGCCAACCCCAACCAAAGACTCCCCAAAGTAGAGATCCTGAGAAACGCCATCAGATACATCGAGAGCCTCCAGGAGCTCTTGAGGGAACAGGTAGAAAACTATTATCACCTGCCGGGACAGAGCTGCTCCGAACCGACCAGCCCCACTTCCAGCTGCTCCGATGGGATGGTAAGAGAGGGGCAGGAGCGATGGGGCTGTGGGGACCCCAGGAAGGCCCGCGGGCAGGATCCCAGGAGGTCTGGGACGGGCCGAATGCAGCCGGGCGTCAGAAAAAGGCGGACGGTTTGGGTTAAAACAGGCCCTTTCTCAGATTTAACTCTGAGCAT
>NW_015094506.1:16081753-16102731 GCF_001431845.1 Calidris pugnax | reverse complement strand
CTGCCAGAGGACACCCAGCAAGAGCCCGAACCCCCGGGGGCTCGTCTTTGTGTCCCGCTCCCTCTCTCGCCCCCGAACTTAGCGTAGTAGAGGGGTAAGGCGTGAGGCCGGGGGTTGGGACGGACGGACGGACACGGAAGGCGCTGCCCGACGGCAGCCTGGGCGGGGGGCTGCTGCCCCGCCGGGCTTTCAGGCGCTTTCCCTCCGGGGGGAGCGCCCCGCCGACCCCGGGATGAGGGCGGCCGGGACGGCACTCGCCCCTCGCTGTCTTGCAGGCCGACTGCGGCAGCCCCGTCTGGTCGGCGAGAAGCAGCAGCTTCGACGCCGTCTACTGCCCCGAGATGGCCCACGGTAAGCCCGACGCGGGGGGAGGAGTGTGGAGGCGGGGGTCGGGGGGGGCCGCCCCGCTTCCCGCGCCACTTATGGCTCGGGACCCCGCTGTAACGCGCTGCCGTCCCGTGTCCCCCCCTCCCCCGGCCGCAGGGTATGCCGCCGAGCAGAGCGGCGCCCTGTCCAGCCTGGACTGCCTCTCCAGCATCGTGGACCGCCTCTCCCCGGCGGAGGAGCCGGGGCTGCCCCTCCGCGACGCCGACTCCCTCTCGCCCAGCGCCAGCATCGACTCCGGGCCGGGGACGCCCGGGACGCCGCCCCCGCGACGGACCTACCAGGCGCTATGAGCGGGGGTCCGGGGGGGCCAGCACCTCGCCGCCGCCTCCGGGGCCGCTGCTCCCCCCGCACCCCCGGGATCGCCCCCCTTGCCCAGCCGCGTCCCGCAGACGCCTCCCGGGCGAGAGGGGCAGACGCAGAGCCGCTTGCCCCGCCGCCTCCCGCCGGGGCTGGGGGCAAAGCGCCCCGGCCCGGGGTCCCCCCCGGGGCAGACAGACCCCGGGGCTCGGGACACACGCGATACCCTGGAACCCCCGCTGCAAATAAAACGTGCTGTAAGAGAGCTGTCTGGCCTTCTGGTTCTTCAAGTGCGTTCCCTGGTACTGGGAGGGCAGCGAGTCCCGGCTGCAGGGTGCCCCCCAGCATCCCTGTTCAGCCCCAGCCCAGACTCGGTCACCCCCGGCTCCTGCCTGCCTGAAGACCTGCTTCCTCATGGGGTGACGGGGTGGCTTGCTGGGCTGGGGCCTGCCATCTCCACTGGGTATTGGAGGAACAAAAATGTGGATGGTCAAGTTCTCTATTCTCTCACCGTTGCTCCCCTGCTATGGCCAGATTTTCCTTTATTTTCTGCAAGACTATTTCATAGTTGTCATTTTTTTTTTTTTTTCTTCCCCTCACTCCTCCCTTCCTCCCCCAAAAGCACTATGTTTTTTTCCCTGGGTATGAAAACTGAACATGTATTCCAGGATTTGGCCCTAAAACTGCACGGTGACTCTCCTCTGTAAAACAACTGTGTGATCTAGCTCTGATACCCTGTCAGGGAATTGTGCTCTCTCTCACTCTTGGTGCTCTGTGAGACAAACTTAGCAAGGTTAGTAAGAACAAACCACAAGTATCTCTTTCACAAGGTACATTTCACAATATTTAGAAAGCAGCATAGATCAATGTGTTCCTAATGACTTTGGTCCCACCAGCCAGGATGAAAGTTCATTACTCTATTTACAGGGGTCTAGAAATGGCCAGGTCAAGTCTTCGTGAGTTTCAGAGTTAACAAGTATTTCCTTCCAGGCACTAAATCTGGAAGGAAATTGTCTTTCTACCACAAAAAATTTCCAGCCCTTTGCACTTCTCTACTTGTAATCCAAAACTTTTCTACACCCCCCCAAAAAAAGAGAGAGATGGAGAGATGGGCTCTTTCAGTGCATCCAGAGATGTCTCCTATGATAAACACTCTGCGTGGGGAGGGATATACCCCTCACTAGCGTGGGATAAGGGCGTATTTGCCATTTGTGTTTATGTTGTTAGGGATGGGTGGCCAAGGGACCTGGAAGTGGCATTTCACCTCTGATAAATCTTTTGAACCTGGCCCAGCTTAGCCATGTCACTGAAAGTTGCCACCTGACTGCTTGTTGGCAGTGCCTCTGAACCGAGGATGGAGGAAGCCTAGTTTAAGGAAGTCCCCGTCCTTGCAGCACACCAAGGAGGCTGTGCTCCCACAAAGGGCTACAGAGAAGGTGAGGTGGCACCTACCTGCCCGAGGCGCTCAGCTGGGCAGCCGGCAGCTGTGCTTGTGACACAGGGCAAGGCCAGCCTGCCCCCTCCTGCGCTGCTTCCCTCAAAAGCACTTTCTGCCCTTGCTATGTAACCTTGAGGTGTCTTCTTTCCCACAGAGTAATTCAGGAGGAGACTTAACCAGAACGAGCTTTCTGGTGGTCCCAAGGTCCCAAATAATCATTGGGTAAAAAAAGTGGTTTGAAACCCCTGGATTGAGGTCGTGCAGAGGTATGAACGAGGTGTTCACACACTTTTGTTGTTATACGTGCTTCAGGAACGTGAAAGTGCCTTATCTCAAACACAGTCTTTTTTGGTTACGGGCAATCACTTCCTGCACCTTCAGTTCATAAAAATCCCTAAGCAAGGCTATGAGTGTCACTGATTTTATTCATGATTTCTGACACATGGCTGCAGTGCTGTGGCGCTCGCTCCTCTCAACCGAAACACAGCCCCAAGGATACAGCTGAGGGGCAGGATCTAATGCAGTGCAGATAATTGTAAATGATGGTTTAAAATGAGCTAAGCTGGAGAACTTTCAGCATTTCATTCTGCACTGTGCTGACCTTGGCAAGCCATCGCCTGTGAAGTATGCAGAGTAACACTAGCAAATCACATGTTGGTAATGTACACCTCTCTTTGGCTGGCAGACATTTTAAGAGTTGCAAAAAGGTCAATACTTCTGAGAAGCAGCTTTTCAGAGAGCGAGGAGAAACTATCCCGTCTGTGGGATGTTTGTCCACAGCCTCCTCCGTCCTACTAGACTAGATTACAATCTGAGGGTTTTGTTATACATACCAAGAAAACAAACTCTTAATTACAGGACATCTATAAACAAAGCTCCCATGAGCCGAAGCGTGCTGTAATCCTCAGAAGTGGAAGTTAGCACCATGAAACCACCTCTAGCCCGTGGACTGGGAAGAGCAAGGTGCAAAAGCTGCTGTCTTGGAAGATACACTGTTGTGGTCAGATTTGCATATTCAATAATAATAATAATAAGTGTAATCGAAAAGAAAGATTTGTATTCTCTGTGTTCAAGTTCATGTAAAGATGGCTGTGCCCACTAATACAAGAGAAGATGATGGTCTAGAAGACCTGAGCTCCACCTCTGTCAACTCCTACTACGCGGCTGAGCGCTGCCAGCTCGGCAAGGACAGGCAGTTGATCTCACAGGCAGGCGGAGGGAAGCCTCGTGGTGTCAGAGTAATGTAACACAGAAGCTGCAAGTTTTCCGACTATCACTCACTGAATGAAAGGCATAATTTGGTGCCATTTTAAAAGAAAAATTAATTTTTTATTTTAATTTTGCCTCTGAAAATCATGCTTTCTGGGCTTATATTCTGACTGAGGGAGGCAGCTGTACTTTTGTGTGTGTGTGAAGAGCTTCTATTTTTTATCTTTTGTTAAGAAACAAAGCAGAGATCTTCAGTGAAACACATATTTTAATCACAGATTAAAAATTCCACTGTACATTGCAAAACTGACAAAGGAACCTAGCAAAGATCTCTCATGTACAACATTAGGACAAAAATCCTGCTTGCTCTATGTTTGTATTTCTGAGTTGCTTGTGTGGAAAAACACTCATTTTTCCTGCAGGAAAAGGTCAGCCTCTTTCATCTCCTGTTGTAAGGCTTTTTAAAGTGAAAAACTTCTAGTAATTAGTTCTCTGAGGATGAAGAGGTCTTAATTCATACTGTTTGTCAGAATATGCCTAGGAACACCTAGGCTGCGTTTCAGGGGAAACTCAGCATCTTCGCCTTCCCCGCTCAGCCTGCTTGTCAGGAGCAGTCAGACTTAACCACAGCAGGCAGCTGACTTCTCCCCACCCCAGACCTGCTCCCTCCCCTCCTCCTCCTCTGCAGAGCTCTTGACTCGCTCATCACTTCTCCTGGCTTCTCTCAGCTGGACCTTGGGGTCCCACAGGAGGACCTACAGCTGGCCAGCCGATGACTGCTGACCTTTGGCAGGCTCTGCACGGGGGTATCAGCCTTACAGCTGGCCACAACTGCCTTCCTGGCAGCTAAAGACCTAATGAGCTTGGCCAGCTGGAGACCGGGCTGGGATCCTGCTGGCTAATTTGACCCTGTGTGTGGGATGGAGGAGTTTACCCTCAAATGTGGAGGGGCCAAGCAGTGCATCTGTCCACGTGCTGCCTTGGGGTATCAGGGTAGGCTCCTCTTGTAGCTAACTGGATTAGTGGAATGAGTGAAAAACAGACTTCAGAGCTATTTTTCTTGTGCTTTCATTGGGTTTTCTGTTGAGCTTAAGCTTCACCAGTGTCCGCCTTTGCTCTCACTACATCTCATGCTGTTCTCTCCATTTGGTCCGAGACGTAAACCCACCCACCAGACCAGGGCTGGACTGAGGGAGTTATCCCAGACCAGCTGAAAGGTACCATGCAGTCCTGGAGTCTGACTTCGTTTTGAGCATTAGTAGCATTGGTGGACTGTCTGGCAATCTGCTGGAAGATGGTGGTGGCTATGATGCCAAAGGCATTGCTCAGATCTACTTGAAGAAGGTGGCAGTGGGCGTGATATACGAGGGTCAACAAGCCCAGGGAGAGATCAGAAAGGTAGCTCAGTGTCGGTGTTAAATCAAGGGCGTTTGAATCTGATACTCTCCGAGGGGCCTTCAAACCTGGAATAGCAGAAGAATAAATGTCTGTGTTTTATCTTTATTTCTCTGATCTTCTATGAATATATGCTTTTGAACGGATATTATTTTCTGTTTTAAAAATCCTTATGACCTGTATGCTATGCAAAAATTAAATCCTACAAAGAAGTCTGATTTTTTTCCTTAAGTGCCAAATCTTACTGCTTGCAGTGGGACTCAGCTAACTAGCAGGGACTCAAGAACCCAGCAAAGGTCTGGTCGGAGTATAAAACTCAAGCTGGTGCACCTATAATACATTATAGGGAACCAAATTGTGTATTAAATCACATTTGAATCCAGCCCGTTGCCTTGAATAGTTGGATTACACGGAATGTATTAAAATAATAAATCAATAACTCCTTAATTAATGGTGAGCAAACAATGACTATAACTTCAATTACACTTGTGTATAGCTCAGTCAAAGGCTTCATTAGCAAATGCATCGCTACTGCAACAGAGTGGTTTTTTTTTGTAGATGGAACTATTTGAATCTGCTGATAAATCATTCTGTTTCCCTCATTTCCATGCTTTAAGTAACCATATATGCAAGATGTTGTGGGTTTCTTTTTTTTGGTGAGTTTTTCTTTTTTTTTCACTAGTATGAAAAAGTAGTAATTTGTTTGTTTTCCTCTCTACTTTGTAATGTTTTGAAGAAATAGGAAGACAAACAGTATTTCCATTCCGAAAAGTGTTTTTTTCTACAATTGCCCTTTTGGAGCACCTTCAGATTGAGCTAATTGTGCAATTCTGAAACTCGCTGCCTGAGTGCTTTGAAAAGCAGAAGAGGAAGTGTCTCTGCTGGCCACACGGAAGGTGAATCCGAAGTATGTACCTGAAATCCCTTCCTCAAATTCAAGGCTCTATGTGTAGACTTGTGGTAAACACCTTCATAGACAGTAGAGATCATAGCAACAATTTTTAGGTTTAACTAAGCTATTTCAGTGACTTGAAAAAGTAGCTCAAAAAACATTAAGACCCCTCAGAAGTGGCTGGAGTAGAGTCAGTTGGGCATCTGGGAGGTGGATGCTTTTGCTCTGGTCCTCACTTCATGATTCTGTCTTCATTGGATGGTATCAAGTTGTTATCAGGAACAGACAACAAAGCTCCCTTCTCCTCTGGTGTATGCCTGTCATTTTGTTCCTGTGACACCTATGTTTCATTAAAGTTATGTCTCAAATAAGCAACTGGGAGTCCTTCAGGCCTCATATTCTCATATATATAATGCTGTGAACTCCCAAACATGTAGGTGAATGGCTTACCTGCAAAGCTTCTGCAGTTCAGTGAGCACCATCCTGCTGGGCCCCTGCAGGACCTCAGAAGTGAAGTCTTGGGCAGCACCTAAGTAGTAAGATTTAAATTCATAATCCCAGCATGATTAAATTGAGATATTTTGGTCCTCAACCTGAGTTTAAGCATCCACCCTCATTTTCCTTGCAAAGTCTATGAGACTCTCTACCTGGTCACCCAGTGTGTAGGAGTTCATCCCTGTTGTGCTACTGGCCAAGGAAGACACATCCAATGGAGGTATCTCATGCAGTGAGAAAGGGGACACTTTGATAATCTGAAGCTGTTTGGTTGCTGGAAATGTGGGCGACAACACCCAGTCCCAGGGAAAGTGAGAGTCTCATAAATTGGGAACTCCTTTTGGAAGATGGTGATAGGAAAGAGGGCTCTTGCTGAAGCTGGAAAGGTAAGCACAGAAAGCTGGGATTGTTGTCTCACGGCTGTATAAGCAGCTACTCAGTGTGGGGTAATGGGATGGTGACTCTGGGCAACTGGGAAAAAGTTTAATAACTTGAAAATCCCCCGTGCTGAGCATGAAGGAGAGGAGAAACCAAGTAAACAAGGGCCAGGACAGCTGTATCCTACCAGTGCCTGAAATGCACATTTTTCACAGGGTACAAATTTCTCACATGTTTATCGCCTGGGCAAAATACAAAAATGACTGAACTTTGAAATGTGAAACTTGTTATTTCTGAACTTCCTAATACGCAGGACAGTGAAAGCTCCTTTTAGAAAAGTGCTCGCGAAATTTGACTTCTCAAGCAGAAGTGGTCTGCTCTGAGGGGTCTCCTGGCCATGTCTGCCTCCCACAACCCGTGCCGCTGCCTCTCTCTTTTCTCTGGAAGATAAGGACTATGAGAAAAAAATGTATGTATTTTGGTGTATAGTCTTGCTTTAATACATCATTTCAGCAATACCATACTTTCTTACATTACCACTTATAAAATGAATAGTTCTATTTTTATTACTGCTTTTTTATTCTACATTTTTTTCCATCTATAAAAAGTTTTATTGTTTATAAACAATGCCCTTGGTTACATGAACAAGTTTGAATGCCGTTTTGATTTAATATATATGGAAACAAATCTTTATCTTCAAGTAAACTGTCTTTTAATCAGAAATAGTGTATTATAAAGTATAGCTAGACAGCTAAGTTTATTCTTGCCGCAACTCCGCTGAAACCCCTGGAGTTTCACCAGGAACAGATTTGGGCCAGAAGGCCTAGAATATAGTTACAATATATTCGTTTTCTCATGCCTCAGAAATGGACTGTTTATGCGCCAAGCTGTAAAGTGATATTCATGATGACTGAAGCCTGAACAACATTAAAATATCCAGATCCTCCGCTCCAAATCCTCTGGTATCCGAAACTGTGCCTTTTGTCCCAAAAGGAGGGGGCTACCGCTGCTGAGGGTAAACAAGGGCAGGGGCACAGCTTTGGTAATTGAGCTTAAATAAGGCCTAGCCCGGCTAATTCTGAGGCTTTACTGCAGGGAGCCTGGGTCTAAGGTGCTGCCCGGCCCGAAGGCTGCCCAGCGCCTTCCCCGCCAGCTCTGCCTCCCTCCTCCTGCCTCAGAAGCTTCAGGGGTTGGCCCTTTCAGCTCAGCAATCCTTGGGAGATGTGCTGTGCTGCTCCCCAAAACCCCCTTTCGAGAGGGAGTTTTCTTTAAATGAGGAGTGCTGTGGAAAATCGTTTTTTATTGCAATTATAATGGGTAACAGCGGTTCACACAGCTCGCAGCGTGCCTGAGAGCCAGGGCCCACGCTCTATTCACGCACTGTGGAATAACAAGTACAATCATGTTTTCTGTTTTATTTGGCCTGGATTTCCAGAAGTAGGAGCTTGAAATTACAATAACTGCAGAGATTTTTTGACAGTCTTGAATGCCAACCAGCTCTTACTGAATACCAGCATACATAGTAAATGCAAGGACTCTTGAAGATCCCTTGCTCTGGAGCCTAATTTATTTTTTTACAGTTTGCCTATCTATATACTTAAAAATAGAGTACAGTCAGAGAGAAAATTTTGCTGAGCGTATAATAAAACCATTCACATTTAAAACAAATTAATTAGAATCGTTAAAAAGAAATCACTGTGTATAAGATCTTAGAGTAAGATGCAACCAAGCTTATTTTTACATCCTTTTGAACCAGTGGAAATAACCTATGTGTAGACATACTTTACATATGCAAGTTTTAGCAAGTTCAAGGCTTAAAAATAAAAGCGAGGAGTTCCTTTATGATTATAGTGGATTGGGGGAAGAGAAATAGTATATAAGTATTACCAGATTATTTATATAAGCTGACATGGGACAAGTTTGTCTGGAGATTGGTCATCCTATGCTTGACTGAACTCTTCAACCCCTAATTAATTTTTATTATAAATAATCCTGGCATGTCAGATTTAAATATCCATAGCGTATTTGGCAAAGCCTTTCCACAGTAGTTTTATTATCATGTTGCTGCAGACAATTGTTCTGGAAAGCTCAGAAGCTTCACTAGAGAAGTCAGAGGCTTGTGGCAGACAGTAGCTCTCCAAGGGTGAAGTTCTGTGTGTTTTATGCACCTGAAGAGCTCTGTTCAATTCTGACCTTGAAGGTCATTTGGTGAAAAGCTGTGAGCAACACCTACAACCCTTCATCTAATTCCAGAAATGAATGTGCTGAATGTGCCTGGCAAATTTTGTGTTTTATGAATTCTTTTAAGTTTCTGTTTCATGTTTCCTTTAGAAAAAAGAGAAAAGCAGTGTATAGCCTGGTTGAAAATATGGGGTATCTGAGAACTGCCCGTGTTGCACAAATTAGAGCAGCAAATGAGCATTGCTCCAACATTAAACAGTCCTGGGGCTTGACCAAGCCTCCCATCACACACCACACAAAGTTGCTGAGCTGCTCCACACAACGTGGTCTTCTCCACTGCTGCCCAGTAGTGAACACACACCTGCAAAGGGGATTTCAAACTGAAGCATCTCAGTCTGCTTGGAATATGCCGGTGCTGCCAGTTAAAACATCCTAGGAGACCTGCAACACACAATACGTCTTATCCCATGGGTTAGTGCAGTTCCAAGCTGGTGGGTTTCACTCCCAGGACTATACACAGTGGGGTTTTCTGCCAGGATAACCCAAAGTTTTCTAAGGCCAAGCACACTCAGGCAGGACTCTGCCAGGTCCTGAGCTGAGGTCTGTGCTCTTCTGCATGGCAGGCCAGCAGACTCGGGCTCTAATTTAGAGCTGGAAGTTGGGGGAAGAGCTTCTGGATTAATTTTGACACTGTAATTCTCCCACTGCAATTAAATGCAATGAAGCAATTCGTAAGAGAATGGAAAAAAAAATATCCAATTCATATTGAGAGCATATGCTGTATGTCCCAGCCAAATGTGACTCAAATAGCTGTAGCCTGAAAATTGGAATTTATAAGCATAACACTGATCCAGCAGAAAGTATAGCAGACCAATAATTCTAAAATTAAAAATAATTCAGCAGCACTGGGATATAAGCGTACTATAATCCATTTTCTTTTTGGTTTTAAGAGAAGTGCCCACCTTCAAGTGATGCCCTATGTTTCTGTGGGGTTTCACTCCCTCTGGCTTCTCCAGAGGCGGCTGCTGCCGCTGAGGCCCTTTTGGGTGCAGGAATTCAAAGCTGAAGAATCATTTTTCCAGTGGGATTATTCTTTTTATAAAGCTCTGTGTGTGTGCTGGAAAAGCAATTTATTTTGTTAGTAACATGGGATAAAGCATCATTATGCTACTCAGCTGTCACTGGGGAGTGTTTGAAGATGGAAATCTATTTTGGGCCCAGTAGTAGTTCTAATCATGGCAAAAATCTTTCTAGTCTGAATTAAAAAATTAGGAAGTGCAGAACAAAGCCTATTTTTTTTCCCCCAGAAGTTCTGAAATCTAAGGGACAGATTTTCTAAAGAATGAATGTAAGATTTTTTTTAAAATCCTGTTTCTGTAAAATGTTGCAGTGCAGAATTTTATACATATGACTTTAAAAGAAATCAACTGTGCTATTTAAAGCATTGAAATCTATAGGAGTTAGGCACTTTTCAAAATCCTGTGGCAGACAGGGTTCGAGAAGGCTCAAATTCTCCAGTGGGATTAGGTGTTTAAATATATTTGAGAATCAGACTCCAGAGCCACCAGGGGGGTGAGGGCTCCCCAGTGCCAAGTGCATTTTCTAACTTTACAGAACACCATAAATACGGGAAATTCACAACCTACAGAGAGGCACTTGGGCCCCAGTGTAATGTCTGGGAATACATTATGCAAAGCAGGGCTGTGCTGAAACAGCAAGAAGAACTTGATGAAGAACATGTTTTACTTAAATGTCTTAATCTGGATTGGAATACAGTGCCTTCCCTGAGACAAGATTTTCCTTTCTTTCATGTGCCTGAGCCCTGCCTGTCATGATCTTAGCAGGAATAAACGCTTCATTTACGAAGTAGAAGGGGGGTGTGAAGTTGTTCCTCTTTTGTTAACCAGGTTATCACTTCCAGCACTCACTCATAACGAGTGAAGGCGAGTCAGTGCCCTTTCCTGCCTGTATTGAAGGGATTGCTTTGATTAGGAGAGAAGAGGGTGTTTTGGGCCATGGGGTCTGCAGTGCATATTTGAGCTGTTCCACTGCATGACTAAACCAGGTTGTCCTTCCTGCAACTCACAGGATGACTTTGGCCTCTCAGACAATTAATTTGCCCCCAAATCAGCTTCCTCCTCCCCAGGAGGTGGATAAATTGTGTGGCATATGACCCCCTTTTTCTGAAGGGCTCTGAGGGATCTTTTTGGTCCTGTGGCTGGAAACAAAACTAGTAAATGGCTAAACTTCTGGTGTTCTCCATCCTGCAAAGAGACCACGGCCAGTTGTGCTCTTAAGGCCACTCGTGTATGCTCAGGCAATGTGATGGCAGCAATCTGCTCATCCTGACTTTCATGTGTGTCCCTTGCTTGATGAGACATGTATTTTGGTCACAAAGGAGGCATACTTCTCATTGTGCAGAATAGGCAGGATTAGGATTTACAGCCCATGGAAGATTCCTCAACATGGACATCCAGGACCAAGAACTTTGCAACCACTGGGCTGCTGCGGAAGGTGGATCTTTGCTTGGATGCTGGACTGTGAACTGGAGCCCCTGAGGCAGGAATGGCCGTTGACTCTGCTGTGGCCTGGGAGGGAGTATGAGCAGTAGTAACCGGGAGGTCTTAATCCGCCACAACTGTTTGCTGAGTGACTCAGGTCAATATTTCTAGACCTTCTTGCTTTCTAGAGGAGGTTTCCTTGCCAAACCTGATCCTCCTGGGGCAAGCTGGAGCTCTAGGATGATTGCATCAAGGCTTCTGACAAATAACATGTGTACGCACTGGAATAGCAATGTGCAATAGTTTATTATCTGCCTTTGTCAAGTATTGGAGGGGCTCTCTTTCCAATGGTGACTGTGTACTTTGAATAGTCATGTCCAAGAAAGATGAACAGCTTTGCTTATGACATGTAGTAGCTGCTGCAGCAGCCCAGACCACTGAATGAGAAATAGAGAAAGAGAAATCCGTGTGTATATGGGAAGAAGGTTAATGAACTGAGGGTGAACTAGCACCAGCAGTAAGCTCAGGCGCACGTGCTGGAGCATGTTGTTGTGTTATCTCTGTTATATTACCGAGAAAATTCAGCTGCAAAGCCCAGTGTTGCTGGGACACGCTGCAGGGACTGGGAGTGCCCTGTGTTCCGGCAGCACAGCACAGCATGTAGCAGTCTTTTTTCCGATGCTCAAGTAATTGCTTGCTTGAAAACCCTTAGAATGAATATGTGTGGGGGTAGACACTCATGGGGTAATGCTGAAGGATACAGAAATGTCCAGGCAGATTTTTTTTTTGTCCTGTCTCTGCACCATAGGCAGTATGGCATGATTCCCACATGCCTGTACTTTTCTGGCACCAGCATTTGTCACTACTGTTGGTTTTTTTTAACCGGTATCCCTAAAAATCCTATGGTGGAGTGATGAAGTGAGCTAAAGTGGTGGCAGTGACCCATGTCGGACTCCTGGGATTTTGCATATTTGAGGATGCTAAAGCAGCGAGGTCCATCTCCCAGTACACATGCTTTTAACTGCTTATCCTGCCTGTACCTTATCTCTTCCCCCAAAGGAAAAACTGCTTGAAAAGTGTATGCTGCCTTGAGAAATCCATCCCCTATTACTAATGCATGACAAAAAGCGAGGCTGCTGCTTATACTTTTCAGAAGTTGTTGTGATGTGGATGTTGTGGTGTGATGCGCAGAATGCACAAAACCATTTTCCATCTGAGTCACTCAGGATATGGAATAAATGAAGGTGGATGCTGTCCTCATGCCTTTAAACTGAGCCCTTTTTTTTACTGCTTCCCAATCTTCTTAACTAAAAATGAAGGTGACACACCAAATGGCACCATCTCTACAAATTATGGTTTCCTCTACAGTCCTAATTTGGAACTTTGGACTTCATCAGATTAAACTGTCCTTTAATCTCATTCTCACATTTTCCAGTGCTTTGTTCTGCAAGTATTAGGAATTATGTTGGAATAAAGAGTAAAGCTGGGCAGAACTAAGTTCATTATATGGCTCCACTCCAGCTAGGAAGTATCTGCATCTACAAAGAATTTACTAGTGCAAATCAACCCAATGAATTATAGGAATATTTAAAATGAAAAAAAACCCCAAAGCTAGCTGTTTAGATTGTGGTTTAAAACTGCAAACAGGAGATCAGTTAATAAGGGACACTTTTCTGGGAACTACAGAAAGGCACAGAACTAAAGGCAAATTAAAGGGCATAGAATGTCAAACCCCACCCTGGAGATGACCCAGAATGTCCTGACCACTTAGTTTACTGCAGCCCATTAAATTGTAATTTATCAATTTAAGAATTCATATGTGTAACTTGATTCATGGCATTGATAAAGCTGTGGTCAGCTCTCCTGAAATCAAAGAATCGTTTGGATGGGACCTTGAATATCATCCAGTTCCAACTTCCCTGTCTTGGCCAGGGACACCTCCCACTAGACCAGGTTGCTCAAAGACTCATCCAGCCTGACCTTGAACACTTCAAGAGATGGGGCATCCACAACTTCTCTGGGCAACCTGTTCCAGTGCCTCACCACCCTCACAAAATTGTCATCCCCAACCTGACTTTGCACCCCAAGTTTCATCAACTACCTCTTCCCATCCCATTTGCATTTACTGATTATGTGTCAGACTCTTAAACAAGTAGTTGTCGCCAGCAGAAATGCTTAACTAGGAGTTGTTTGATCCAACCATCCATTTGCTGGGCTGTGTAATAGTAGTACAGGATAAATCATGCTATATCTACAACTCTAGTGAAGGGCCACACAAAGTGGATATGAATACAGGGCTGCAATGGCCACCTACCTCTTTGGGGAAGTGAGTGATGTGGGAGCTTCTCTGGTTGGGATTCAGAGAGGGTGAAACAAGGTGAGATGAGAAAGGGCGCTGTCAGGAAGAGCAGGCTTCCAGAAATGTCCTTGTGGAAACTGAGGCACGTAACTATTGGTACCCTCAAGGTTATTGACACCCAAGGGATTACCCTGAAAAAGCTCATTTTTGATCTTCAATGTTTAAAAGGGAGGATTTTCCTAGCACCTGTGATGCCTTTGGGATCTAGTCTTTGGATGTTGTCTCTACTTAGAGGCACCTGAATACCTTAAGATATTCTGGTTTTAAGATCTCAGTTCAGTAGGATATTTATGTGCATGGCCAGCTTATGATGGAATGGACTCCCTGGTGAAGCCAATGCATTATAGATCCAGGTGTGTGGTTGCGTGCCTTGGGCTGCAGATGGCAATCATTTCTTCTGTTTTTTAGTACCACACATTGCAATGAGGTTTTGATCTGTGATTGTACCTTTAAGAGATAATCAGTACCTGATAAATAATAGCACTTTAAAAGTGCTAAAAAAGCACGGTTAGTCATATGCTGATTGCATAAGTGTAATTTTGTCACCTTTTTTTATAGTATCTTAAAATCTGCACATGGCGGGTTTCTGTGATAATTTGCTATTGTATCTAGTTCGATACTGGTAAACTTTCTGCAGAATGATTTATGATGTTATGTGCCATCTGCTATGAATTTTGGTGAAATTAATTGATCCTGCCTAGATATGGCTAACATTTAATAACAGGTAATTAACAATAGAACGAGAGGGAACGGCTTCAAGCTCCAACAGGGTAGGTTTAGATTGAACATTAGGAAGGAATTCTTCACAGAGAGAGTGGTCAGGCATTGGAACAGGCTGCCCAGGGAGGTGGTTGAGTCACCATCCCTGGCTGTGTTTAAGGGACGTTTAGATGCGGTACTGAGGGATATGGTGTAGGGGAGGACTTTGTAGAGTAGGGTAGATGGTTGGACTCGATGATCCCAAGGGTCTCTTCCAACCTCAATGATTCTATGATTCTATGATTCTATGATTTTCAGTATGAACTTGGTTTCTGGAGTGTTTTCCTTTAGCAAGAGGCAGGTGGTGCTTCAAACAGTCAGGGAATGGGTTTCAGACAGAGTTTGGACTTGTCTTTTTAAAGGATTTGGGGTTCTAGTTGTAAAATGCAGCAATGGCTCGCCATTTCATGAACAAAAGGTTCTTCAGACACAGATCCTGCTTGCTTGTTTTGGATTTTCTTTGAAGCATCACAAATGCATTAGTTTAAAGATACAGAGTGACTGTAGCTCTACGGAAAAATGGGCAGTGTTTGGCCTCAGGGCAAATGTTTGGGGTAGAAGGGAGGATCAAAGATTGTACAGTCACTGCAGCCGTACAGGGCAGCACACACATCGTGCAGTAAGGCAGTGCGTGTGGGCAGCAACCAGAGCATCCCCAGAGGCAGGGGCAGCTCCGGGCAGCAGGACAGCAGCTGGGGAAGCATGGCATGCCCCCGGGGGTGGGTCCAAACCACCAGGTGACAAATACTGTGCCCATCGGACTGAGGAGCCACCAGGCGCATTAGCAGGTTGCTAACTCTGTTATGGTTTTATGTGGTAAATGCAACGGTTGCATTTTTCTGTCATTCCTATTAGTTCTTCTCAAAGCAATTGTTAGACGGCACCAGGCAGGCAGTTAAAGTAAATAAAATATATTTTTTTTGCAATATAAACATTTCTTTTGCTCAGGTTTTAATGAAATAATGTCTTTGTTCTTTTTTCCATATGTCTTTTTCAGTCCATCACTGAGACTAAGCTCTGCCTGTTGGGGTTTTGTTGTTGATGTTGCTTTGCAAGTAAAAAGAAGAGGGAAATGCCTATTACACAAAGCAAAATGTATGTAAAATACAGGGAGCTATTTTGTTTACTACATAGTTTGTCTTGTTTACAAACAAATATTCCTTTCCATATTGCTTTCCATGTATCCATGCCCAGAAGAACTCAGTCTTGGGAGGTATGAGCAACAGCCCTGTTACTCAAGTACTCAAGCAACAGTCTTGAGTACTGAACTACCTCCGAACCCCCTCTACCAGCAGCTCTCAAATTTGAAACTTCTCTGGAGGAGGGAAGAGGTAAAATAAAAAGCCGCAAACAACTTTGTGTATAACTACTACAACTGGAAATTGCTCTTTAACAATTTAATTGCATAAATATAGCGGCCTTTCAATATCTGAAGGGTGCCTATAGAAGAGCTGGGGAGGGACTCTTTGCCAGGAAGGGTAATGATAGGACAACGGGAAACAGTTTTAAATTGGAAGAAAAAAGATTCAGATTAGATATCAGAAAGAAATTTTTTACTATGAGGGTGGTGAGACACTGGAACAGGTTGCCCAGCGAATTTTGGATGCCCCATCCCTGGAGGTGTTCAAGGCCAGGCTGGATGGGGCTTTGAGCAACCTGCTCTAGTGGGAGGTGTCCCTGCCCATGGCAGGGGGGGTGGAACTAGATGATCTTTGAGGGCCCTTCCAACCCAAAGCATTCTATGATTCTATGAAATATCTTTTAAAAAGTTAACACTTTTAAAAAGCAATCAAAATTGTATAGGAGTCTTGTCATTCCTTTTGCTTGGATAAATAAATAATGGGAGAAAAAAGGTAGACAGGAGAATGTTGAAATAATGTTAGTTTTCACAGTGGAGTCACTAGTGAACTCCTGTGGGGATTTGCACTGTATAACATATTCATAAGTGAGCTGGAAAAAGATCACTTGATTGGCGAGGAGAAAAAGTTTACTGATGTTAATAAATCAGGCCAGTAAATAATAAACCAGGACTGTCTGTAAGAACCGCAGAAGGACTTTATGGGACTGGCTGTTAAAATGGCAGATGAAAGTCAGTTTTGATAAATATAAATTGATGACACAGAGAAAAACACTGCTGACCACTTATAAAATCGTGGGTTATCTTTCTAATTGTCACTCAGGAAAGAGATCTGAGAGTTATAATAAATGGTACTAAGTGTTATAGAGAAAGGGATAATGAACAATCAGAAAATATCACTATGCTATTATACAAATCTGTGTGTCCTCAGTCTAAACAGGCTCATCTATTAATCCCTTCTGAAGACTTATGTAGCAGAACAGGAAAAAATTCATGGCAAGGCAATAAATATCATCAAAGATTCCCAAAGAGCTTCTCTACAAGGAATGTAGGTTGCAGAGTAACCTAGGACTTTTGTTTTGTTTTTAATTCTTACCACTTTTCCAGCATCAGAAGATTGATGACTCAAGGAAGATGCAACTCTGCATTAAAAGACCTAGATAAAAAGCAAGGGCATGATAAAAGCCCATGAGTGGCACAGGAAGGCAGAGAGGGAATGATTGTTTAATGTCTGTCCCAGTAGAGCAACCAGAGGGCATCAAATTAATGGAAAAAACAAAAGTCAGTTTAAAACAAAAGGAAAAGGTTATTTTCAAGATGTGTAAGTAAACTGTGAAACTCTGCTGCAGGACGAGCGGTTGCCGAAATCACTAGCTTCACAAAGCCCCTAGAAAAGAAAATGTAAGAGAAATTAATCAAGGGCTACTAAATGCAATGACACCTGGTTTTGGTTCAAGAAGCTTCCAAGGAACTCAAAGTTGCTGGAAGACAGTTATGGGGAGGAGGGAGCTTACTGCAGCGCTTGCCCCACTTTCTACTCTTTGGAGTTGGACTACGAGGATCCTTGCCCTGGTTTCAGCCAGAGTGAGCCCCCTGATCTTTAATGTTATATTCTCTTGAAACCAACAAAAGACGTATCACCAGATGGTTTTGTAGCCAGGTAGCATGCAATTTCCTAGAATTACATCTGAGCAGTTGTTGATTCAGTAATGTCTGTATGCTACAGGCAATGTGCAGACGTAGTTATTTGTCTCAGTAATTGCCCCTTCATTTCATACAGTCAGAGAGTTTGCTTGGCTTCTCTGCACTAATCTTTGGCAGTTACTGTCCAGGTGGTAAATGGTTTTGTGCTCGTCAGCCAGATTGTTGCATTATGCAGCATCTAAAATGTAGGCTTCCTATCTGATCTATTCCTCTAGGTTCCCTCTGTAGTGAATGAGGAAAAAGAGGCATTTCCCATTAACAATATTCTGAGATGGGAGAGATATAATTACCCAATATATTTTCTTCAGCCACAAGTTGGGAATAAGATGTTCCTCAAACAAACTAAGAAATCACAGAACTTTCAACTGGGAAGGTGAAAGAAAGGTTTTATGCTGCTTCAATGGATGAAGCTGAAACCTGTTAAAGCTGGGGTGGCAACACAGAGGGGAGGAGGATGGAGGAGTATGATTAGAAAATTCTTCTGCTGTCTTCACTGGAAAAAAAAAAAATAATTATATTATGTCAGTAACTGTTACAAAGATGAGGTGGATCACCCCTTGGAGATAATTGTTCACTCCATTAACTGCAGAGGCTCATGCTTGGCTTAGACCAGAAACCTTTGTGTTAGAGAGATGTTAGCTGCAATGAATTGCACCTTCACTGACACTGGATTCTGAAAAAAATAATGTCAGGTGTTCTGACTGACTCCTGAGTCACTTCAGCCACTTCAACAGTTACTTTTACAGTCAGAGGAATCTGTCAAATTTTCATCTGATTTGACATTTGGAAGTATTCTTTTTTTTTTCCTCCTATTTTTTCTCCAGCTTTGAAGATTGTCATGCTTTGATTCCTGGCTTGCAGAGCAAATTTGCTTTAAGATTGTACTCATCTCCTTGGTAAGCCAGATCAGTATTACTCCTGACTATCTGAGCTGAATAATTTACTAAAGGCAAGATGACTGCTTCCAAGTCATGCTTTGGAGGTGTGCTAATTGTTATGCAGATAGCTGCCAAGGGTTCATTAGTTCAGCAAAGAATCTGGTTGGAAACTCTTCAGAATCTCATGAAAATCACTTCCACTTGCATTAGAGACAATGACTTATTTCCCATGTCCTTGCTCTATTCAGATTTAAGCCAATCATCCCAGATTTAGCCAGGGACACAAGGAAGAAAACAGCCTCAGCCACACCAGCCTCAGTGGAAGACTTGCTTGTAGATGTCAGGAAATTATTACTTGAAGCTTTCAAGCAATCAACATACATTTTGTCAAAATATGGTTTGTTTTTTTTCCTTACTTATCCTTAAAGTCTTTAAAGTCAATACCAGGATGAGCATATGTCTCGTTTTACTCCTCTTTGTTCAGGATTGTAACCCTTATCAGAGTAAGTGGCTTTCTAACAGAGCTGAAGAACTTGCGCTGCTGTTAAGTCACTCAGAAGATGAAGACTGAACAGCAGATCTGGCCCTTGCCTTACCCCCAGGTGCTGTCTTTGCACCTTATATTTCATGGGGAAAAAAAGTGAAGGTTGTTCATGCCTGGCCTTTACCACTGGAGCTTGCTGAGGGTAGGACTGTTTCATCACCCTGACTGCTCACCTCTGGTGAGCTCCTTTTCTCTTTCAAACACTGGTGCCAGTTTTCTGATTCTTCCTGTATTTATCAAGCCAATGCTTTCGCTTTCTGGGTATTGCCTTCTTCCAGGTCTTTCAGAGAGGAAGCTGCCTGAAATGATAAGCTGTAGTATAGAAACTGTAACTCCTAGTTTGTTTTCCCTACTGAAAAAAAGGAAAATTTTAAAGTACCTGCATACCTAAGCTAAGTATCAAAGCCGTAGTTAGAGTTTGGGGAGGAAAAGGACAAAATTTAGAGTGTCTAGAAGGGGGCTAATAAAATGCCTCTACAGCTAGTCCATAGATACAGCTGTATCTAATGATCTGGGACTGTGTTTAGGTGTTACTCTGAGGGAGGTAGTGCCAGGTGGTGGTACAGACTATTAGCATCTTGGAGAAAATCAGTTACAAGGGAAACCAAATTTGATGGGTACCTTTTGCAATTCCCCCAGCCCAAAAGCAGAGCAGCTGCTGCAGTGTGAGATTGATGACTTACATCAAACAGTTACCACACCTGGTTCACGTGGTTCCCTTCAGCAATGCACAGAGACACGTGCTTCATGTTTCAGGTACTTCTTCAGTGAGGGCTTACACAATTGCCTAATGGTGCTTTGTGGAATTTTTTCATCAGCACATGTATGATCTTCAGCAGCACCTACCCGCAGGTGTAGCATGATCAGAGCCTGTCTATGTGCAGTCCACAAATCATATTAAGCAATACTTACATTAACCATAGAATTCTTACCAGGGTAAGAATATTGCTTTTATTGCATATTGTTATCTTATTGCTATTTGCCTTTCTTAGCACACAGAATATTCACATGTTAAATGGAGCCTTTTTTGAATCGTCCATTCACTGTGAAATGTCCGGAAATATGCTGAATGAATGTTGTGTACACCTGTGTGTGTCTGCTTTTCAGTGCTAGCAGAAAAAGAACTCCCCAGCCATGATACTGGAAGGAGTGGCTGAAGATGCTATGAAGGCTGCTTTACACTAGGCGTCCTCCTCAGCGTATTTATTCAACTGAGAGCTCTACACTGTCACTGCCCAGCTGAACATGGTCATATACAGGGAAGGACTGCCAGATATATCCGTACAACAGAGCTGTAAACTTGCTATTTATAGAGAGGTAACAAATCTTACACGGTTTGGAACAAATTATTGAAATTGTCTATTCAGTGCAATATAAAACATTGGAGACAAATATTGCTACCAAAGGCCTAGTTCGCATCTACATTTTAGTCTGAGTTAAGCAGCCAAGTTTATGTTTTCCTTCAGGGGTGCTAGGGCCCAATGGTAAATAGTATAACTTCTTTCTGTCAACACTACAGACAAGATAAGCACAGACACGCACAAAACTGAGGCTTGAAAGGTGGTGCTGGCATGTTCAATTCTGCAGCTGAAGCATGATGTTATTAGAGAAATTAATAGTCTTCTGCATATTTGATCCTTAACAATTTAAGAAAGGTTCTTGGCTTCTCATTGCTTATTGTTGAAAACTTACTTTTAAATAGAATTTTGAAACCAATTAAACATTGGTTCCTGGATGTCTTTTCATAATACAAACATTTCCCACCCGGATGGCTGAAGGCTCTAACTGTATGTTAGGACATCACCAGGGGCTGGTTCCATACTTCCATCTCTGGAACCCCAGACAGACACGGGTCTGTGTGCCAGACTTGCTGGATCTTCTTCATCTGTCCCACTCACACAGTCAGGATGTGCACAGTAACTCTGACCTGTGGCACGAGTACGAGTTCACTGTGTGGTGCCTTCAAGCAGGTCTAGATGCCCATCAGTTCCAGACGAGGAGCTGTTGTTTCAGAGCAGTGTGCATGGCTGTTCCACAATCAGTGTCATCTCATACGGTGCTTTGTCAGCAGGGAACTAAATGAAGGTAAAAATCACCACTTGCTGAAAAGGAGCTGACTAGGAAAGAGGGGACATTCTTGGTATACCCTGACAAAATTTTTTCAAGAATTGCCTACCATTTTTCTACCCCCACAATTTATTTCC
>NW_015094506.1:16027520-16081597 GCF_001431845.1 Calidris pugnax | reverse complement strand
GCTGTGGGACTGGGGGGGTGGGGGGATGTGGGACCCCCTCCTGCCCCACCCACGGGGCTGGGGGACTCCCCTCTTTCCCCCCCCCCCCCCCCCCCCCGTATTCCTCAGGAGTAGTTAAATTATTTTGTGTGGGGAAAGCAAGGCAGCTCACTATGATGGCCATGAGAGGGCAGCTAAAGGACACTTTGTGCAAGTGAAGTAGCAGAGCACTCCAGGAGCTGGACCTGGCAAAGCCTAAATGCCATAGGGGGCTGAGGAGATTGCATGTGGTCAGGAAGTGTCACTGCCCAGCTAAGAGCTTTCTTGTGAAAGAAGGGGAGGGGAATACTGCAAGGAGAGAATAGGAAGAGCTCTGTGGTGATACTTGGGCTCTAGTCAAAGGAAATTTGGGGAAAAAAATGTGTGGGGGGGATTAGATATGAGTAGACTTGGGATAGGAGAGAGATCAGCGGGAGAAGTATCTCTGTGTTACTCCCACCTAAAGTGGACCCATCTTTACCCACCAAATTGTTCATGGCTACCTTAACACACCCAGGATTCTTCTCACACTGTTTCTCATTTTAACCAGGCATCTTGCCTTGCCCTTACCGAAACCTGCTACTAGAGAAGTGGCTTGTCCTCCCAACATAGAAAAGTAACTTGTTTAGAGAAAAATAATATTCTATATTCCTGGAGAAGTTTTCACGTGTGAAACATCCCAAGTATTTTCCCCTTTCTGTAGCACTGCACTGGCCACTCTCTGTACTTCAGAAGTTATACTTCATGTTTGTCTTCTACATTCCTTTTATTTCAACAGAAACGTTAGAGAAATGACTCCTGGGATACAGTTTTTAATTGGACCAGTTAAAAACTAATCTCAGGCTCCCAGCTGGATTATTACAAGTACAATAGTTGCTCTGGCATGGAATGTCAAAATGAAAAGGTCAGACAAGATTTACAGCTTTGGGCTGAAAACTGAGTTTTCCTTGAAATAAACACAAATTTGTGGGTCTATAAAACATGCCCACTTCAAGGAAACATAGTGAGAATTGCAGGTGGGGATTTATGAAGAAACTCTCTGTAGCATTCTGATGTCTTCCTGTGTTCCCTTTCTGCAGACAGAACCCAACTTTATCCAAGTCTCAGAGAGAGGAAGGAAGGAGGAAGGGAAGAGTTATTCATCTACTCTATCAGGTCTTTATGGTTTTGATAAAAGTAAATGCAGTAACTAAATCATATGCTTCCCTTTTGGTCAGATGAGTCAATAAGAGTGAAACTAACTACAAGAAAGTAAATCAAAAGCAGATGGGATTTTTTTTCTCTTGGATTTTGGCTGCTCCTTATAGACATCATCTGCTTTTGTAATCTTTTCACTTAATCCTAGATAGCTCCAGGCTTCTAAATCTCAGAACTGGTCAAGCTTTACTATGACTCTTTTGTCACATCATGACTCTATGACAAACTCCTATGTTAGAAGTTTGATGGCTTTCATTTTTATGTGTCTCTATAACCAAAAATCAAAAGCAACTGTTCATCTTTTTGGCTGCAGCTACTGTAAAATGCATGCACGCTAGCCAAGTGTTACTGGTAGCAATATAGACTTCTGCTATTAGCACTCACAGACTGAAGCTTGTTGACGTGACACCACATGCTCCTGTGTACACCACATCCAAAGCATTTTGCTAGTAATACCTGTGCCGAGCTCTTAAACTTCTTGGAATGTTTCAGAACAGAGTTCTGTAGCAACAGGAACCTCCTTGCAAACCAGATCATGTGTAAGGCTTGTTAGTCATCTGAGCTATGCGTGTAGAGGGGTTTGACTAAGGAATTCAAACAGTGGTGGCTGGATATTTATTTATTAGTAAGCTGTGTATTAGTCAAGCAGCAAAAATAACCAAAAGACGTTACTTCAAGCTAGTAATTTAGGGTGTTTAGTTAGTGGACCTGCTTATAAAACCTTTTACAGGATGCCTTATCCTGTTTTAAGATAGATGTCAGGGACAGGTGAAATGAATCACATTCTAGGGATGTCTCTCTCTGTTGACTGTGGAAACAATCAACGTAAGCTCAGCTGTTAGACAGCTGAAGGTAGAAGCAATGAATCCATCACACATGTATAAATCTTTTTGCTAGTTCAGAGCGCAGGACTGTGTTTGCTTCACGGACAAGCAAGGGCAAGGATGAGCTTGGGTCTGCTTGCAAGATTGAACACATCCCCAACTCATCCTGACCTTCCCATGGACAAGTGCAATGGGCTGTATTTCTCACCAGAGGTGTATCACAGCAGGCAGCACATGCCTGCCAGTTGTCCCAGAATACTCTCTGGGTTTGAAACCTGTTTTGTTTTATTGACTGCTGGATGCTGGAAATGGTCTCACCAACGCTTACACAGGGACGGTACTACTTCAGCTGATAATCCTCTGCTTATATAGGCAAGGATCCCCTTACCTCTTCTAGACACAGTTCTGCATTAGGAGACTGTTTGGTCAGTTTTATTATCCCGTTTTCAGAAAGACTCAGAAATAATTGCTACTTTCTGAAACAGTTTCTTATCCTGTAATGAAATGCATCTTCTATAAGCATAATAGCTATTTTATATTCTGAAATTATGCTTAAAATCCTGTATTGTTTCAAACACAGGCAAAAGCACCCTTCTTCCCCTTTAGCATTTTTTTTTTCATTCTAGGAACCTTGTTTGCTCATGAGATTTTAATTTCATTTAGAACTTTAAAATCCCTAAAATTAGCAGCTGAATAAACAGTCTCTTCTCCTGCAAAGTGGCATATAATTTTGTGCTTTCTGCAAGACTTCCCGAAGGGGCCTAAGTCAGATTTGAAGCTTGGCTGTGATAAGCACATGCAAAAGGTAGGATGTATAGGACTAAGAGTTCTGCAGTATTATTCACCAGGGAACTGCAGGTAGATTTTGATGTCATTTATTTCATTAATGGGTATTCATTGACCTTTCGTCTATGATTTGTCACTGTAGAAGGAAAAGAGGAAAATGCCTTACCAAGGGCTTTGAAATCCTTCAATCCCCTATGATGTGCCAGTTGGATCAGATGTCACAAACAGAAAAACTATGGCTAGCACAGCAGAGCCATCAACTTCACTAAGTAAATGCCACCAACCCTACATCTCTATTATTAGATCTTACATCTGGATCTTTGGCGTAAGTGAACATGATGCAAGAGCTTGTAAAAATCAGATGGCACCCCTTCACTGACTGTAATAAAGGGACAGAAAAGACTTGCTGGATCTCCTGCCCCAGCTTGCTGCCAGTGCAAAGAAACGTGAGGGAGCACCAAGGACAAATGGGAGCAATAAACCTCACAAAGTTGACTGAAAGAATATGAATTCAGCATAGTGAAACTGCAAATGCCAGGAGACCAATTAGTTAAAACCTGATGCACAAGTACCTGCAGACCTGCATGTGGAAACTGTTCTTCTCCCTGCACTTCTTTTAGATCCTAATTTGGCAACGCGTGTGTGGAAGTACCTTACTGCATCAGGGCCAAAGGCATTTACATCACAAATAAAAAGACTGTCTACAACTAAATGCAGATGATAGATTTAGGGACACAGATTATTCTGTAATTAAGGGGCTCTATGATTTATTGATCAGTAAGAGGCATAAAAACGACCCTTAAAAAGTTATTTCTTCCTGCTTCCACTTCAAATTAATAGACAGTTGTATTTTACTTATATTTTTCTTTCATCTTACTGTTAAATGTTGGCAAAGACTAGAATGTTAATTTTAGTGTGTATAAATAATTTATTGAATAGTAATATATGAAAATGAATTTGATATGCTTCTCTAGATGAATGACATTCTATTATTGAAATTTATTAATAGCACATTCCACTCCATCAAACCTAAATTTTTTGAGGAAGAGGAGGGGAGGAGGTGGAGAGGCAGTTTGAAAAAATGCAGTACAGTGGGCTGACTAAATTTGAATACTTGGCCTCTGCAAATGCAGAGATCAGTGTAATTGAAATCAAACTGATGAGATACAGAACAGTTATATGCAGTCATAATAACAATTTATATACTGTCAATATTAATAGCAGTGTCTGTTTGAGAATACAGTTTTAAAATAGGTACGTACAATTTTATTAAGTATAAAAAGACACCGTGCAGAGCACAATACAATATATTTAATCTTTAATTCTGCTAGTTCTCAAACTTCACTGTCTTAATTGATATTGTCACCAACGACCACTGGATAGAATTACTTCTCTGTATAAAATGAGGCTTCTCTGGATGAATTCATGCTGTTTGGTTTCAAAAATACAGTAATTTCCTTTCAATGGCTACTTACACTAATCAAACACTGTCAAGACTGTTGGCTAGCCTGCATTTGGTTTCTAACACATGCTATGATACTGCCAATTTCCTCTGTTTTACTCTGCCTCTCTCTGTTTGAGAATAGATCCTTGAAAATATTAATTGTTTCTGACTTTGTTCCAAGTTCACAACCAGAACACTGTTTCAGACCATTTCTACATTCCTCACATAACTAAACTTTCACTGACATCAGCTGGAGTTTTCAACATGCAAGGACTGTAGGGTTCTCCTCGAAGCTCCCTTTCTTCCCTAGTCTTTTCTAATGAAGCACAGAAGGCATGCTAAAAATGATTATTTTTTAGAATTTAGGGGTTCCATTTTCTAATTTTCTTAAAAGTAGATTATGTTTATAGCCTTCCAGCTTTGACTATTTTCTTTGGAAAAGCAGACAGGTAAACTTAAGAACTTAGATTTATATTTTGTTTGCACATTCCAATTTGGTTTGATTAAAAAAAAAGGCAGAACTGTAACTTGATTTAAATCATAATGTGTGAGTCTTAAAAGAAACAACTTACACTTCCTCCTCTCTAAAATATATTAACATTAGATTGGAAAATAAATTAAAGAATACAGAAAAGCCGAGATTATGCTATCACAGTAATATCTGCCAAACAAAGCTTGGTCTTTTGCTAACATTAGGTTACTACATTTGCAATACATGCTAAGCAAAGACCCTACTTCTCTAACAGGTACATTCAGACAATATATATTTTATGGAATAAATATATAATATATCCAGTTATAGATTTCTGAATAGTAACTATAATAGATACAAGCAATACCTACGTTTAAAAATACAGATCTAGAATTCCCTAACTTTACTACTAATAAAATTAAAATTGACCTTAAACTTTCTCACTCTGTTGATGCATAATAAAATATATGGAAACACCAAGAGTAAAAAGCCAATTGCTTCTACAAATGGAATACTTTATAAATATAGTAAATTGCTATTTCCAGAGGGAAATTTGAAAATTATAAACAGGAAGTTAGGTTAAAACAGCTCTACAATATATAGTACAAAGTGGCTTTGAAGCGTGATGTATGAGTTTGATGTCTGTGGCAAAATTTTGAACTGATGTAGTTGTTCATTTCTGGACATAACTGTAGAGAAAGATTCTGTCCTCAAAAGCAGCCAATCTTGATCTCCTTAAAACAAAACTTCCCCTGACTACAGCAAACCAACTGCCCAATTTGTCAGAGTAAGGAGTGCAAGATTAGATCAAACAGAATTATTTGGAAGCCCTGGACTTCTCTGTTTCATAGAGTTTACCTATCATGCTGTTCTCATTAGGAATAGCGTCACAGAACTACTATGTACCAGTGACTGCCATGTACTGAAAGCCTTATCCTGGAGGCAGCCTCCCTATGGCTGTCTTAACTATGTTATTCTTGCACTGCACATTCTCCAGATGAATTCTGTTTTGTGTTCCTGTAGTTGTTTCCTTTTGCTGGAATACTGAAGTACAGCTCTGGTTGCTTGATTACTGAATTCTTGAGCGAGGCTTCTTTTTTCTTGAGAATAACCTAGAATTAAAGAAACACATTTCTCAGAGCAAGCACAAGGAATTGAGGAATTAAGTTGCTACCTGCCTCTGTCTGCCTTTCTTCCCTTTCAGTTTAAAGAAAAATTCCACATCAGTAAGAATACCTTGCTTGCTAATGAAAGGATTCAGGTAATAGAAAAAACGAAATACTTCAGATTAGACTGTGCCATTTGTATGTTCATCTCCTGCAATGGCTCTATTTCACACAGAAACCCAAAACTTACTTCATGAAATACTACTGTTTATATCTCCTGCCCGAGATCAGGCCCTAGGGTGGGATTCAGATCCCACTCAGAGCCTTTGTTTGCATCAACAAAGCCAGAATTCTGATGTCACAGGATGAGTACAAGGAGGCTTTTCCCTCCTAAATATCAAAAGAGGTCAGTGTCAACATTAATAATGATGAAACCATCACTGGAAGCTTCAGTTTCTGACATCTGGGGACTTTCTGAGTGACTTGTAGACTCTTACTGGTATAAACATCCCATTTTGGGAACGAGATGTGGAAGCTTGGGATATAAGTCATTGGGGCATGCTTTGTACTTGATTTCATTTGGGCAAACGGAGCATATCTATACATGTATTTATGTCACAAACTCTCATTGATATCAGAAAAAGACTGCACATATGAAGAATCTCTGTAGGTCACATGCCATGTGTTTTGACTACACTGGGAAACTTGCAAGCCTCTCAGAAACTATTGTAATACTGAATGTCAGTCAAGAGTGAATGAAATGCTTCCTATCAAACTGGAGATGAGAAGTAAGCACTTGTGGATTCCCTACAGAGGAACTATAGAGTGAAGTTTGTATTCCCTGTAGCAGGGAAGACTTTTATTTATGTACCAGCAGCAAACCTCTAGGTTCAGTTGCAGAGTGGCAACAGATTATTTGAAAATATATTAAACTGTGTCTAAATCTGGTAGCGTGTTCTTACTTGTCACAAATGCTCTGTTTTTTCATTAAAAAGTGTTCCCAGGAACTACAGACTTCTTACGCAGTCTTGCTTGCAGGTAAGCCACAGCCGCAGAGTGGCTATCGATCTTGGAGTTATTAGTTGGAAATTGGCTCCAGAATTTGTTAGGGCCTTTCACCTGTTTTCATAATGTATTTTTACTGGGACAAACCATTTGGAAACGTACCAAAAAATGAGCTCTGACCATCCTCCCTGCAGCATGTGCTTGCCGGGGCCCCAAGGGTATGGTTGGCCCCGAGTGTGGGCATCACACCTCCTCAGGGTCCTCCTCCCCCTGTCCCTGGCCTAAGACCCCCTGTCAGCCTCTCAGGGCTCCCCTCACCCTATCCCCAGCCCAGGACCTCATGTCAGCTCTCCTTGGGCCACCAGCCCCTGCCCCACTGATGCCACAGCAGGGCCAGGCTCCAGCTCCCCACAGCCCTGCCCAGCCATGGGCCCCACCAAGCAGGGCCCACACCGGCCCATGTCCCAGCCCATCCCCACGGGAGTGCCCAAGGCCCAGGGCTGGGGCTGCCCTGTCCCCCCCCAGCTGCCCTGTGCCTGCCTGGGGCTGGGCTGGGCCCCGGCATCAGGCTCTGCCCCGATGGACCCCTGGGCCCGCTGGAGCTGCTGGCCCAGGCGGGGTGCCATCAGTGGGCTTTAGGGAAGACCAATGAATCCTCTCACCTACGACATATGATTTTGCTGTGTATTTTGCTGCTGTTGCTGCTGCTGGATGAGCAATTGCTGCTGTTGCCGGCGCCGGGCCGTTCTCAGTTTTTCGAAGCGAGCCTCCATCTCCTCCAGCACCTTGGGAGTGTAGCGTACCACCAGCTTGACGCTGTCCTTAGCCGCCTTCAGCAGCTCCACCGCCTTCTCGTGGTGCTCTCCTTCCACGCTCTGGGAGCAGGGAGAACAGATTTAATCAGGAAAACGCTTTGATCTAGAGCTCTGCCCTCTTTTTCATATGGAAAGGCTGCCGGGGGCTTTAGGAAGTTTCCACACCTTATGTTTTTCAGGGGACCATTAAAGGAAAGTGTTGAGTTAAGTAAGATTTATGCACTGCTGGGAAAGTATTAATTTCATATTTTAAATAACTCAAATCTGGTTTAGGTTGCATTACAAACCTAGTTTCTGATCTGTGTGAAGAGGAGGAGAAATTCTCAAAAGCTTTATGCAAACAATGATGTTAAAAAACCCCCAAACCGTGCAGTAAAAACCCAAACAGCCTGTTTGCAAGACACAAAAATAAATATTTAAATGTTGGTAAGAAATGAAGAAATTGCAAGTTTTAAATCATAGTTCTTTTCTTACACCCTGGCCCTGTTTGGATCCCGCAGGGATCACGACACATGGTGCTTGAGCAACCGCTGAGCTGCAGGCGAAGGAGCCTGCCCGCTGCTGCTGGGACAAGCTGCGTCTTACACACTTAATGGCACTGCTCACACGTTTAACATTTATGTGACACGGGTTCTCCATCGGAAATAAACTAGTCTTTATCCAGTTAGCTGTAAGCACTCAAACACTAGCAACTGAAACGCTGCAAGTTCTTGCTGGAGGAATGTATATTTTCCCTCCCTTTCTGGAAAATGGTTTACAGTAAGATGATATCTGCTGTGAAATCTAAAGTATTCCCAAAGGGGCTCAAGCTCTGATTTCTATGCTAACATTGTTTGAAACACTAAATTTCCAAAAGGGGGAGGTGACTCGGCTGTGAAAAGAGTATTTAATTTCTACCATTAAGTGGACTGACTGAAGTGCTTTCCAGGCATGTTGATTGTTCCACTCCTTAAGAGAAAGGGAGAAATCTTCTAATAGTGTATGAATGTGATTGCCCACGTGTGTTGTAGGATATATTCCAACAAACAAAAGTATCTCTCTACAGAAAAAGAAAGGACCACACAACTGAGCTTTTCACATGGATTTCAGACTATTTAAAAAACAAGTAATTTTCTTCCCACATAAAATAAATCAAAGTTTTACTACATGCTGTGTTCTAAAACTCTTACATATATCATGCTATTTAAAATGAAACTATACCCATAGGCCTCCAAAGAAAAGCAGCAGCATTCAAAATATTTGAAGTTCAATTCATGCTAAAAGAATGACTTAGCATCATTATAGCAACCGTCAGAAGAAAATTCTTTCCATTTTCATCTCTCCTATTTGACTGAGTAGCATTGTGCAAGAACAGTGAATAAGAATTACTTCTGCTGTGGCACACTATGAGCTGGAAATAATGATTTAAAAGTTTCAAAAAGCAGACACAATACACTTCCACATAATTAATATAAACAACACAATTCAAGCTTATTGCCTTGCTATTTATCTTTCTTCTGTTAAATATCTTTCAAAATATAATGCAAATAATTTCATGCATGGGTCAACTGACTGGACTCAAGGGTTTCTACAAGATGCTTCAAAAACATTAATTCAACTTAGAGAAATAATGAATGTCATTTCAGGTGCTGCAATGACGAAATGACTACCAGAAAACAGAGAAAACCTTGAAGTAAGTGGACACTTGACTGACAGATACTCGACTGGGGAAATAAATGACTCCATGGTTTTGATCTTCGTGTTCATGAAATTCCTCCAGTAGCTCTTCTATTCAAAGATCTTAAAGAAAATTCATCATCTGTGATGATCGGATTTGTTAGAAACTGTGACTGGGATAAGTCTGCTGAACAATCACTGCTACTCAAAAGTAATCTGGAGAAAAACCAGTTTCCTTACAAATATTTGAATACAAGGAAACTGTTGCATAAGAAACAGCGAATGTATCTAATGCTCCAAAAAGAGCTAAAATAAAAAGCTATAGATACACGGGGTGCTTTGTGAAATTCCTTTAATGAACAAGTCACAGATACAAACTAAAACCTCTTCTCCATGTCCTCTGACCCATTAACTGCTCAATGTTAGAAGAGGTCATCATAACTAACACATACTGTAACTAGCTGTCTTTTATAACTCATGGCTTTGTGACTTTGGCCTCGATATTTGTAAACACAGTTCTTACCTTAAGTGGAACTGTATAAAATTTGGCATTGTTTTATATTTCAATTTTTGCTTGTGAATTGTGGTCAGTACGACATGGCATGAACATTCAAAGGAAAGAACAGTGAGTCAGTGCTGTCATGATCAGTTTGGCTGTGGAACAGTATGAACTTAGAATAGGTTATGAACAAGAATTGTAAGTTTTCAAGCTACATGAAGTAGCTTGAAAAAAGTTGGATGGTTCTAACTGACATCAATAAGCAATTGTGATTCTATCTGTTCTGTAGGGGAATAGCAACATGGTGTACTTTAATATTTTGTACAACTTAGTAAACTACATTTGTTCATGACTGGCCTGTTTTCTCTCCCATTTTCTTCTGGCCTTGTTCTTCCAGTTTACAGCCAGTGTTTTCCAACTACAGATGAAGGGTTTGACTTTGTTGCTGTTCAGGTCAATTGAAAACTCCCATTGACTTGAATAGTAATGATACAGAATTAAGCCTAAAGCTCTGAACCGTAACCAAAGAGGGGAAAATAACAAAGGCGAAGTAAAATAATTGCTGCTAAATATAAATCCTACTTTTCAAACATGCCTAACTTGGCTCTTAATAACTACAGTTTTCAGCTGCTATTAATACGATCACTGTACTTGCTCTTAACGTCTTCATTGCTGCTTGCACTCATATTTCCAAGGCATTACAAATGTTTCACCTGCAGAGTGGTAGCTGCACAACTTAAATAGCAGAGCCCCTTGAAGTAGGAAAAAGAGCTTGTACCAGCAAAGGAAGTTGTTTTGCTGTTTGAATTCTTCTGCCTCTGCAAACCTCTGAGGCTGTGCTGGCGAAGGACTCCTGCTGGTATCGGTCATGCCTCTACACGGGATTTCGCTGCCTGGATTACACTGGTTGGGGACACCGCGACGATCTGACACTCAAGTTACTTAAGAAACGCTCACCAAACATGGGATTCAATAAATTTGTTTTGGAATGTATACCTTTATTTAATATGTAATTTTGCATTATGTAAAATTTATATATACTTCCATCTGTATTTCCCTTATTGCATTTGCCAATTGCATCAAAAAAAGAGATGCAAAACACTGCAGTGACAAGAACAGCTGAAAGAACTGCAGATATGGTGTGGGGAAACAGCAACCATTACTGTATCCAGGCTCACAGGCTTGTCATAAATACAAGAGAAAAAACCCCCACTCTCTTGCAGTCAAAAAAGAGAACCTGATTGTTACCCCACAAGTTGAGAAACTCAGAAGAGTATTTCAATTAGATATCTGAAAGCAAATGCTTGGGTGAGAAATTAGCCATTGTAAACCTATTTTGTATCCCTTTCTGTATCTGACTCACATCAGGTATCTGACAAATGCAGAATCTGATATGAACAGCCACCAGCAAGTGCCTTTGCTGAGCCATCTGCAGGGCTTACTGCTTTCAATTTCCTTTACTTTTAGGTGGTGTGGGACAAAAGCATGTTACAAAACCTGCAGCTTAATGAGAAAACACTTTTTTTAACATCCGGAGAAACAGCTCAAGGAACAGTCATCCCAGTCATGCTGGGATAACAAATCTGGATTCCGAACACACAGCTCTAATTTTATGTTGATAATTATAAAGTTGGATAACCACCAACTTCTGAGCACAAACAAGTTACAGATATTTCATTTTCATTTCATGTTCCACTGCTGAGCCGTCTGTTGTATTGTACATACTGTGTATTATTTGCTTTTCTCTAGCTAAATTGAGAGAAGCACAGAGTGAACTAGTCCCAGTGAACAATGTTAAATTTAGAGCTTTTTCTCCTGTCTCAAGCTGTCTGCAAACAAATTACCACTTCTATAATTTTTGCCTTTTTACAAATTATATTGTATGGGCATAATTCAGCCCAAGACTGGTGTATGAACAGTTCATACATTCTCAGTTCATACATAGGCATTATTTCAAGTAGGCAATTGCAATTGAAACTTCAATTTCTGTTGTTTAGACTCTGAATGCAAAAATATTTCTGTTGCACCTTAGAATAAACTTTCAACGTGTTGTATGCCTACATACAATTGGGAATTGTATATTGTGGGGTTTTGCCGCATTAACTTAATCCAGAGCACATTCATACATTTTTATTAACAGAGTACCATGAAATAGGGTTGACAACAGTCAAATTCAATATATCTTGACATCTGAAGGTTCACCACTTTCCTCCCTGGTATTTGCCTAGATGCTGTTCGCCAGTAAAAGGATTTTTCAAGAACCATCCACCAATTAGTGAATATAAACTCTTTTTATCTGTCTTTTTTTTCACCTGTTGAAAGAAGTGCTGAACAACAATAAAATTATTTGATCTACTTCTAATCAGTGAAGTTCAGCCAATTGACTTACTAAACATTCAGTTGCTTTTTCCCCGAGACTAAATAATCTTTTCAGTGGGTTTTCTTTTTTTGTTTCATATCGTTTTTTTCTCATTGTGTAGAAAGGCAAGTGAGCTTCCAGACCTATTATTTCTCTTTTGAGAACATGATGGTTGATAGAAGAAGTGGTAAAAAGTCTGTCTGAAGTGTTGCACTGATATTTGGTTTCAAGAGAAAGGGAACAGCTATTGTTGAGAGAAACAGATGACAACATGAAAGCATGTGGAAAATGGCATTTTTTTCATTCTTTATGGGTTTGCAACAAAGAGGAAATTTAAGTTGGGAAGTCTTATATTTATGACTGGACTCAGGAATTGCTCCTACGTGCCTTTGGCGTATTTAAATATGAGGTTTAGACGGAGGTTTTGCATGAAAAAGGATTATGTTTTCATTAAGAGAAGTGTAGGGTTATATGAATAAGTATGCTCACCATTTCAGTACTTTACATTCTCTTGTAAAAGGGAACAAAAAGCAAAATGAAAGGCAAAATGAATTTGACCCATATCATGTAGTCAGAGGAAAAATAATCCTCTCTATTCCAAGAGCCCTTTTATTTTTACCTCAATATGACATTCATAGTGAAACTACTGCAAAACACTCCACCCTGAAATACTGACTTACATGAAAAATGACTATGTAAAAAATGTACCTTTTTACTGAAAATATATGCTCCCTGTATGTGTGTGTTTGTACAGCTGATTTTTCTGACAAAGACATCACACCGGGATGAACGTGACTGAAAGAAATCTGTAATGCACCTTCCATTGCAAACCAGCACCAAATGTGCTTACCAAATTTCTTCTGATTCTACGTGTTCAAATGCTGTGAAGGTCCCAAGGCTGCACAAGTGCCACCGAGGCACCGGTGTGCTTGGGAAGGGCTGTGTGCCTCAGAGGCTATGAAGTGCAAGAACGACAAAGCCTGTTACTACGCTGTTTCCACAAAAGGGATTTGCAGAGTTAAGAAAGAACACAGCTTCCTTGTAAATTAAGCATGTGCTGTAGATTTAAAATTAAGCTCTTCAAGCACCCTCCATTACAACAGAAGTTGCAGTGGCACAAAGTTGTTGATGCAGTTTTGCCTCACTGCACCACAAACGCACACTGAAGGTCTCTCACAAGAGCTAATTCTTTTTGTTTCATATGGCTGCATTTTAAATCAAGATATTAGAACAGCTGTGAAAAATGAAAAACCAGATGAAAATGAAACCTCTATCAAATTTCCACATACCACTCCATTAACTGAAAGCAGCTGGTCCCCCCGTTTGAGCCCTCCGTGCCTTTCTGCCACTCCTCCAGGAATGATGCGAGAAATATAAATAGGTGAATTTTGTTCCTTTCCTCCCATGACATTAAAGCCCAGGCCTTCATCAGTCTTTGGCAGCTCCACCACTCGCGGGTGTGAATGGCCTTCGCTTGCAGCAAAAGCAGCAACTGTTGCCTGCAAGAAAAAGATGAGTGATTTGGCTATGCAGGGAGAACACTGACATACACTCTGTTGTTCATTTGCAGGAAGAATTAATTCCTATGAAGCCATTTCAGTACCTTTTTCTGATTTTTTTCTGTTCATCTGAAAGCATTTAAAATAAAATTAAGTTCCATGCCATTGCTTTTGAAATAAAGGAATAAGCAGAGGAACGGAGAGTTTAGGTGACTTGTCAAAGATAACGCCGAAAGTTAGCAGCAGAGCCAGAAGTAGGCACTGAGAAGCCTGACTGTGTGGTGCTCAAGATTTATGACCACTAGTGCATTTTTTACCTTTTCACAGGGAGAAAATGTGTTACTCTGGGATAAGATAATGTGATCTCTACTGTGTTCCTAGTTGAAATAAAGTGGGTGGACAGAACTGTTAACTCTCTGCTCTGCTTTCAGAGGTATGGAATTACTTATTTTATTCTTTGGGCCTAGAAAAAAATCATCCTAAAAGGATATTCTTATTTTTAAAAGATGAATTAATAATCTTTATGAAATCTCTCAAACTAAATAACTCCTGGAATAGGAATATGAGTTTTTTATAATATAATTGGATCAAAACTTTTATTGGAAAATTAAATCTTAAGACAATGGATTTATAAATCAATTAGAAAAATCCTAGATCGTTAACATTACTCTGGCAAAAAAATCCCATGTAACAAACTGTAAAGCTTGCATCCTGAAAAATATTACATCTTATACTTCATTTGTCACTACAAGTGTTTTCCTACTTATAGATCTTAGTAAATCATTAAATAAACATTAAGAAAACCTTTTATCCCTTTCAGCATTCAGTGTTTGAAGTCCAAAATGCTCAAACAATTCCGCATTACGCTGATGTTTTTTGAGCATCCTTATAATGCTTATGCTTAATAGAAGCTAGTGGATGACGTGACATAATGGATCATTCTCAGTTACATGTTCTTGCACATGCAGACCTTGTCATCATGCATACATTTTACGTCAGACATGAATGCACTAGGAGAATGCAATGCAGACAGCCCAGAAATAACCAGGAGGTATTGCGCTATTGAAACATTGCTCTGTAACCCTGCTGTTCTATATGAATAAGAAATGAGAATGGCAAACACTAATTGGATTTCTCCCCATTTACTGTACAACATAGCAATAATTTCTATGTTTACCTGCAGTGTAGACATTTCAGGATTTCATATACACATTTCTCTATATAGAAGCATAGACCTTACAAATTTACATTGTCCATTAACTTTCAATTAGAAGAAGGTTAAAATCAGACGAACAGCCTACAGAAAAGAACGTTCTATTTAGTCAAGAAAATACACTGCAATTTAAGGTATATTAGGTTATTTGCTGGCTACTATACAGCTAGCTTCTCTCAAATACTGTAGAAATCATTTTGTTACACTTCCAACCTTCACCTTCTGATACAGCTTTAAATTGAAATCTCTTAACACAAATACCTAATGGTAAGACCTTAGTTCCATTAGGATTTCAGGGAGTTTTGCCACTAATTTCATATGAGTGGGACGATAAAAAAAAAAATCTCTAAAAAAGAGTTATGGCTTTTGAAGGTTTACCATAATATCTGCTACACCACCCAGAAGACAGTGTTGAGCACAAAATGATAATGGGAAAAAGAAAGCCATGGTGGATCTCCCTGTTTGGAAGCATCTATCTTTGTGCATGTTATGAATATACAGAGCATATTTCACACTGGCACATAGAACGGGTACTTTCATGGTTGTGTGAATTCCCCTAGGAAATGATCATCTTAGTAGTAGCAGCAACGTAGCTGTCATGGCCTAAGGATATGAGAAAGGCAGGTCAACATGGACAAAGAGACAATATATTTAGTTAAACCAGGTAATGCATCAGAAAAAATGAGCTTGCATTTGGGTGTGAAGTCTCTTGATCAGGCCATTTTTATCCCTATCCATCCTTAGCGCTTGCTCAGTACCTACAGTTCCCATTAGCTACAAGTGGAATTTTGACTGTTTAGTTTCGAGCTCCCAAATCATTGTGTCCTCTCTGGATGAGCTGTATGAGAAAACAGTCCATTAAAGTATTGGTTGTTGCAGGCAGGCTTCTACAGAATGAACCAGTAGATTTGCTTTTGCAAAGCAACTTTTCAAAAAGCATCAGTTTCCATAAAATCATTCTCTTTTCTTAAGCTACAGAAGCAGCATAAAGGTTGAAATTTTCCATTATGATTGTTACCTGGGAAGTAGCACTGGTTCTAGACTCTGGGCTGCCACTGATGTCTAAATTTTCTTACAGTGTACACACGAATACCTGAAACACACACGCGCACAGTCAATTACTAGGTCACTTTGGTAACATGTATTTCAACAGTTGCACGTATCCTACCTTTGCAGTGGCCCTGGCTCGGAATTCGGGGCAGCCATTAACAGTTATGGTTTCATGCATGTATTGATACACCTAAAATGTTCATGAAAATAAAATGAAATTAATTATAGAAGCAAAACAAGGAATTTATACTAACCCAGACAGGCCAGTCCCTTTCCCTCGTAAGACTATGTTTCATTAATGCTGTATTCATGCAATCACACAGTCAAGCGACTGCTAAATTTGTGCATGCTTAGGTTTACAGAAAACTACAATCTGTGTTTCTCATGACACTTTGCAAACTTAGCTGTACATCCTCCAGCACGATTCCTTTCCCATCTCCAGCATGTCATTTCCCCAAAACAGGACAGTTAGGTTCTACTTTATCAAAAATTGGCATCTCCAGGCAACCAATTTGAATGTAGATGATCTGAACTGATTTGAGTGGTGTCTTAGCCTCCAACAATGGGATAAAACCAACGTTGCCAATATATATGTACAACTTTCTGTCTGTTTTTTTTTTTTTTTTGTTTTTTGTTTTTTTTTTCCCTAGTATACACTCTTGGCCCACTTTCTCTGGTTCTTAACTCTCTCTTTTAAACATCTTCAGTAAAGAGAAATGAAAAGGCTCCCTCACACTGCCTTTGCTCTTTAGATTTGTCACACTCTTACATGAAAAATACCAAAAAATTCCTTGATACTAGCCAGTTATTTTGAAAGAAAACCTAAAAAATAAAAATATTTATACATAGCATATGGAATTTTTTTTGGCAGACAAAGATGAATGCATAAAACCAAAACATTTTATTTAATTTTTTTATAGAACCACCAAAGCTAAAGAAAAAAACATTTCTGTATGCCACTGATTTACTCTGGGCATTTTCTTGACCTACTTCATCAGGAATTTTGCCTTTTCATGTGCTTTATGTCTCAGGTGGCATTCCTCAGAGAGAGCCTTTGCTGGTAAAATATGTTAGATTTTACAGCAATCTCTTTCTTAGGGTCCTTGAGGACTGCAGATTCAATTGTAGTTTCCAAAATATATCACCTTGCATTGATTTCGTGATACTTTAGCAGGAGTGCCAAAACTTCTCTCTTTGGTAATGTAAATGTTACTTTGGCAGAGAAGGTGTCAGATCCTGTACTTAACTGACCTATAAACATCAGCTTGTCCCGTTGATAGGTGAACCTTCCCAATCTCCCTGTCTTGACGACTTGTTATGCAGTATCCTAACGAAGTATCTCTTCCCACTGAACCCACACACTGGCAAACGTACTGCTACAAACAATGCGGCAATCACGATGTGTGGCTCATTTCTCACTTCAGGGGACAGATGCAGTGGTAATCAAACACTCTTGAGTAGTAAAATGTTCGGCATGACTGATACCCAAACCTTTTTTGAGGGATATCATTCACAAGGGAAAGGCAAAAAAGAAATGGAGATAAAAAATGCTGTCCATTTTAGAGATCTGAAATATGCTAAACACTTTCAAAATACATCAAGAACATTATTTGTCTTTACTATTGTCAGAACATAAGTCATCCCAGGACGTAATTCAGAAGATCTTGGGTCAGTGAAGAAAACTGAAACAAGGGAGCATGCTGAAAGTTTCCTGCTTTCTCCGCTTGAAATGAAATCTTGCTTCCACTGGTAAAATTGGCATTGACCTCAGAACAGGCCATGATTTTGCCCTTTAATTTGAAAATATGGATAAAGAATGCTCTTTTATAGCCTCTAGAGGATCTTTGGTTTGTTCTATCTTTGTACTGGATGATGCAATCATAAAAATGGGTTGAGTCTACATACTCAGCACAGATCAGTTCGGCGTTTATTGTGTTATGTCGTAGGACATATTCTTATAGAATTACAAGAACAACTACTACATTATATAAGAAGAATACTGTGTAATTGCAGTAATGAATCATTAAATACTTGTTACTTCAAAACCCATACTATATTGAACCACTGATAATGCTGTATTTTCTTAATATCTGCAGGTTCCCCTTTATCTTAAAGCATAAGACCTGACTGTACATTTCGGTTTTGCTTGCACAGCTATAAATTCTGTGGCTGGCTAGAACATCTAAAAGCATATATTTGATTATTGAACTATTATGACATTGAATTGTTTTGAGAACAGGTCACATGATTTCAAATATAAGAACAGTTACATTACTAGAAGTTCATTAAAATATTCATTACTAAGGTAGAATATTCATGTGATTATAGCTAGATTTGATGTCATGTAACTCCATATTGTCTGTATGCTACCAGTATGTAGCAAGCAGGCTTCATAATATCCAATATTGTGGTAACTCAATTGTATACTGGTGAAAGAACAAACTCACTTGTGTGTGATTAAACTGATATGTTAAGAAAAGAATCAACTGGCTCAAAAACTTCTAAAAAATGCAATCAATAATGTCATATAATCCTTGTGTTCATTTGTAAAGTCTCAAAGACCATGGATTTCAAATGCTGTTCTGCAAACAAGTTACCAGTGATCATAATATTTATAGCACAGTTCTTTACAGCACTAGGGAAAGAAGTCTTGCATGTCAACCCTCACTCTCTATAAGCAACAGATGCAACCAGTCAAATATCTGCTTGAGGCATTTGTAAAGCTAATTCTACTATTTGACTGTTACATAATGTTTAATGTAATTTGAGTTTAAGAAGGGATAAAACACACACCTACATGACTTGTTATTAAGTCAGTTACCAACATCATCAACAGCTAAACACAGATTAACTGTACCTGTTCCATGAAGCCCCTTAAATTCTTTGCAGGGTTCAGATCTAATCATTGCTCATTCTAGCAATGCACAAAAAGCACACTGACTTTTAAATAATCATTGTTTGCCTGTAGTCACACTAACCCTTTTATCTCTGCTGTTCTCAGCACCACCTTAGCCATGACTTTTGCACAACCAATCCGTTCTGCTGCCTCTTCTACGTATGCACAACAGATAAATTGAAAATGCTCTTTGTTCTCAAACTAAATAAGGTGGCATTTAAGTCCTCCCAGAGTGGAATATCACTTTTTGTTCAATCCATTTTACATGACAAGGAATTTAAATGGTTTATAAAATCTTTCCTTTCAAGTGACTGCTGTTATCTGTATATCTGATTGATTACATTTTTGGCATACAGCGATTCTCCTGAATCTAACAATTTTATCCTTAAGATGTTCTTATAAGATCTTCTGTAGATTTCCCTATTTGGCAAAATATCCCTCAGTACAAATGAAGACAAAGGTGCAGAACTTAATGATAAGTATTTGAAAAGATCCTTTAGGATATTTACTAAAGAAGTCTTTTAAAACAGTGACCTTTGTTGACTATGACAGATCAACCATTTTGAAAGACATCACTGTGTAATACGAATGAGTTGGCAAGAGTCAATTGATGTACCACAGAACCACAGGCTGGTTGAGGTTGGGAGGGACCTCTGGAGGTCATCTCATCCGACCCACCTGCTCAGGCAGGGACACCTACAGCTGGTTGCCCTGAACTGTTATCTAGATGGTTACTATATGTTACTGATTTGATAAAAGAGCTGCACATCTGTTTCTGTATGCCCAAATATTTCTTTTTAGAGCATCTAAAAGACTACATGGCTGCTTAGTAATATTATTTGCTGACAGACTCCATACACAGTCTGATGGTCTAATGCCTAGGGAAAAGAGTTTCCACAATTCATTAATAATAGAGATTAAATTACAGGTGAAATGTCAGTGTTTCAAGAGACAAAGCTGCAGCTGTAAGGCAAATGGTAATGTTTCAGATAATTTTCCCCCACAGCGATTTCTACCAAGATTGTCAGTGTCTGTGTGCTGTCACCGGGTAAAAGCGCGCTGCAGTCAGGGGTTTGCTCACACAGCTCATTTGTGCTGTGCAGCTAGACATACTCGGATTTGTTTTCTCTTGCCTGTGGTGCAGAGAATAGAACGCTTTCATCAAGAAATACTCCTGAAAACACAAATATAGATCTCATACTTTTTCAGCTTCCGCAGGTAGTCTCCTCAGACACCATAATCTAAAGTTATTCCCCCACAGTATTCAGAAGATACGAAAAGAGTGAGGGAGGAAAATTACAACTAGAAAGTCTGAACTTGGAAGTGAATCCTCCTTGTACTGTGGCAGCTCTTGCTGGCACAGAGAAATGTACATTTTATTACTTCTCCCAGCAGGAGCTGTAGTGAGTCAGCTGCAGCAGGTATTATTGTTATGACGATGGTCCTCATCCCCATGCATACAGCTGGGAGGCAAAGTGGCTGCTTTAGCATTACTGAAGCATGGGAAGGGGGGCTGCCTTACAGGTAATTTAGAAGCTAGCTTCTTAGCAGAAATTACTCCAGACGGACTCCTAACTAAGCAGCACATAACGGGCTGGCCTATTTAAGTTAATGCAAAGCTTTAGGAGGAGGTCCAGGAATAACAGTGCACTTAGCAGCCTGTTTTATAAAGGTGGCTGGAAGCAGCATTCTGTTTACAACCTGAATGATGCAGCATTTCTGCCTAATTCTTCAAGTTATAATTTAATTAAACAGATTTTGTTCCATTAACTTCTGTAAGAGATATTCAGTGCTTGCTCCCCTGATGAAATACTATGCAATTCTAAGTGCAACTGTACCTGCTCTAATGATGCTCAATAGACGTTAGGATAATTTGGTCTAAACATCAGAAGGGAAGAGGTGTGAGGCAAAAATCATTTTACAGCAATGAAAAAGTGTTTAAAAAAACCCCCAAACCCATGACAGAGTACATTGCAATTTACACCTGTGAAGTAGCAGGCCTAGATATTTTTTTCTGAAATTTTTAAGTGAGGAAGTAACCTCTTTGAAAATCATAGAATCATAGAATTTCCCAGGCCGGAAGGGACCTCCAAGGGTCATCTAGTCCGACCTCCCCGCAGTCAGCAGGGACACCCCCAACTAGACCAGGTTGCCCAGGGCCTCGTCGAGCCTCTCCTTGAATATCTCCAGGGATGGGGCCTCAACCACCTCCCTGGGCAACCTGTTCCAGTGCTCCACTACCCTCACAGTAAAGAACCCCCTTCTAATCTCCAATCTAAATCTGTTCCCCTCCAGCTTGAAGCCATTTCCCCTCGTCCTGTCACTACAGGCCTTTCTAAACAGGTTCTCCCCAGCCTTCCTGTAGGCTCCCTTCAGGTACTGGAAGGCTGCTATTAGGTCTCCCCGGAGCCTCCTCTTCTCCAGGCTGAACAACCCCAGCTCCTTCAGCCTGTCCTTGTAGCAGAGGTGCTCCATCCCCCTGATCATCCTTGTGGCCCTCCTCTGGACCCTCTCCATCAGGTCTATATCCTTCTTATATTGAGGGCTCCAGACCTGCACACAATACTCCAGGTGAGGTCTCACCAGAGCAGAGTAAAGTGGCAGAATCACCTCTCTGGACCTGCTGGCAACGCTTCTTTTGATGTAGCCCAGGATGCGATTGGCCTTCTGGGCTGCAGCTGCACACTGCCTGCTCATGTCCAGCTTCTCGTCCACCAGAACCCCCAAGTCCCTTTCCTCAGGGCTGCTTTCCAATACCTCACTCCCTAGTTTGTATTGGTGGCGAGGATTGTTCCGGCCCAGGTGCAGAACCTTGCATTTGCTCTTGTTGAACCTCATGAGGTTCACCTGGGCCCACCTCTCCAGCCTGTCCAGGTCCTTTTGGATGTTGGGGGTTTCTTAGCACATGAGATAACGTATGTACAAAGTAGCAATCGTCTGTGTTTCCACAGTGCCCGCAGTATGATAATCTATAAAAAGACACAAAACTCCTCCTTTGAGAAGTCACCACCTAAGTAAGCACCATAGGTAAGCAGGTGGGTGGAATGAAGAAGCAACCTGCGAAGAGACTGGTAAGCAATGTTTAACACATATATTGGCACTGTCTGGGTTTAGTTTCTTTAGTCTGTCTGCCATATTATTTATTGCTTTCATGTAGAAGAGATTTGTGCATCTGTTTTTGGAAGAAGTCTTTCAAGAAAGGGAAGACAGGAGCCTGACAGAAAGTACAGAGGGGAGAGTTAGCGTAAGAATAACCCGTGCAAGGAAGACATAATTGGTTTCATAGCATTTATGTAGTCACGTCAATGGAACTGCATACATGTGTGCATCCTTGCAGAACTGAGGCTAAGCTATAAAAGAGAAATTATTATTTACTTACGCCTCAGTATGATGCTTCTGCCACCAACTACTCTGGATCCCTGCCTTCCTAATTGCCTTCATATGTTGGAAAAGATGAAGTAAATATTTCTCCCTTCTAAGATGTCAAGCGGAAAGGAATATCTCAATCAGTCTTTTGACACGGTGAGAAGAGCTCATGGCTGTGTGCATGTGCTTTATTCAGCATAGCTGCTGGCCTCTCTCCTCCCCTCTTCCCAAAATCTGCAGCTGATTCTCAGACCTTCAGCCTCCTTCTGACCTAAGTGGTGAGACCCATATATCATCTCATATCCTTGGGGCAGGAGGACGCCTGCTCTCGTGACAGGGAGAAGTTACCGTGCAGAGGTGCCCTGGAGAGCTGCTGACCTCCACTGCGGTGCCTCTAAATGCCTTGTTTCTGAGGGCAAACTTCCACTTGCAGCACAAACCAGTTGTGTCTTTTTCCCCCCCTCTACTTTGTTTACATCATTTTTACCTCTTTGCCTTCTGTTTGACATTTTTCCCTTCCCTTTAACCTCTTCCCTGTATTTTCCATTCTAAATCCAATACATTTATGTTTGTGGAAGGGAATGCATTATTGGTTGGTATGTGTGGACAGACTACCCCAGAGCTGTACTTCAATAGTCAATTCAGATCATACTTCAGATCATACCCAAAGGCTCATTTTTTGTCCACATCAGTGGGCGAGATGTTTTAACTGCTACAAAGACCAGGAGGGACTCTGGTCACTGTTAACCTCTTGTACACTGTAAAACATGGTACTTCATCTGCTTATTTCTGCACTAATCATAATTTTTGCTTGAACTACAAGAGCCTTTAGAAAGGTCTGTGAATTTCAAGCCTCCAGCTTGTTTAGGAAACTGGTTAACTGGTTAACAGCCTTTCCATTAAAAATGGATTATTTCTAAGCTACATTTGTCCAATTTCAAGTTATAACTGTTGGATGTAATTGAGTCTTCTTCATCTCTTTTGGTAATCTTTCCTCCTTCTCTACTGGCAGTATTTGTAGGTCTTTGCCCTTTATGATAGGTTTGTTGAAATTTAAAACAGTATTTGCTTTTCTACAAAATTACCCACAAACTGATCTAATTGTCCATTTAAGATGACGCCTGAACAGAGGAGCACATAAAAGAAGGAAAACAAGTCAAACGCAGCCAGCAGCATATGTAAGCAGTGTGGACATATGCAGCTTACCAGATCACCCTGCCTCTTTCATAACGAATTTTTACCTCTGTAACCTTTCTCAAACTCAAAATCAATGTAATGGAGTGCTTCCATTCAGCCATAAACCCACAGTAGCTCAATGAAAATATAAAATCTCTAGTGATGGTGTGTTTATCTTTAGTTTTGTATCTCTTGAATATCAAGTGGAATTTCTGGCTTTGTGCTTGTGTTTTGCTTTTAAAAATTATTTCATGTGATAACCATGCTCAGGAAAGCATGGCTACATCATAACAGTATGTTTTTTCCACCACAGCTACAGCCTCCAGCTAAGATACTGCACTAAACACAGTCATCCACCATAGTCCAGAAGACAGTAGTTCCACGGGGAAGTTGAAAGCAGGCTGATTGTCTTTTCTACTTAAGCTGACTCAAAAATAAAAATTAGCATTGTTCTTTCATTGTGTTAATAGCTACTTTTATTTTTGGTAGTTAATTTAAAAAATGGGGAAGGGAGTATTCTGGATGACTGGAGAGAACTTGGCAAGACTGTCTTTCTAAATTGCCGTCCTGGTAGGGGGAGGACATTGACAACCTCAGAAAGCCACTGGCTACGGAAGAACACCATGGATGCCACCTACACACACTGCAACTTCAAGGTTATGATAAACTTAGATTCTTCTTAAATGATGATGTTTGAGCAGATGAATCACAAAGGCTCATTTTGTTATGGGTTTGATTAATCCTGACAGAAGCAGAATTTGACAATCTCACACCCATGTTCCCAGTGTATACTGTACACCATTTTCATTCTGTCTCTGAGAGCAAGCTGACAAAAGGTCTTCTTTTGTCAATGTCAAAAGGACAAGTAGGTGGATGCCTGTGAGTATGGTGAAATTGAAATGGTTGAGAAGTACCTTTGAGGGGAAGGCATGTGATATATTACAGGGCTTACTGGAAGAACCAAAAAAGGCTTTATTATGTAAGTTATTTCCTGAAGCTACTGAATTTGGACAACTGGTAGAAAAAGCTGCTCTGTGACAACCAGTCTGTATTAATGAGCTATTTATATCTGACAGAATGTGGTCATTCAAGGTTCCTGGGATTCTGAATATTTTTACATCATAAGCTCTCATTAGCCTGTAAGCAGCTACATGTTTGCATCAGGAAAACTGTTAGTGCCTATTTTCAAAATGAAACATCTGTACCAATTTCACAATTCTCATACTAATCCCTTTCCATGAAGTAAAACTGCACGGATGTTGCCACATGCAGTAGAGATGCTAACCCATTAAAGAGCTCAAGCCTGTAAATGAAACTCAAGTCTCGTTTGACAACCTGAGGAGATAAGACAGTTTTAATTTCAGAACATGTGGAAGAAATATTATGAATGTTGCCTTTTAAATTTTCATAGAGGATATTTTATTTAAGTTTCGTTCTTTGGGGGGTGAGGTTTATGGAGGAAACTAGGTCAGTTTTACCAAAGTGAAAAAAACAATCCGAATCTTGATGCATTATTAAGCTGTCCTTAGGCAGTAGGAAAAAAACCAGCACAGGCCGGAAATATTGTTAAAAATAAATGAAGTATAATCATCGTAAGAGTATAATATTTTAATTCAGGGTGGAACATTTCATGGAGGCTCCAGTTAAAATGCCAAGATATTACTTGCTCCGTTGTTTTTTCATTTTTTGTATGGAAAAGGGTTGTGCTCACTCTGCTCCAACAGTATCTCTGTTGCTGTCTAATATCTGAACCAAGTTTTGGTCCCTGAGTTCTTGCCATATGAGGCTGTGTCTGTCCAAGAAACAACCCAACAGGGGTTACACACTGAGGCCAGAATCTCTTTCCTCCCTTCTGTGCGAGCAGAAGACCATGGCAGATGTACCAGGAAATGCATGCTGTCACATCCTCTGCGCATATTGGATGAGTCAGTTGAAACACTCCTGGTGTTTGTTGTTAGGACACACAAGACCTCTGTGTGCCCCCTCTTCTTCCCTCCAATGTTGATTCTGTCTGGAAACATCACTCTGACACTGTAAAGTCAACAGGAAGTTGCCTGGCACCCTCTTAAGAATAACCAAAACCAGACCTTTATTTGCAAATAAAAATTACTTATATGAGGAACAATAAAATTATGGTTGGGTCATTTAGTTTATTTCATGTCCCTTACACACTGTTCTATACCCCTCTCTAACTCAATGACAACTATTCTCCGATGTCTTTGAAGACAGTGCTATAGGTGTCTCAGAAGTTGTATGCTTTGCAAACACTAAACTTCAGCAAAATACTGTCCTAGAAGTCTCTTTCGCGGCTTCTGCTGCAATATACAGGCATCAAAAGAAATAGCAACATGTGTAATTAGTTAATTCCCGTAAGACCACTTGGGAATCATAACTTATAATTTAAATCTCTCCCTCTTAGACCTTACTGCCAGTTACTTACAAGATCAAAAATATTCCAAGCGTTAATAAACACTAATTTCTGTCATTTTATCAGTAAGTCTGCATATGCTGTTTGGGCTGCTGCATGCAATAGCCATATTCCAAACTTCAACAGATTTGGCAAAACCTTGTCAAAATCAGCACCTGGAAGAAACATGACATGAAACATGAGGTTCATCTCAGGTGTCTTTATTGAGCTAAGAAGGCAAGGAGAAGGAAGGAAACTGCAGTTTCTTGCTTTAAATACCATCAAAAAAGAAAACTAAAATGGAGTTTTAAAACAGTTTTACAACTTTCCTTTTCTGAAGGCACAATTCAAAAATGGAGATTGAGCAGCATTTTTCAGGAGTCTCATCAGTGACATCAGTTAAGCAGAAGGAGGGGGATATTGAGGCTCCATCAAGGTAGAAACAGCGGTGCAGTGGCTTCCAAAAACCTGTCAGCATAAATATTCCTCGGTAGTTCACTTTGCTGCTGATTTTTCTCAAGAGGAAGAAGCAGGCTTGAGATGAACTGCAACAGAGGCTATTCTGTTTATTCTTACGAGTTTTATGTAACCAGATATGATTCTGCAACAATAAACTAAAATGATAATGTGAGGCAAACAAAAGAGGTGCTGACACACACCACTCATGCTGCACTGGAGCCACCTTCTGCAGCAAACACAACTGCAGCCCTGTGCAGCCCTAAGAACATCACCTGAGCACCACTCACCAGAGAGTTTTAGTAAATACGGTACTGCAAAACATAAATTGTCATATAGATACGTCATTGCTTTGATTATATACATTGCAGGACCCTTGCAGCACTAAAATATCTATTTTTTGTGAAAGGCACTACTATGCAAGCAGAGCACAAATGTGAGTAGATACACAGCCATCAGCTGACTCTGAAAATTGATCTTTAATCAAAACCAATGAGAAAAAGCACTGATTAAAGAACAGAGTTACGTTCTGGCCCAGATTCTGGGGTACTGCATCTGTGAAATCAATGTATTTAGCTCTAGGCAGCTAAAAAAAAGTGACAACAGCAGCTGTTTTAAATCTCCTGCAGTGAAGTCATGGAAGTTGTAGGGATTTAGTAATTGCACAGAAGCTTAATAATGCCTTCTCTCAGATAATGCTTGGGCAGCTTGGTAAATTCATATAATTGCCATTAATGAAGGCCATCTGCTGACAAGGTAATCATTCTAAAATTTCTCATTCATGCCATCCAGGGCCTGCCAGCAACAGAGTAAGGATTCCATCATTTATGGTAAAGTGGTAAATGCAACTTAGTTGTTTTTCAAAAGTCACACAATTTCTGGTTACATTCACTCTAAAAAGTAGCACATATTTGAACACAGTAGCGTAATTTAAAAACAATATTCTCTGTTTACTGCCAGCTTAAGCTTTTTGCTGAACTTTCTAAATGCCTAATACAGCACTGTGGCAAGACAAAAAGCAGGCAGCCCATCTTTTGAAATTTGATTTTTTTTTCTGCCCTAATTTACAAACATTACAAATCCTTCTCTCAACTCACCATTATAGATACAGTATTTGTAACCAGGAGAGTGAAAGCAAAACTCTGTAAAACATGAAAACATTACTACTTTGCCATACTGTTATCTTTGAATGAAGTTAAGTAATGCCATTTCCAAACAGTGATTGAAGTACTTATTTAGTGGAAATTTTTATCACTATGTTACGTGTCATTTCATTGTTGGGATGCTGGTAATGGAAAAGGGATGGAAAGGTACAGAAGAAGATACTTGTGAATGCTACACAGCCCCAGAAGTGAGGTAAGCTGTACTCGTTCAACAGACATTATAACCCACCCCAATACCTAAAAAAAAGATAAAATGCTGAAACTGTAAAATTAGCATCCAGAAATGCAAAAATTAATGAGAAGGTACAAACGAATCCATGCATCAGCATGTGAAAATCTGAATTAATTTGGTCAATTTGCACAACTCTGTATTTGCTGCTGCATGAGTGTTACTGCTGAAGAAATGGTGAAGTAATTCTCAATAAGGTATCTGGAATACCAGAACAAGACATAACAAGGTGTAAGATTAGCCTAAGGAGAACTTTGTTTCCCAGTCAGTCTATGGGCCATCACGCTAATATAACCATACTGCTTTTATGACCTGAATTACAAATCTGAGCTGGCAAATCTTGCTTGCTTTACGCATATAAGTTGTCCTATTGCCCTTTTGTTTACTAATTGCCTTATTAGTAAGTCCGACACACCGCTTTTGCTTAATCCTGACCAACACCTCCGTTTGTACAGGTAAATGTGACAGTAGGGGACTTGAGATGCCAGGCTTCCTACTGAGCCTTAATCACAGTTCTGTGCTGCGAATTATGGTGGTAAGTCTTCTTGATACATATATTTATTTTTCCTCCCTCAAAGTTGCATCTTCTAATTTAAAGACTTCAAAAGCTGGGCTTGCCCTGTAGAGATGAGAGACTGGAATTGTATTTCTCCTCCTGTAACAAATATTCAGCTCCTAGTGAAAAGAAAAAGAAACTCAGGGCAGGATTTGAACTTTGGGGCTGCCCTCAATGCCACCCAAGAAAGTTTGGCCTGATGAATCTCTATTTTTACCAGGAATGGGATTCATCAGGCAGAAAACAATAAAACTCTGCAGCTCAGGTCTGGTAGGTGGAGGAACAGAATTGTATCGCAAAGTGATCAAACAAATCTTGGGATTCTTGAAACACAACAAAACCAGGACTTTAAATAACTCCTACATTAAAATCACAAATGAATACTTCTAATAAAAGAATTCATCAGAAGTTTTTGCCTGAGTCCAGGTAATACCCAGACCCCTTATATTTAGTACAGCTCTTTAAAACAGAGTACACCACTGTACTGGGATAACTGAAGTGAACACCTAAGGGTTCCAGCCAGCCTCCTGCTGTCACACACTGCATCACAGTAACGTAATGAGCACAGTATCACCAGAATCAACTTTCACCACCCAGCAGCCGCCTTCTGGTTCCGACACCAAACTGGGAGGGCTGGCCGACACTCCAGAGGGCTGTGCCGCCATCCAGCGTGACCTGGACAGGCTGGAGAGCTGGGCAGAGAAGAACCTGATGAGGTTCAACAAGGGCAAATTTAAGGTCCTGCACCTGGGGAGAAGAACCCCAGGTATCAATACAGGCTAGGGGTGGATCTTCTGGGAAGTACTACTGAGGAAAAGGATCTGGGAGTCCTGGTGGATGGTAGGCTCTCCATGAGCCAGCAATGTGCCCTTGTTGCCAAGAGTGCCAATGGAATCCTGGGCTGCATAGGGAGGAGTGTGGCCAGCAGGTCGAGGGAGGTCATTCTCCCCCTCTACTTTGCACTGGTGAGGCCACAACTGGAATACTGCGTCCAGTTCTGGGCTCCCCAGTTCAAGAGAGACAGGGAACCACCGGAGACAGTCCAACGCAGGGCAACCAAGATGATTAAGGGATTAGAGCATCTCCCTTATGAGGAGAGGCTCAAAGATCTGGGGCTCTTTAGCCTCAAGAAGAGAAGACTGAGGGGAGACCTCATCTATGTTGACAAGTTCCTAAAGGGTGGGTTGAAGGATGATGGAGCCGGACTATTTTCAGTGGTTTCCAGTGATAGGACGAGGGGCAATGGGCACAAGCTGGAACATAGGAAGTTCCACTCAAAAATGAGGAAGAACTTCTTTATGGTGAGGGTGACAGAGCACTGGAACAGGCTGCCCATGGAGGTTGTGGAGTCCCCTTCTCTGGAGATTTTCAAGACCTGCCTTGATGCAGCCCTGAGTAATGTGCTCTAGGCAATCCTGCTTAGCAAGGGAGTTGGACTAGATGATCTCTAGAGGTCCCTTCCAACTCTGTCGAATCTGTAATATTTGCAAAGACATATACCAGGGTTAATAATGAAAAGCACAGGTAGGCAGCTTGAAGAAATGACCAGATAATAACACATTGTGTATCAGCAATACTGGGATTCCAGGCCTTCAGATTGCTAAGGCACGAAAATGAAAATCATTAATTAAGGGAAATCCAATACACTGACTAGGCTTGTTGAACTATCCTATGTAGCATATAGGGCAATGATGTTTTAAATATTATAGATCAGAATCAAATGTATTTCTAAAGCAACTGGGGAGCATCCAGACCTTACCAGAAATGGGTCAGTGTTCTGTCATCACAATTTTTTTGTCTGTAAGGCAATAGCAGTCTTTAAATATCCAGGATGCTCTGTCCCCAAGATAATTTTACCCCCAAGGGATAATTTTATCTTGGGGTAAGTTTAGAAGTTTTAAACTACTGAAGTAGAAACTGAATTATCTTCAAAGAAAACATGCTGTTCCACAGACTAATTTAATACAAAACATATAACAGTAGAGTATTTTGTGTTGACTGCTCCTCCTTTTAAGAAATGATTGTCAGTGACCCAGTCCTGAAAAAGTGCTCTTCAGTGATGACCTGATATTTTGGTGGGAGTCATAAGATAACAGGATGCAATAATGTTTATTTTTGTGTGTCTTTCTGATGTGATTACTTTAGGTATTGATAAATGTTTCACCATACGTATTTACAAGTTAGATTTTCTTTTAAATAATATCCGCACAGAAAAACATTTGATTTAATCTGGAAACGGAAAATGGAGTAATGAAGGAAGGGTAGGAAGAAAGCAAGATACACCTGAATTTTACACCACTACTTAACATACAGAAATAGAAACTTAAGAATCAACCTGAAAGAAAACTTCTGCTCATAAGCAGATGCACGGGTTTATCAAGCTGTACTGTTACTCTCCTGCCATCTTAGTACCAATCACCAGATACTAGCAGTAAATGAAATTCCCATAATATGCTAAGGTATGCGTCATGGTTTTGACTGGTATGGGGTTGACTTTCTTGCTAGCAACTGGTATAGTGCTATGTTTTAGATTTGGGATGAGAACAGCGTTGGTAGTACACTGATGTTTTTGGTTGTGGTTGGGCAGTCAACCCCATCTGCTCTTCACACCATCCTGCCAGCAAGCAGGCTTGGGGCGCACAAAAAGTTGGAAGGGGACACAGCCAGGACAGCTGAGCCCAACTGACCAAAGGGATATTTCATGCCGTATGATGTCATGCTGGGGGAGGAAGAAGGAAATGGGGACATTCGGAGTTATGGCATTTGTTTTCTCAAGTGACCATTACATGTGATGGAGCCTTGCTTTCCTGGAGATGGCTCAACACCTGCCTGCCAGTGGGAAGTAGTGAATGAATTCCTTGCTTTGTTTTGCTTGCGCACGTGGCTTTTGCTCTACCTATTAAACTGTCTTCATCTCAACTCACAAGCTTTTTCTTACTTTTACTCTTCTGATTCTCTCCCTTATCCCAAGAAGGGGGAACGAGCGAGTGGCTGTGTGGTCCTAGTTGCTGTCTGGGGTTAAACCACAACAGTATGCCACATTTTCTTGTTGATGATTTATTGTGTTTTGCTCAACGGTTTATTCTATCTTCTGTGCCTACAGATCTTTAAGGTTTCTTGCCAAACCAGAAGTTCACCTTATGTTACTGTTTTCATAACTTCCTTTTTACTGACTTACAGCAATGAAAGTAACTTTATCAATTCAGGTTGCCTAGTTTTATGTTCCACCTTCTCAGTAGTTCAATTACGCATTCAGTTTTGTAGCGTTGCCCTTCCTCTATTCCAGTAACCCCCTGGGAATCAGAAGACACAGCCAACAGCTTTGAATACACAGCAAAAACACATGGAAGGGCAAAGGACTTAATGGTATAACAGACAAGATTTATGCATCTTTTGCTAGGTGACAAGGCTATAGAAGGCTAATTAATCTTCATGTAGCTAGGGAGCTTTTGAAACACGTCATTTTAAAATGCAATTAATTTTTTTTTCCAAATTCAATTTTAATGCCACCAGACTTCAGTTAACTTGTTTTCTGGTTCGGGGGTCTTCATGTGAAAAGGAAATACTGAGGCCATTACATACTTAAATTATTTCTGTTTTTCCAGAGCTAATACATATTCTTGTCTAGTGCCAGACAGAATATTTCAGTTGGTGGTACTTATATTTAGCTAAGTGAGAACCATTAATCACCATTTCCTGACATAGCATCCTAGAAAGATGCCAAAGTACTTCTATTTAAATTTCATTCACTCAGTCACTTCAAAAAGATTTTATTTCTATGAGATATTAGTGTGGGGATTTGAACTGGCGAGTCGATTTGCTAAATAAGTTCCTATAAATACAATTCATTACAGGCCTTTAACTGATTCCTACACTTAAGATCAGAATGTATGTCATCTAATAAAATGCCTCATACTTTAAAAGGCTAATTGATAAAAGTGATCTCCTGCTTCTGTAGTTAAAGAATTCCTACTTATAGAAAGGACATATCACATTGAATCAATACTGTTTTGATTATATCTTGTCTTTGATCATTTTACGTGCATTCAGCCCAATACTGAGTTTCTCTGGGACATATTCTAAACAATCAAACCCACTGGACAGTTAAGTGGCCATAAATTCTTAGAATGGAAAAGAAAATGTTTATTTTCCAAAGCTTCTCCATTATGGAGTTTATAGACTACAAGAGTGAGCCTTAACCTCTTATACTAGATTTTCTGATGCAAGTTAGGCTCAGATCTTGCATTATACAACGAACACACCATACTGGAGATCTGGATCTCAGCATACATATAATAAGCAGCCTCTTCCAGAATTTGCATACTAATAGAAAGCGTGCCACTGCTCCTCATCCCTTTTTGATTACTCCTACCTCCTGCTCACACCTGGTCTGCTTCACTGCTTTCTGCAGGAAGGCTCTTATATTCTAAACAACTCCCATTTTTCTTGTTACTTCCAATTGACTGTCATGCCTTCTTTTGTAAAGGTCAACAACTTTTCTTCTCTCATCTATGTAGGTGCTAATAGGGGGAATTAAAAGCTAGTTGCCAAACTCTCATGTTTTGCAACCAGGATAAGAGAATATAAACAATGGGAGGGAGCACTAGGAGGGAAATTTCTGTCTAGCCTCATCTATCCCAAGCTCAAATACGCTCAGAAAAGACTGTGCTAGTCAATAAAGTAGCTATCAGTCTCTCATAAAATCCAGAGCACATGAAGGACATACAAGAAGGGCATCCCTGATCAACGGCAGCTCAGATATCCTGCAAGCCCCTGCTGCAGTGCTTGGAAACGCCTAACAATGTAACACGGCTAAAAATAGCCCATGTTTTTCTTATTAGTTATTTAAAAAAAAAAAAAAACAGAAGAAATTATTTTCTGCAATTTTCCAACAATTCTGCAACTGGTGGGAAAAAAAGAGTTACAGTCTAAACATTTGCCAAGGGCTTCATGTAAAAAACTGAAAAGAATAGCCACATGTTGAACAACCTTAAGTACTAGCAATGTATATATGTCAATTCTCCCACTCTCCCTAAATGAAAAGATTTGTTACTGGGCCTTTTATATTTGAAGATTTCTTCTAAGAAAATATTTACATACATAGTGATGGATGGCATTAATAATTTTTTTGCATGTAGAAATTTTGTTCTGTGATCGTGACATAGTAGATAGGTTTTATTATATATATTACATATTAAATATGTAAAAAGAAATAAATGTTTTTGTTTATGAAGTTGGTAGAACTCATCTAACTGTTCATTCATCATCACTCAATTCTTCTGTAACAACTAGCTCTAGGCTTCTTAGAGTGACTATTATTTGATTGTAGGAACAGTGATTAGATAGTCTGTCATGTGCAGGTTGTCTTTATGCAACACTCTATAAAGACCTTTTGTGTCACTGAGATGATTTTGTCAAAATCTACTTTCAGTTCACTGAACTGAGAGTGCATTTGTCTGAGCCATTTTCCTAGGCTCTGTACCTGTTCCAACAAGCTTTTTGTTTGCTTCTGCTAAGACTGTTTTCCGGAGATGGGTATAAATTTGGTAACATTTCACTGATGATGTCGCAAAGATTGAAAGTTGCCTTTAACAATTCGAGTACGAGGCTCTGGTATCTGAAGAAAATACAACCACCAACCCCAGAACTGTAGTCAACTAAAGAAGCATTTAGTCGGTTAAATGAAAGGACTAGCCAGAATATCAGCTTTTCAGGGTACATAGTGCCACTATTTATTGTCATGGAACACTATTCCTTTTAAAAAGCCTTGAAAACTGCTATTTAATTAAGTGTAAGCCTCTCTCTGTTTCTCACATTGAAGAATATATTCCATAAAACAAAGAGTGTGTTGCATTTTGCTTATTAAACTAATGTCTGTTCCTCTCTTTCTTCCTTCTGCCCACCCAGCAGTCCACTCAATCAATGCGCTGCTGTTGCCTAGTTATCGGGAGTTCAATCCCGCTACCATCGAGAGAACATTAGATTCCCCATTGATTTCAGCGAGGGAGGATTAGTTCCAGGCAACAGACAGATAAACTGAAACAAAAGTTCTTACAGATTTTCTACTGAAAAGATGCTGCCTTCCTTAGGGCATTTAGAGCTGCTTCTGTTTGGAAGGCAGTGCTCAGTTTAGTAGGTAAGAAGTCTGACACAATGTTGTATTAATTTGTAGTTTGTGTCTAAGAAACTTCTAACAGAAGCATTTGTAATTTAACTACCTTAAAGATACTGCTTGTATGCATGTAGGAAGCCGGATGCTTATCCTCTAGCTTGACTAGAAGAAAACAATCATCATTTATCAACTCTTGGGCAGAGCTTAGGAGGGCCCTGACCATGGCTGGCAGGGTAATGATCACAGTTCTTAGCAATCTGACAAGGATTTCTGACATGTGGAGCAAGGCCCGCTGGGACCTGACCACTGACTGCAATGGCAAGATCCCCGCCAGCTTCAGTTAACTTCAGTGCGTGCACCATTTGTCTCTCACTGCAATCTGATTTCATCAGCACATCCCTATCACACACCTGAGCTCAAAGGAGAGGCGTTTAAGCTTGCACTGACCCAACTTGGCATGTCCCCATATCCCAGCACAGTGCCGTACGGGTTAGCACACAGCCTGAAACAGCATGAGCAGAATACTAAAGTACTAATTAATCACCCTTTCTCCTTAGCTAGGCTAATTGCCTCAGGCTTGATGCCTTGCTGATGCAACTGTTCTGTGTCTGCTTTTCAGTAACTTCAGCGTTCTGCAAGGTAGCAGGCAGCTACAGACACATCTCACATCCATCATCCTTACACAAGGTACTCCTGCTTCTCCAGCACTGAAAGGCAAATATACTTTTCTTTTTAGGAGAGGGATGTTATTCTGAGAAATAACTAAAAAGCTCAACTCATACCTCTCTTATAGCTGTACAAAACTCACTCTGCAGCACCTTCTTTAGGGACTGTAGCTTGTGTACTGGTACTTCTCCAGATTCTTGCAGTTTCTCCAGTAATTCAATTGCTCTTGCAACATCTGAGTGGGGAAAGAAAAAGGAATACAGATTAGTTTCAACAGTGACTAATAGGTGACTAAAAGGGGCACGCTGATGGTCACTTTAAATTTAAAATCAGCTTTATCAACACATACTGTATTAACCTCATGCCTCAGCTAGGCAACAACACTGCTGTTCAGAGATCCAGATCCCAAAGTATGGACAAACCGCGCATGTACACATACAACAGACACACAGAGCAGTTCAGTCTTAGTTGCAAACATTCTTTGGAACAAAGATACCAGTTCAAAGCAGCTAATGCATATTAGCAGACCTAAAATGTTTCTTACTTTCTGCCTAAGACAAAATAGCACAAGAAGAGTACGGGGCCTACTTTCAGAAAGTCTGAAAGAACGAAGCTGAGTCCTTATGTAAGCACCCTCAGCATCACAAGACCTAAGAAAAATATTTGAACTTTTCTTCTCATAAATCTAAATCTAAATCTCAATCTCAACAACTGATGAAGAAAGTTTTCTAGAGACAAGTAATGTCTGCTAGGGAAGAATGGCAAGTCTACCAGAGAAGAGTAAATGAGTAAGGCTCTTGTCTAGGTCTCCAAAGACCTGATCTGCCCCACAAAACCTGTATGACCCTCAGAAACACGTGGAATAATATTTTTGGTGGCCTGAATTCCCCTCAAGCACCTGTGTATTGTCAAGGGAAAGATCAAAGTGTCTCTGAAGAGCAGTCCAAAGGGCTTAAGTAAGTAGCCATTTTGAGGGGTGAGCAGAAATCTGGTCCAGTTGAACACAGTCAATACCCTTACTCTCACAGCATTTTTCCTCTTTAACAACTAGTTTCTAATCTACCAAGATACATATTTTAAAAAAAAATCCCAACCTATGAGATGCCCAGTGATGCTTTATGGCTAGAGACAGAGAGGCACAAGAAAACAGTGGCTGGTCTCATGGAAGCTAACGTAGTCAGGCATTACTGACTCACACACAGTGAGTGAACTAAGTGATATACCTCCCCATCAGTCTTCAGGATGGTACAGCTTAATACAGGGCCTTCTCCTGCCGTGTCATTTAATTTTATCTTTCAGCTCTTCCTGTAAATTCTCTCATAAAGTTGAACCTGGCAATGCTGTTGTCTTGACTGTGTGGTCATTCTCACATCTTCTAGCATCTCTTGCATAGCTACCAGAGCCTCTATTGACCAGCTACACCATATTACTAAAAATAAGTTTGTATCCTAGTGATGACATGAATGCATAGTACTAAATGATAATATTTGAGGCATTTTAATTGTGCGCTTTCACTGCGCTAAAGAGAAAAAAACACCCTCCCCCAACCACACAACTCCAAAATGACTACAATGGCTAGAAGCAACCTTATATAATTCTCCTTTTCGATGACAAAGATCGTACTGTTTGTGACTGGTAGATTATGCTAATTGAAACAGTTCTTACAATCCTTGGCTGAGCTATACTGACCAGATGTCTTATACAACAAAGACATGAGAAGTTTTCTGGAAACAGAGAAGAGATGACAGGAGATAAGCTGCAATGGGTATAAAATCATAATCATATATTTGCATTTATAAGAAAATAATTATTATCCAGTGGCATCAGTGTTAGGAAAACAGAATATAACACCTCAAAGAATTTACAATCTAATTAAAAGAGGCAGGCAACTGGTCAGTATGGTAGATTGTGCCATAGTAGATTAACACCCAAACAATTCTCAAGTTTTTTTATAGGCATCTGTCAAAAGACAGCTCTATGTATGAGAGGAAGCATGGAAGAAAGCATGCAGTGTTTCTTTCAGAAGGATATTTCCACTTACTGGCCTGTAGTTTGCACCGTAGAGCAGTCTTGGAGCTCATGAACTTTCAGATTAAACTAACCCTAATCCTGTGTTCAAAGGGTTCACTAGTGCTTTTGCTCCAAGCAGTGCTTCAACTGCTAGTGGGCATCTGGTCCATCTTACCAGATCACAGCAAGTCTGAAATAACCTCTCTGCACAATGCACTCAATGTGGATGCGAGGTCCTCAGCACCACCTCTTTTGCTTTGCTGATTTGCCCGTTTCTCCTCTCCACACTATCTGCTGGTAGAGAATATCATTCAAAAGGGATTATTGAGAGATAGAGACCTTGGTGTGATGGGAAAGAGAAGGTCTGGATTAATGGAGCAGGTTTGTGAACTGCATGTATAAAGAGAGCAGTTGGGAGTTGTATTTGCAAATAAAAAGGGAAGAGATGATGTGGAGGTGCACCAAGAAAGATCCCTCTAGAGCACTTATTTAAGTGATTATAAGAAAGCTAAGAGGAGACCTGGGGAATAACAAGGCCATGGAAACCAAGAAAAAATGAGATTCTAGAAATAAGAATATGACTGATGGCAGCTAATACATCAAAGAGGATGGTTCTGAGATTTAAAAAGAGGTAAGTAGACTCTTTAGCAAGCACCAATTCAATGGAGTGCAAAAGAATGGCAATGCATTAAATAAAATATGATGCAACAGACAAATGGGACTTTGAATGCTGTTAGTAATAATAAGGCAACAATTATTTTCCAACAAAACTATTGAATCGTTTACCTTGGAATTCTTCTTTTAAAGTCTGTATCTGCCACCCAAGACTTGTAGTTAGATAAATACTAAATTCACACTCCCCAGCTATTAGTACCAGTTGGTGCAAACTGGTATGTCAAACAGAACAAAGCAGTTAGATGATTTATTCTGAAGAAGCTTCAACAGCCTACAATAATAGATCAGATAAGGCCTCTGGAATACACATGATATGTGATAGCTATTCAGATATTATAAATCAACCCAGGGTCTTTTCCAGTGTCAGTTCAGGTAAGTTTAGAACTGTCTTTCCCAATCGCCAAGTGTATTTGTAGAGGGCCAGTGGCACAGATGACAGACTGGTTGCTATTTTACAGTTGTTTCAGCTCCGCACTTGAAAACTCTGTAAATCTTTCCACATTTGCTATGGTCTTGAACAGAGAAATTTTCAATGAAAGATTTTTACTGATTGAGAAATCTTTTCTGATCCAGAAGGAAACATAAATAGATTTAGGTACATTGATCAATCTCAAAGAGTTAAGTACACGTCTAAACATTTCCCTAGGGCACAGACCACACTCTAGATGGTAACTAATCACTTCTAAAGTGAGAAGTATTACAATACAAATGATAAATCCATATTCCAGTTCAAAACTCTGGCATGAAATTAATGGGTGCTCAGTACATACACTCATATGGAAAACTGGGCACCAAGTTGTCATTCGCCAATACTAGATTCCTTTGTGATTAAGCAGTGGTTTGGGGTAAAGAAAAGCCAGGGTATCCCAAGAAGTATCCCAAGAGCATTCTGATTTTCCGTACTTCCAAATTCATCCAACATGCTCAAATACATGAATGCTGTTACCCAAGTCCTTCCTGTGATTTATTATTCACCTATCATATCTGTTAACAATAAACAGTTTTCTTTATCTTGTCACAATTAAGCCCATAGTTTGCTGAATTTGGCAATTACTTGCAGGATATTGCTCACAGTAGAGAATATAGAATAATAAGAGCTTCATGGGATAAAATTACAGAATAAAAATGAGGCATGTGTTAGAGCCAAAGCTGTTTGTTACCAGCTGATACTTTGTCAGGAGCAAAATATAACAGTTGGTACAAAACAGAAGATTTTGAGCAGACTACAAATGTATAAACATGACTACAAAATACGACCTCATGAAATAGGTCGTATTTCCTTCCATTAATAACTCTGACGGGGAGACCTTAACGAACAATTCCTTAGCACAGGTTAAAAAGTGAAATTTTTCAGTGCACAAGAACTTGAGTGATGCATAGGCTTTTTGCGGATGGTTCACCCAAGCTGAGTTCAAGCTAAAACTAAAGTTCAGTGCTTGCTCAAAGAAGTGGTAAGATTAGCAATGACAAAGATTTCGAACTTACGTTGTAAAAGAACCATATAGCAGGGAATCCACCCCTGTTGAAGTCAATTAGAGTATTGTTATATGTTTGAGAAGGACTAGTATTCCTCTGCTGGGATATTTTCTTGTCCCCTATCTTCCTTCAATTACAAATGTAACTAGCTTTGCTTGTACATGTAAATCACCAAGGAATCGTTCTTAAATACCATTTTCTTACATAGTCATGGAATGTGCAAACTGATGAAATGAGTGTGTGTATGTCTTTATACAGATACATGTAAAAAAAAATAATGTGGAATTACGTTAAAAACAGTTAAGTTCTATGTAAACAAAATGCCCTTGCTTTTTGTTTCTGATTTACCCTTCCTTGAAGCAAAGATACTTTTTAAACACAACTTCTGAAAAGGATTGTATTGCCTACTCTCAAGCATTTTCCAAAATATGAACTCCATTATACTAATGTTAAACTCATTCTAGTATCATTGAAATCTATCCTCATTTCCCACACTCATATCCCACAGAAATCTGTTTGAAATTTGAGTAACGATGTGGGTAGAATTATTCCCCTGTATTCTATGATGCACACACTAGAAAAGGAATATGCACTTATTTCCCCCTTATTATATCCGTCTCTAACCACATACTTCTTTTTTTTTTTTTACCATTTTTTTCTGATTTCCTCATACATATGCACAATTCTTTTCCCTCCCATTCTGTTTAACATTCGCTTTCCTTTTTGTCTTCTCATCATCATGCTTGCCTACAGCCTTTCAGGAAATAATACTGTTTCAGTGTGGTGGGTGACGTTACCAGTGAAACACAGAGAAGGCAGGAGGTGTGGGTTGGTGGAATGCATTTTATCAAGTGCACTCATCAGAAGAAAATCATGACTCGCAGACTCGCAGAAAAAAATCTCATTTCAAGTGTTCCTTCTGTATTTTCATTTGAATGAAGTTTCATCTGCGTTGCTAGTAGGACACAAGCAGGAGGTTACTATACTAACCCTAAGAGAGGAATCACTAGAACATAGAACTAGCAAGATACCATATTGTGATAAAAGTGGAACATTCCCATGCTATACTAAATGAAGTTGAATCATGTATAAATGACCATATAGCATAGTGCAGTTGAAAAAACCCTGCTAAATTATCACTTTATGTTATATATTGTTTTCACTTGCTGATTTTTGTTCAAACAGCTACCAATGAACAATGCAGATTGACCTGTTTAATTTGCTGGATGTTTTGAAAAGTAAACACTATTTCCAGTAAGTACTTTCCAGTTCAGCTTTTACAACTCAAAAGCAAATTATGAATCCACAGAGGGAATCCTGGCTGGTCTGAACTTGGTGCTCTTTCACATTACTGTTAAAATTGGGTAGTCCAGGCTCCAGCATTCTGTGAAAGTTGTGCAGTGTTTACATTTGTTTCAATTTAGTCAGATAGGTTAAAAATTAATAGGAAAAATGTAGCAAATTATTTTAGCATGTTAAATGCTTCCCATTTAATCATAGAATCATAGAATCGTCTAGGTTGGAAGAGACCCTTGGGATCATTGAGTCCAACCATCTATCCTACTCTACAAAGTCCTCCCCTACACCATGTCCCTTAGCACTGTATCTAAACGGCCCTTAAACACAGGCAGGGATGGTGACTCCACCACCTCCCTGGGCAGCCTGTTCCAATGCCCTGAGTGACTCTTAAAGCAGAATGTACTTGCATGCTGTATACTGCAAAATGTGAAAACTGTTGTATATTTACCAGTGTCTAACCTTCCTCTCTTGTGCTAGCCTATGCGTGAGTTAAATATTGGTCTGCAGTCTTTAAAATAAATATATTATCCTCTGACTTAAAAGACTATTAGGCAATTAAATAGCAGCTACAATGTTGTTTGGGTTCAAACAGTAATTACTCAGAAACATAGTATTACTGGTACTATACTCTGGTAACTACTCTAGAATCATGTTGTTGGGTTGCTCCCAAACGTAAAATATGGTGATCACTTGTTTATTAACAAAATGCTAGAGAAAAGGCTTCTTATCTTATTGAGGTATTCCTACTGTCTCATTCATGTTAATTCTGGAGACCCTCACTGTCCTAGAATGCCAGTTACTAGCAAAAGTAAATGTGCTGCACAAACACCACCCTTTGGTACCTCAAAGAGGTAGAACATCACTAGAAATTGACAGCAAGAATACTCAATAAGTCTCTGAAATATTCACTAGCTTCACCATGGCATTACAGAATAATAATCCTGGCAATTTTCAAGCTCTGTTCCGTTGTGCTTGAAGACCTTTAATCAGGCTGAAGGTGACGAATTTGCATGACATAACAGGTCCTTATAATTGCAGTAGTTTTTCATTCCTCCACTACTTTTGTTCAGGTTTAGCCATTCCTTTAAGCTCAGGAGAACACATTCTAGGATTCTTGATGTTATTCTGTCAACTTTGTATCGTAATTCCCAAAGCTTGCACAGGATGCTTTATTATATTTAGCAATCATCTCCAAACACTATCAAATGACAGCAGGTAATCCATGGTTGGGGAATCAAAATTCCATGGTGATTAGCAAAGTTCATACATAATTCATTGTCAGTAGCCCTGGTACATTGTATCAAACTATCTATGTGACTTCATGGTTAAAGCACCAGATTTGTAAAATTTTCAGCCTGTACCTTTTGAAAATTTTTCTGTATTAGTAGAGCTCTGCTGTCAGTTGCTGTGTTGTACAATATAGGGATCCTTATTCTGGTGTCAAATACCAGACTGCTCACTATGCTTCCTTCCATTCACCTCTTTGGTTCCTTACTATCAGCACAGTGCTCTCCTGAAATACAACAGCTCTTCCATTAATTTAATATATTTATTTAATGTAATCTGGAGAGTTCAGAAAAATCAAGGCAAAGAGCAGCCTTTTTTTGCCCAGCGAAGTTGATATGTTTCTCTTGCCCAAAATTTCATGCCTATCAGTAAGCATAAAGGTGTACTTCACCATGGTAAATCAGACTCGATGTGCAGGGAGGAATGAGCTAAGCTGTTAGAACACAGCAATATTATTCAACTCTTTATAGTGTGTATCTGTGAGGTTTATGCAAATGAATTAAAACAAGAATAATACCAGCGCTTTCATACTCTAGTTTAGACGATATGTAGCTTTAGATATAATTAGTTATAGATTACTGCACTGTCATTTTACGTTCCTGTGGTTAAACATTACTATGAAAGCACAAATAAATATAACAAAGCACAACCATACAGAGCTCTCATGATTAATCTCATAGTGAGGGTTTCAAATCACCACACTTCTGATGTAGACATTGGCAGCTCAGCAACTCACCCTAGACTGTCGTTACAGTCAATGAGGAAAAACAGACACTTTGAGGCTACAATTCATCTGACCTATTTTAAATGAGATGAATCATACGCTGGGAGTGCCTGTTCTCTCTGTTGACTATAAAGAGAGACTAGATGATTAGCTTAGATGTAAATGCCTCCATCCTACATATCAGACATCTACATCAGTATGATGAAACCCACTCTTACTGTCCAGATACCTAGTGAATGACTCATCCAAATTTATCTCCATGGGGTCCATGAGACACCATACTTCACAACAGTTACATTTGACAAGAACAGTGTCATTAGCAGGCAGGTCAATGTGCTTTTTAGTTAAAGCTTTTACAAATGCATTAACTGATGATTTTATGTATGTTTTTCTTCTTAATCAGTGAGAAAAATCAACCGTGAAATATGATTGAGTATATCTCTGTCAGTCTCATTTTGCCCAACGTGAGATGACTGCCCTCTATGACATTAGTGGCATAGCCCCATGAGTTTCTACATACATTCCCACACTGCCTTGGACAGGTTCATTTTCTCTGGCTACTCACAGAAGTATGTTTTGGTCTATATGTTTCTATATGTTTAAGCTGCACCCAGGTTCTGCCTGGCTCCAGCTTCTCAGGCACACCATGGGCATCCAAGTCCTCTGATTCACTCCGTTTCTCAGACACAGAGCCTGTGATGCAGCTGTTGCACACCCCAAGGCAGTGTTATATACCACCAGTTTTCCCAGCAGCTACGGAAGAAACACCAGAATATGACAGCAAAGGTCTGAGATATTTTGCAAAATTACTTATAGAAAGGACACAGTTTATTTGCAGGGAAAGCAGCGCCACCTGTGATCCAAATACAGACAGCGAACTGCATGGAGACCCCCTCTCCTCAGCATCCTCAACATCACAAAAGGCCTTCAGGGCTCTCTTGAGCAATTTCAGTCACTTCTGCTGTTTCAGACATTCTGCCTGAAATACTGCCGTTTCAGGCATACTGCTCCTGAATACTCTGCCTAGTTCGTTCAAATGTAACATTCAAAAGGTTCCCTTAAATAAAAAAATATGCTCCTCTGTTTTCTCTGAACCTCACAATGCCTACAATGTCTAAATAATCTCTGCCCCTTCCCACTTTCCTAAGTTTTAACTAGTGATTTCTGTCCTTTCCCCAGCTAGGGATTTTCATAGCCTTAACTACCATGAAGGCCCGCTGGGAGAACTGGATTTGCCTTCCTTTGGTCAATCTTCTTAGCATATTCATTACTCTGCATAGATAGAGCCAGCCCTCAATTTTTTTCCTTCAAGCCTTCATGTAACTGATGTAAGTCACAGGAGCATCTTTGCCAGTAATTTTCGGATTTTCTTTTCTCTGTGTGTCTATGTGTGTGTGTGAGTAAAAGAAAGAGAGAGTTCCTAAAACTATTATGAGTTCATCAGATACTAAGTGGCTTGGTACTGTCACATTTCCATTGTTGCTTTTTAAAGGAGTAACAATAAATCACAAAACAGTGAAGACTGAATTAATGAGTAATTCAGGATCATTTCACTATGATGAATTTCACTGGCTTTATATGAGGCCTGAAGAGCAACAATGCAATCCAGGATTTTCATAGATGGGCCTTTAAAATTAACCTTAAAACCGAATAATTTTCAAATACTGCCACAATTTTTATTCTTCTGAATTATTAGTTTCCTTGCAATTTCTAAAGCCATCAGGATGAGGAGATGCATAAATATGAGTTTGAAAATTTTCACCAGAACATTTTGCCATCTGTGAGAAACCAAGAAATTATAGATACACCAACCCTTTACATTTGACAGCACCCACTGCTTTTGTATGGAAGGCTATGTTCAATACATAGCATCGGTGTGAAAACAAGTTACCAAATTATCCTTTAAGAGAAAAGATTAAAAAAGGAAGCTGAAAATGGAATGAATAGAAGAGCATTGAAAACTATGGCTTTTTCTAATACAGTACTTAAAACCGATTGTAATGATTTTTCCCCTCCATCAGCAGTAGAGAAAAGGGAAGGAAAGCTAAAATTCCCTTTTTTCCCTTTGCATATAGTTTTGACTTTATATTGCTTAATCATACCTGCTCTTCATGATCATAACTATGATATATAGCTAGCCACTCACTGCTGAATAGAACAGATGAGATGTGATTCTGGTTCTTTTTTTGACAAAAGATAGCTGGCTACAAATATGATACAAAAAGACAACAGATGTTTAAAGTTTATTTGGTATTCAGATAAATATATACTCTATATATAATAAGTATATAAGTATATATTCGTTCCTTAAATAAAAAAAACAAACACTCGTTTCCTGTAGGAGGCAGAATATTTTGCAGTTTCATACTTTGTGTTATTTATTTTAATTCTCAATCTTTCTGTAAGTCTTTTTTTTTTTTTCTTAGAAAAAGAAAAGAGAAATCTCAGGTGTTTAAAGCAGTTATTTGCCTACACAGGACATTTTAAATGGTGTTCTGTCTGATTTCCTGAAACTATTAAATGACAAAAAGAAAAACCTTTGAAGCAAAGCTGTAACTCCCTAAGAAATTCAGTATGGTGAATAGACCTCGCCTTAATGAATTAAGGCTTTATTCAATAAAGTCATTTTCACAAGTCAAACCATGTGAAAGCAAGGAAGCTGTCTACTGCCTCCTCTAGCCATAGATAACGTGTAAAGGGATGACTTGATAACTCTCCACCAGCCTCATCTGTCTCCTGATCACATCATTTGATCTTGTAGGATCAGTTCTGCCTCAGCAGACACCGCTCACCATGCTGGAGTGGAGCTGCTTTAAACACCAGCCAAAAGCACACTGGACACTTTGCTGAAACTGCACACGCAAACACTAGAGGTTCTGATCCCAGATTAAAAGAAAACAAGGCTGGTACATTAACATACCCCAAGGACCCTACTTAAGAGAATACTTGCTTTTGTGTTCTAAACCACAAGCATGCAGATAAAACCACTAAAATCAGCAAAGGAATTAAAAACTTAACTATGCTGGAGAAGCAGAAAACAGAAATAATTACAAAGAATAAGCCTGCCTGAATAAAGAAAAACAGGATGAAAACCAACACACTTTTCTCTTAGCTGAAATCCATTCTCTTGCTCCCCTACCTAAGCAAAAGCAAGTATTTATGTGTCCTACGTGCACATCACAAAAGTATTGGCCATATGGGCAACCTCATGCCTTTCCCACACTGACACTTTCAGCGTGTGTTTTTCGTTTGCATCAGAGAGATTTTTGTTGGCAGGGAAGAAGACAGGAAGAGGGAAAAAAAGGCCCCAACAGGTGTCTCGCAAAGGGAGGTAAGGTTAACTTGGGGATGCTAATTCTCCTTCACAACAGGCACTGTGTTTGAGCCAAAGCAGTAACTCTCACTTTCTTCTCTGCTCGTATGTCATTACTAGAGTCTCCTGCTGCCTCTCCTCAGTTCTTATCTCTCCAGCTAATCTTAGTCTTAATCTTTTTCTGTTATTACCAGAAAGATGAGAAAGATGGCTGTGGGCTACTGGCAATCGTACATAGTGACAATACAAATTGTCACTTGAAGTCTAGCATCATGATTTTATCTTCTGCTTTTCTAGGTGGTTTGAAAATCCGGTGAGACAACAGTCAAAAGATGACATTTGTGCAGTACAATGGATGCGGTGCGGTCGTTACATACACATACCTAACATGGCTTTATCCGTAGGCTCAGGTAGCAAGAAGAGAGTTAATATTCTCTCTTCAATTTTAGTGGATTTAAGGATATTGCTTTTTGCAGATTGAATCCCCCTGGTAGCTGGCTACATACTAGTCATTTCTCAGGAAAGGAAAAAAAACTGTTCTTTGAAAGTGTGTATGCAAAAAGCTGCAACGGCAAGAAGAAAGCAATATACATAAAACCCTTTGTTAATAAATCCCTGAAAAACTAGGTGGTACAGATATGGTAGATGGTGAAGCTGGTAGATGTCAACAACTGGCTACTCTTAACTTTCAACTTTGAAACAAATATGACCTTTTAAGACTGCCATGACTATCCTGAATTGCTGCTGCAAGTTACAAACAAAACTTTGAAACAGAAAACCCCTGTGAGGAATGGAGCTCTCACTGTCACCTTGCAGTGCTGTTGCTGTTGGTGGTGTCCTACATGTTGAACAATGATGAGCATGGGAGAAGAACAGGAACTGCAAGGTGCAGCCTGATTTCACAAGGTATCTACATAAGATGAGAGGAGTGTACCTGGCACACTTTGACATGGTTGCACTGTTAGGAACCAAAATGTGCTGTATAAATTAGTAGAAACTCCAGAGCTATTACTATTGGGTTACAAGACTATCAGGCTACAGCGGGGATCAGACACACTTTCCAAAGACTGCTTCATAGATTTTAAAGCCATCATGCCCTCTTCAAGTTCCTCTGGTCTGACTCTGTATAACAAAGAACAGCTATATTATCCTTTTGCTCCTGTGCTGATTCAGTAAATAGCATTTGACATAAACACTGCTGCCAAATATATTGAAAAGTGAAGAGATGATGGTAAGTAAATTTCTGAGGGCTAAAACTCTGCTGATGGTCACGGTCATCCACCTAATCTATTTCAAGTACATTTTTCCCCAATGCTTAACTGATTGTAGAGAGGTTGATACCTTAAGGTTTAGGAGATTTACTCTATCTCAGAAAACATGGCTGAAAAAGAAAATTAAAGAGTTAGTGGATGTGAAGGATTAGTGATTAAACAAGGGCTTCTATTGAAAAGAACCAGTAAAAATGTAATGTTGGTTCAGAAAAAATAAAATAATAGCCTATTTTGGGCAACACTCTTCCTTATACAATTATCCATGTTTATAGAGAAACAAGTAAAATCAATGCTTTGATGCTCTATGTGTTCATTGTCCCATCTTTTAAATAAAGAACAATCCTCCTCCTATCTCTTCCAGAAACAGTTTTCTAATCAAAATTTTCTCTCTCTTTTGAATGATTATTAGTCAAGTAACTACTCATTATGAGAAGCTGTCTGCATTTCCTGGTAACTTAGTGGAATTAGATTTGAGAAATTTGGGATTTAATTAACTATTCTGTTTTGGACCCTGGTGAAACAAGTTCTCAAATACGTACATACACCTCTCTCTGTATTTAACGTATCTAAGATCTGAGTTGGTGGTTTAAATACTCAGGAAAACATTGCTAGTATGTAAATGTGCATTTCTAAATCAAATCTTTTCATCTGAATAGAGAATTAACAGTCAAATGCTTCTCATTCAGAGGCTGACTCTCTGGCAAATATCTGAAAAGAAGATTAAGCTGACTGAGATTAACTTTGAAAATGCCTGGCTTTATACATACATGTACAGTTTAAAGTACATTAGCAAGCATTATTTTTAAAATGTCAAAAATGCATCATGTGAAACAACTGTGTGTGACAGAATGCAAGACTTACACATTTACAGTTATGTGCTTCTCAAAACACTATCTGCCTGCCTTTGGTTGGTTTCCTCTTAAATTCTCAACTTCTACTTATTTGTGCTTCTAATGACTAACTAGAATCAACAGTTTTACATAATTCATATTTCAAATTCCATTGCATTACCTGTAAGAACATTATGTTGTGTCTGAATAACACAGGTCAGCCAAAAGCTTATATTTATATCTTTTTGCACTTGCATGAGTGTTCTGTATGTTAAGAAGATGTGCATGTACATGGGAACTAAAGGGACTAAAGGGAACTAAAAGGACAAATTATCCTCTGCACAAAGCTGATGAGTTCAGTAATTTGTCGCATTTGAAAAAAAAAAAAAGTTTCTGTCTGATAATGTCATCAGAGGGTCCAACTAAAGTGACAGGATGGAATTAAGCAAATTGTTTACTTACAATTACATTAAGAGGTTAATCCTTTTTTCTGTAGTTACACAAATGTCTCTCAGACATCAGTGTGAAACTGAAGTTTGTAGGATCCAGCACAAGGACGTTATTTATAAAACAGATCCTGCTTTTTCAACATTATCTGTAGATAGAGAGTATGCACTTACTACATACAAAAATATCATCCCTTGTGTTTCCTAATCACTAACACTCTTGCCAGTTACATGTTTCTGAAGGAAACATGACTGGAAATTTAAGATACTCCCCCTTCACACTCCACAAAGGTGACTTAATGTTAGAAGATGCCACAAATTTTGTAGAAGACCTTTCCATGTGTCTGTGTATAGGCACAGCTCTCTGAAGAGCAGCAGTGCCAGGGTCCTGCAGCACCTGCTGCACACTGAAGATGATACGATGAACTTCCATTCATTTCCAACCACTGTGCCCTGACAAAAAGCAATTTCCACATCACCATGAGTCGCTCTGGGCTGGAGGACAGGGTCCTTTCTGGGAGGGGGTCAAAGGGGTGTGCTCCTGTACTGCCGTGTGCCCCAGCACCAGGCCTGCACAGCCAAAGACGTTTAAGCTGGACATGTGCATTTAACTTTTCAAACCACGTATTTTTACACCGCTCATGAAAACCAGAGATGACATGTAGGTAGGTACTTGCTCCTACTCCAGCTCCAGAGCTGCAGGAGGCATGGCTGAACTGCACGCTTAACAACCAACGCTTCAACCGCACGATTCCTCACAAAATGTCCCATCATCACCCCTATATCAGCAGCTCAATCCGCTTATCTTAATCCATTTCTTCATAAAAATACATTTAAATAAATCAAATAAATGTTGACACACCAATGTAAAAAAAACTCCAAACATTCCAGTCTGTGACCAAAATTATCACTTTTTTTTCCTTGTTCCTACAAACAATAGGCCTTTTTTTTTTTTCCTTGGAAGAATAAATTTGGTTATTTATATGTCCTCAGTTGGCATATGAAACAGAGAAGTGTTAGAGTTAAAGTGTGTGGCACTTGCAGAAGTATTTTTCAATTTTAGCAGGCTAGGCTGAAGAGCAAGAGAAGACATCCCTGTGACAGACAGGGAGCCAGGCGGGGAGCAGCACATCGCTTAGCACTGCTCCACAGGGCTTCACCCCCTGCGAGAGAGATCTGGCCTTACGCTGCACCTCTGTCAAGGACTGTATTTCACACTGTATGAATCTGATTTTCTCCTCCTGATAAGTACATTATATACTTTTTCCTAAGAAAATATACATTATACTAATATATGCACAGTCTACCACAACTTCTGTTCAACACAATTTTTGTTATATACATATATATGGGCACAGACGGGGAAAAATCCTCATTTATGTAGGCTATTAGAACGTAATGAGAAGAAAATTTACAAGAAGAGGAGAGGAAGAAGGAAGGAGGAGTACTCTAGCAAATAAAAATATATGTTAATAGACAGGTGCTACCCAGTACCACATCTGATAGAGTTTGTCTACCACCTTTAACAGCCGATGGCAATTCCAAGCCCACTTGTATTCTTATTTATCATCATTGAAGATCACGCTTTATAAAGGATTTTCAGGAATTTTTGGGACATCCACTACACTGGGAAAATATTTGTTTGAATTCATAAAAAACCAACAGAGCTCAGTTATGCATTACAGCTCAACAGCAAAACGTCTTTCCAGTTTCCAAGGATATATTTGAAAGCAAGAGAAATTTGGTTGTCAATAGCCAATAGCTATGACCTTGTTATGAAACTTCACAGGGATTAAAATATCAGCACTGTATATTCAGTCTATTCAAATTTCTTCTTTTATCCTCAGTCACATGAAGAAGTGAAACCATCAGTGACATGAATAGTAACTATATAAGGAAAAAATGTAATAGGACATGGATTATTAACAAAAGACAGTTGAAAGCCCCCCCTTCACACGAAAAGATATTCACTTGCTTTTAATCATGAGATGGTCTTTTCACAGGCTAATTGTATAATATCTTCAAAAACAAGATGAACTTCTGAAAAGTGCCCTTTCAAAGCTGCCACTTTCATCGCCCTATGCAGAGAGCAACAGGGACTGAGGTTTTGCAGCAATCGGAGCAACAACACGGTCAGTTTTCTTTCAGAGCAGATTTTCATCTTGGAGGGAAGAGCACAAGTAAAATTCTAAGATAAGCTTTATGAAAAATTTGCCAGGCATTTAGCAAAATAAAGAAGTTCAGATAAGAGTGGAACATCTATTATGCATAGCTAGAAAGATGTCTGCTTCAATTTGCAGGCCTCCATATGACCACTCCTAAAATGAGCGCCAAGGGAAGCACAGAAACCTATTCCCTCCCAACCTATTTCTGGGAGCCTAATGGTTCTTGCAGAAAATGCTTCCATCAGACTGTGCCAACACACCCTCTAAGTGATCACACTCACAAAAAACTTCCTTTAATTTCTGATTGCTCACAATGTGTACCTGTGGCACACAGGAAATCATGGGAGATCCTCAGAGAACTATGAGGAGGCTAAGCTGGCTGGAGGAGATGATGCCACACTTGGAGAAGAGCAGAACATTGCCGCTGGATGCGTATGCAGCGTTTTGCAACAACATCAAGCTGGTGAGGTGGCAACGGCCACAGGACAGACAAAGAACATAGGATTATAGAAGGAACAGTGGGTTGCTGAACAGTGAAAATGGATAAGGGTTACGGGCAACGCACAGGGCAACAGAGTTAATTGTGCTGAAATTTTGAGAAGAACTGGGCAACAGAAGATGGCACGTGAGGGAGACATGGGGCTCTGGATAAGAAAGGCAGAAAGTGCTGGTCACGGGGTAGGCTGAGGCAATGCCTCTGTGGAAGACAAAGGACGTTGAGAAGAGAGGCAAAGGCAGCGCTGCCCATCCCATGCGGAGAAGGACGAGATGAAAGACATCATAACTAGTGTTGCCAATTCAAACTGTTGGAAAATGTTTGCAAACAAAAGTGTCAATAACCAGAATCTGTGTCAACCAAGTTCTTACTAAAGAAATACACATGGAAGGAGTAAAAAAATTAATTGTATAGATGTTTTTAAACATTTCTCTTTTGGTTTGGAGTTACCACTGTTTTGGTTTTTTTTTTTTTGTTTTTTTGTTTTTTAACAGAGGTAAATTAAGCTGGGAACATAATTAAAAATCTCTGGCCTTGAACATAAAACCGAAAAAAAAAAGAAAAAAAATCCCAACCTTACTTTTTTGCTTGTCATTTTATGAAAGGCAGCACTGTAACTTTTTGTTTCAACCTATAACAAGATACTGTTTTCAAAATCTCTGACACCAACTCTCAATTGGCCTAAAACCATCTCCCAGTTAGCTCTGATGTGCACTGGGGATTACTGAAGGGATGGCACTGATGCAGGATGTAAGACATTTGCAATAAAGATAGGAAGGGTGCACTTTTTTTTTACAGAGAAGACTTGTCTGTTGGAAGATGGCCAGCAGGCAGTCTCTCCCTCTCCCAGAGCTCCCAAACGCTGGGGCCACCCTCCCTAAACTCCCTGAGCTGTATCCACATGTAGCTCCATTGCTTTACATTTCCTCCCTCAAACAGTTGCTGATTCCTTCCCCTCCTCCCAGCAGAGCACCACGCAAAGGTCAGGCAAAAGCCTTTGAGATTAAATTGTAAGTGATTAAAATTTCCATTATTTTGTGAACTTGTTCCACATATTAAAGAGCCATAATGGAACTTGCACACATTTGTGCAGGTAGAAAGGCACATGATGACAGGAATTAAGGAAATTAATTCCTGTGCTTTGGACTGAAGTAATCTTCCAGAATGTAATTGGCTTTCAATCATTCACACACAACATGCCCTTCACCTTTAAATGGTAATTCATTGTACCATACAGGTTTTGAATTCCATTTACGTCAGGCTTTAAGAAAGCTACCATGTCTGTACTAGAATACACTGTATATGCTTTGTCCAGGAGGAGACCACGTCAAAGCATAATTCAGATTTCTGATGTATGCATCTATATGCTGTTTTACCGTTTTGGCGATCCTTTGCAGGGGGAAATGCAGAACACTTCCTGGCCAGAGATCAAGCTGCAATTCCCTCAGCAATGCAAGGTTATTAGTGCCACCTCTTCTGAAACACTCGCTATTTTCTCGCAGCACCGAGCTCTCTGTGGGACATGGCAAAGTGGGTATGATTCTACAAGACTTTTCAGGGCTGTGCCTAGATCCCAGCAGAGCTGTGCAGAGCACAGTGATGGTAAACATAGCTGCATCTGCTTTAATAAAAGCAACAGAAATCTGGAAAATCTCACCATGTAGCACTTCCCATTTTCCATGGCTGTGAAAGAAAGACTAAGAGGAAATACTGGAAGCACTGGGATTGGTCTAGTTGCTTCTGAGTTTGCTTCAGCCTACCCGCTTCTGTTGACGTATCAGCAACACGTTATAGGTGACAAAGTGTATCTCTCTGACGAAATGGCCATCTGCAGGCCAGGTGCAGCATTTAAATCTATTCCTTCTTGTCTGTATTTTCCTTTTGCACGTCACATCCTATCATTCTGTGATGTTTTATCTCCCTTGCACTAATATCAGCCCTGGCTGACAACCAGGGAGACTGTAACGTTGGCACCGCTGCCAAATGGTTAGGCATATCCTGGACACAGACAACAGATGCTTATATTTAAATTGGGACTAATTTGCATTTTTGTGTATTGTGGATTTTTTAAAGCATAGTTTTAGTAATGAAAAGGAATGTGTAATTCTGAAATAGTAATACTTTCCTTTGAAAAGCCAGGTTTGCTAATGGACTGCCATCTGTTCAACCCTTTGCCAGGAAATAGATTTGTCCTGCTTACTGAAAACAGTATTAGGGTGAAACTGTAGATTACACAGTGGATTTCTGAGCAGTTTAATTTAAAGTGCATGCTAGCACTTCGTTATTTCAGTAAGAATAACTTTAGATTCTCCTTTCCTACTAATGTCGGAATTCAAGCCATCCAGCAAACTGTATTTAGAGTACTCTGGGGGCTGTTTTGCTCTCAGCTGGGTTCCAGTAAAGGTGCCTACCTCTCCTTTATCATTTCAAAACTAAGTTCATCAGGTTTCTTTTGCATAGGATTTACAGCAAGAAGCTCTCTATCTTGCTTTGAAAGCCCATTTTAATCCTCTGGAAAGAAAGCATTTTTAAAACGGTAAGGCACTGGCCTCAATTGTGCTTTCAAGAGTACAAGATTTATACATGCTGAGAGCCTCTCGGATGCAAGTTAGGAAGAATTCAGGATGCTGTATCAGGAGCTGTTGGTCCCCTCTAACTGATGGAACCGAAGGAGCGAAACTAACCAGAATGGTAAGTTACTCTCCCCTGTAACCCACACAAATCTAGTAACCTTTCTGCTGAGCCTTATTAGGGGCACAAACGCACTGCGGGGGACAGGTCCGATTTTTACAGCCTGGAGGCAAAAGCTGAATTTTAACAGAACTTGGGAGATTTCAGCACCCTCGGTAAGGCTCCTGCCACAGCCTCCGGGCTCGCACAGCGCCAGGCGCGGAGCTGCCCGCGGGAATACGCCGACGCGCTCTTCGGTAGGGTCACATCGTTAACAACCCGCAGCCGCTGCTCCCTTCCCCGCACAGCCCCTTCCCCGCTAGCCCCCCCAGCCCCCGGGGCCGCCTCGTTCGGCCAGCAAACGACCGTCCGTCTCCCCGGGCGCTGCCAGCTCCCAACTCGCTGCCGGCAACGGCCGGGCCGGACCCGCTGCCCCCCACCGCGG
>NW_015094506.1:15978561-16025905 GCF_001431845.1 Calidris pugnax | reverse complement strand
GCTGCGCAGCGCCGCGGGGCGGGGAGGACGAGCGGGCGCCGGATCCGGCGTCTCTGCATCGCCGGGGCCGGGGGCGGTGGGGCGGGCCGCGCCGCCCCGTCCCGGGGCTGGGGGCCCGATCGGCGGCGAGGGGAGCCCGTATGCCTGGGGGAGGCAGCAGGGGAGGAGAGTGCGGTGCGAAGCCGGGAGAGGAGCTGCCTGGCCCCGGTGCGCGGCCTGGGCCGAAGGGACGTGTCCCGCAGCGGCCCTGTTGGACGGACCAAGCCGTGGGTCTCGCCATCAGTTCCACATTGCTGGGTGCGGCCCGGCCATCCTCAAGAAGCCCAAGGTCCTCCTCTTGTGAAGCAGAGGAGCCTTCATTACTGCAGGCTGAGCGGTTGGTCACGCACATGTGGTGGCTGCCTTGTGCAGGTCAGCTGCGGCTTGTGTGTGAGCTTGGAGGCCTCGGCAGAAGACCATCCGTGAAGGTGAAGTTTTACACTAGAGCTCTGAAGGGTTTGCCGGCAGCCCTGTGGTTGTCTACCCTGGTCCTTCACATGAAGTGAAAGGAACCTGGTCAGCTGCTGTCCGAGAAAGGTGTAGCAGAGTCCCACAGAGCTTCTGCTGCCTTCCCTACCGGGAACAAAGGTGTAGAGGAATCACTGAGCAAAGAATGGCGTCCTCTTTGACTATTGCCCTGTCTAGTACCTGTGGTCTTGGGATTGCCCAAGGGATGGGGTGGAGCATCGTCCCCATCTACCAAGGGGAAGGAACTCTTGTCCTCACCTACCTGAGATCTCCCAAGCCACAGGGGACTTGAAAGTGCAGCAGTTCAAGGCTGCACATCAATGAAAGCTTTCAACTGCAAGGGTATTTAAGCACTAATATAGATAATTAGGGAAGCTGTGGAAATTTTGCCATTAAAAGTTTCCAGAGCAGATTAAAAATACATTTGGCAGTTTTAAAATTAGAGAAGTTTAAATAATATATATGGACCACCCACTTCTTCTGATAAACTGAATTCAGCACAATTTCTCTAATTAATGAACAATAAACAGTAGCCCATTTGGGTGTCTGACAAAAAAATGTTTCAATTGGCTAAAATATCAACATCAAGAAATCAGTTCCTGGCAAGCAATCAGCTTTTAAAATCAAAAATTAACATAAGGATTGTATTATGCAGATTTTATGTACTTGCGTAGCAGCTGGATTGACATAAAGTGCAACAGCTCCTTTTAAGTAGTCACATTACTGTATATTGGATTCATAGTCCTGAACAGAGAAGAAGTACGCACTTGGAGCTGTAACAACCTAATGTGACAACTCTCAAACTGTTATGACACTTGAAAAAAGTTTATTACAGATATAAAAGTGTGTTTAAATAATATTAAAAACAAGGTGCCAAGTTAATTAGCCAACCAGGTTGCTTTCCATATAGGACTTCATAGCCCTCAAACTTGCTCTGTTGAACTGCCGTCTTGCAAACTGACATTTTGAAGGAAAATGCAGTTATAACAATAACTTTTCCATTAATAAATATGTAGTATTGTTGCCAAATATCTAACTTTTTCGAAACATATAACTAGCAAAATGAATGCCTGGGTTTGAGCAGGGTGCCTGTAGAAAGCAATAAGCTTGTTCTGCATTTATCAGTTTTCTATCTACCGCTGGTCAGATTTCATGTGCTCTGCCACAGGGGCTAATTGGCACTTGGATGAGAGACTTGAATGGGAGTATTAGCTGCACTCAAGGAAGATGAAAAGCAGCATTTGCTGAAATTAAACATTTCCTAATCAGCATAGCTGCATAGTTAATGCTTGAGAATGTTAAAGACCTAGCTGAGGAATACTTTAAGTGGCTGAACTCGGTAAATTGCAAAGTTGTCCAGCTGAATTCAGCAATGGAAGAAAGGGAGGTGGAATGAAGCAGGGAACTGGGCAGTAGATCTTGCTTTTCAGGGCCAATACCCAGGAGAATCAGTGGACTCTCATAGCAAAAGTTATCAGTCAGAGAGAAAGAGTGCCAGCCAGCCTGCCATCTTGGAAGGTGGTCCTTGGAAGGAAGGAGTAGGTACTTTTGATAGAAACAACTGTTCTGACTCCCAGACCTCTTGTTGATTCCTTGCTCTAAATTGGAGCTTTTAATTCAATATCACATGGTGTTTACTGGGCTAATGAAATGAGATTGAATTAAGAGATTTTATATTGTATGGACTGGAAACTGGCTTACTGACACATCTTCGACATGTAGTTAGTGGTCAGGTGCCAGTGAACAAGGCTACTACTAATAGGATGCCTGGAAACTTTTTCTGGCTAAATTTTTAAACAAAATTTAATTTTGTTCAAAGATCTAAAATGTGGATGTAGCGGCTTCAGTGGCTATGCTTTTAAATAACACAGGCTATATAAAAAGACGTCACTATGAAAGTGGTTAAACCTTGAAACAAGTTGTCCAGAGAGATCTGGACAATGATGTGAAACCTTCATCTTTCAAGATTTTCAAACCTTACTGGGAAAGGACCTGGGCAACCTGCTCTGACTGTGAAGTTAGCCCTGCTTTGAGCAAAAGGTTGGACTGGCTATTCTTCAAGTTGTTTTCATCTTAAATTATTCTATGGTTCTGTAATAAGGTGTCCAAATTACTGCTAAGAATGAATAGCTGGACTAAATTATTACATTTAAAAAATAATGTGTTTTAATACTGCTGCAAGCAGGTGATGAAGAATGCAATGGTTACTTCCATGACGAGATTTTCTTTAGGAGGAGTGTTCTTGCATATCCATCTCAGCATTAAGGTCTTGGTGCGATGTTTCCAAAATGGCTGTTGTGATCCTTGAGTATGTAAAAAGAGGAATGGCAAATAGAACCAGGGAAATGATCTTTCTTGTGTGCATAGCATCCATAAAACACCTGACTGGAATACTGTGTCCAGATCTGGTGTTTTCCTTTCAAGATGGAAAATCAGCTTTGACATGAGGTTTAAGGACCTCCATCAAAGCTTATCAAAGAAAAGGGTAAGAAGGAAATGAATCACTGTGTGTAGGTCCATGTATATGGAACAGGTGTAATAGTGGAAGGATTTATACTCTTTAAATTTATAGCCTTATGCCATAAGGTGATCCCGTGACTGGAAGTTTAACAAATTCAACCTTGAGTAAGATGTACTATTCTAGCAGTAAGGATAACATAAGGACCAATTACTCACTGTTGCTTGAAATCTTAAAAAAAATCAGAGGTCTTTCTAAAAGGCTTGCTTTGATCTAACTTCTAAAGAAAAATAGAATGGCTGTGGTGTTCAGGAGGTTAGATGAGATAACAATTGTGAGCTATTACTCTCATGACTTTTATGACCCTTTGGCTTCCCTCAAGAATTGGTGCTACAAGGGCCGGACAATTATTTCTACACAGCACGGTGCAATGCAGCGTGGAAAGACGTATCACAGCTCTGAATGTGCTGGTTGGCTGCCGGAGTAGCACACCTCCCCTTGTCCTAAGCGTTGCGTGGGATAATTAACCCACTGGAACTAGGATGCTGCCCCATGACTGGAATACTGTGGTAAATGAACCATTCGCCTCAGTACCAGAGCCCTTCTTAACAGGTGGAAGCCCTGTTTCTGGTGGCTACAGAGGTGTGTAGCAAGAAGTCATGCCACAGTGGCACAGCTAAATGCATGTTTGGGTTACACAGTTACTTTTAGCCCTGTTCCAGATATTAGTCATCAGACTAAATGTTGTCAGGGCTAAATTTCACTTTAGGTACCTACATTTGGGTTTTTACCTACCTTTCCCATGGAATTTGTTTGTTCACATTCAGCTTTACATTGGAAAGTTTGTGGGGCAGATGCTTTATTTCACCCCGAGGCTACAAAATAGATAATTTATTTTATATACTATAGTTAGAGAATCATAGAATGGTTAGAGTTGAAAGAGACCTTAACGATCACCGAGTTCCAATCCCCCAGCTGTATCTTGTTTATGTCGCTTTTTGTTAAATGCAGTGTGTTACTCCACTGCTCTTGTATCAACTTGGTAGCTCTGGGGAATGCTGCACATTCTATTTGTAGGATGATCAGCTGTAGCAGTTGTTCCCCTATCAAACAAGCTTTGATTATGTTTGCACATTGCATGAAACTCCAGGTTATTTCAGAGAAAATTCCAGGTACAGAGAACTTTCAAGGCCCTAGATCACACTTCAGGGCTGATTCAGAACATGCACTCAGCCTTTTTTTTTGTGCTAACAATTAGCCTTGCACTTCAGCACAACTAAAAGCAGAGATTGCAGCAGTGTTGTAATATGGGCTGTGATTCTCAGAAGACTGAGAATTTTTGTCATCATTCAGATTTGTTTTTTGAGTGACATTTTGTGTCTACAGCGGAAAGAATCCTTCCTTTTTTAAAAATCCTTTGGTTAATCCCATGCAGTTTCCATGGCAGAGCTTGCTATTTGAGACATCTAATGGTTTTACAGCAGTTTGTTTATTGGGCAAAGAACTGCATCAGTTTCCCATAAGAAATATGATTTAGTGTTTTCTGAGCATTCTATGCATTACTCGTACAGTTCATTTTGCCCCAGGAGAGCCGTATCATGGCAAGTAATATTTCAGGTGGGCCGTAAGATCCTACTACAGGTGCATAGTTGTGTATAGTTCAGTACTTTTCCACTGTACCACTCTGTACCACAGGACTGTACTTTCCTACAGGACTCATTTTACATTCTAGTATTGTGTAATGGATTATTTTTTGTAGATAGTGCAATTACTGTTTTTCCAAACACTGGAACCTTAAAAAATACTTTTTTTTTTTTTCTGTTTTTGTTAAAGATTCAACTCCAGTTGACAACAGGGAGAACAGGATCAAGCTTTGCTGAAAATCTTCTTCAGCTACATTGAAATTCAGGTGGAGGAACCACTCAGTCCAGTGAGTTTTACAGTTTCCAGTGAGCTTCTACAAAAGCCTGTAAGTCTGTGTAGTCTTCTTAAAAATAACTACTGCAAAAGCTAAGAAAAGAGAACCAGTTGCTGGTAGGCTTACGTTTTCTGGTTGAGGGAGTGAGTTGAACCTTGGTGGGCAGGGTCCACCCTTTCTTTGAGGCAAGGAAGCAGTTTAAAAGCAGTTACAAATCAGTTCTTCAATCCATGATCACCTTTGGATTTCCTTGAAATTTGACTATTTCCCTTTGTTACAGTGACTTACTTATTTTGACTGTTTTAAGGATTGGATCTTGACCTAAAGTTTGTCAGTACTGAGGACCTTTGAGAAGAGTATAAATTTTGAGAAGAATGTAAATTTCCCACAGACATCTTCAGTTTGCTAGTTTAGTGCCAGTTCGGACTTCGTCTGCAAGCACTGTACCTGTAGTCTTAACATACATGTAATATATGAATTCACACAGTGGTTTTAGTTATTTGAACAACTGAAAAAAAGCATTGATTTGCCCTTCTCATAGACCAACATAATGAATTATCCACCTACCTTCTTTGTCCAGTCTATTAATATACATTTTGTATAGAATTTTTTGGATCAATGTGATTTCTTAACAAGAGTCCTATGGGTGTGAAAAAAAAAAAAAGAAAGTAGACTAGTCCATGGGAATATATTGATTACGCTTCACTGCGTTTCTCATTTTTTCCATCAAAGCATTCCTACACATGAAATAGATACTTAACTTTTAAAGGAAGTTAAAACAGCAGAACATATAATTTTAAATAGTTTCAGAATTATTAGTGGTGAGTGGTGAACTAAGAGATACAAGGAGGTGCATAGTCAAGTATGTAGCATAGAAAAAAAAAAAAAGAAGTGCAAGAACAAACCACAATTTCATAAAACTGCCGTAGCGAATTCATTCGGGAGTGTGAACAGTGCAACAGATAACACTGGCTATCAGTCTTTTATTTCCTGAAATTCTTAGTCCTTTGCTAATTTTCATGTGAGATCAGTGACATTATGATATGCATCTGAAAATGGGTGGGACACTGATTGCAAGGAGTTATTGTAATTAACTCTGATTTTAGTACACTCTGTAAGTACCTTTTCGAGCCATAAAAATTAAAATATGATTAAAAAGCCCTTTTGGGATCCAGAGTGCATTTTCAGATTTTAATTGGGAAGTGAAGAAAAGCGAGCTGCTTGCAAAGCTGATGTGTCTGCTGTCATAGAAGGTTTAAGTTAAGCTTAACTATTATCTGAAACCATCGATTATCTGATGAAGCTCTACGATAACTAGGTTTGTCAGTCTGAGTATTAAAAAGCACCAACAAACAAGTGAAGAATAAAAAACTGGAAACTTGGAGAAACAGTTCTGTGGCTAAAATGAAACTCAGCAGTATTTCTGTTTCAGTCCTGCTTTTTATTGAAAAAGGGGAAAAGATTAATTTTATTTTAGCTTTCAGAAGACAGATAATGATTGTACTGAAGCTTTCCTCTGCTTTTTTTGGTGACATGCTCACAAGAGATGACAGTATTTAAGTACTGCTGGGGACCAGAATGTCAGGGCTACTGATGATTGTTGTTGAGAATAATACTTTGTCTTCGGAAGGAAAGGGAGCCAAGGGGAAATATGATTAAGTTGTCTTGGTCTAAGAAGCAGTTTAATGATTATCTCTGCATCTCCAATCAACATCACTTCAGGGCTGATCTCTTTGACATTGTGAACAATTAAATCACATCTGGTCACTGCAATGCAGTCACACTCGCCAAGTTATTCCATTTCCTTGTGCACCCCAGAGGCAAAACCATCTTCAGGGCACGTGTGGGTTTTAGATGCATACAGATGCTGATACAACTGTGTGCAGTCCCAGGATTTTAGTAAACTTGTTTGTCTAGGCGCAGTTTGAAGTCTTAGTTCCTGAGCTGGAGAGTCTGCAAAGCTAATCCTGCAAACATCTGGGCATACTCTGTTCTTGCTCTCATGGCAAACTTACTTGCTTCGGTGCAGTCAACTAATGTGAGAACACATGCCTGAGTCAGTTCAGAGTCTAATTAAATGACATATACAGTATTTTCCTTGTGGAAGGCCTTCAGGGAAGCCTGAAATGTACAGATTTAAGGTTCTTGGCTGATTTTTTGGATAACTTATTTTTAATATTCAGAGGAACATTTCCTCTTGGCACTATACTAACAGTATTCTCCAACACATGCTGTTGTCCATCTGCTCCGAGCCCTCAGATGACACCATACTGGAAAATTTGCTCTTCGTTCACATTCAAAGCTGTCAAATTTGCCTTCGAGTTGACCCGTGTTCCATTCCAGGCCAGAGAACAAATTCTCAATTTTTTCCACTCTACTGGCTGCAGCACCGTCAACAGTATATACCTAAATTTTTCTTTAAATAGACAAATACTGCTGGGATTAGCACCAGGTCACAGGGGTCTTCTGCCCTGCTTTGTCCACAGCCACTGGTGATGAACAAGGCCACTGTAGCAGCGCTCACGTCACATCAACAGCTCTGATCAAACAATGAGCCTCTGGTTTTTCTCCAAGACTGTCTTATTTGCTGCAGCGACTGTCGGAACTATCGTACCTCAGCAGTGGTTGCAATGAGCTTGTAAGTTCTTGATACCATCAAGCTCTGTTTGATGGTATCATCTCCCTGCATTGGCACAAGAAGCCACCTTTTGTTACACCTCTTTGCCTAGTCAAGCAAATAGACATACAGTTAATTGTGTCCTGTGAGCAGCTGCTGGAGACAGTGTCTCTAAGCATAGTGACCACTGGACAGTTGCCAGCGGCCAGTTCATGTGAGGGCATCCCAGACCATTTGTGCCTCCCCCCAAAGAACACGTTCAGTCTTGCAATGATTCACAGGCCTCTCTAGCCTTTTGCTGTGACCTACTGTGAAACTCTAGATTCCTGACACTACCTCTATTGAGACACAGGAGACAAGGCAGTCACTCCTAAGTTGGCGAGTGTTATGTGATTTGGGGAATTGAACTGGACTCAAGCGTGGGCATAGGGACCAACTTAGCTTTACTTTGTGGTTCATTCGTTGCAGCAGCACAGAAAAGGAGACCATAAGAGTATCCCTAACCAAGATCTTCTTTGCCAGAGGGTGAAGTGGCAGGGTGGGGAACTGAAATTATCAGAGAGAAATCATGTTTTGGCTTGATTCTGCTTTGCTTATTTTTTCTGAATCCAACTATGTCCTTTCTCCTAAGTAATACTGGTTTTTTGTAGAATGTCCTCCAATATCTTTACCCTGGCCACTAAATGCACTTCATGTACTAAATTGCCCCAGCTGTGTTGAGGATCTGCCCTAAGTAGTTGATTACATATTACATTATGCAAAGATAGCTGAATCTACTTCTGCTGATCCAGCCATAAGGCTAATAAAATCAGCTAATAAAATCAGCAAAGGAACAGCACTGATTATATGGAAGAGGAATGAATCCTCACAATCCCCAAAAGGATTCGTCTGAGGAAAAGCAGAAGTGCTGCTGATCTTTATTTTCACCTTTTCTTTACCTTGAAAATGGTATACCCTGAGAGCAAGCTGTTCATATTTAGCTCTTGTCCAGCACCCTTCTGCAGTGATAACTTGCATCTCACTCATCTGCATCAGTGGAATACATTTAGTTTTCCTGTCTGGGATCCTCTCCACTAGATACATTGATAGACCCAATCTGCTATCTGCCAGTGAGTAAGCAGAGGTGCACTGCTGAAAACATAGCAGGATGAGGCCCCATATGCAGTGACATGCAGCTACAACGGACATGGACCAGCCTAATACTGTTACTATCGTCTATTACTGCAGTTCTTCCTATCGTCATGTGAGCTGCTCTTGTTATCACCTGATGATATCTCACACGCTAGGAGAGAGGGAAGAACTTGAGAAGTCTGGGTGATGAGAATAAGTTTGAGTCCAGCAGCTCTACTTCCTGTCTCCGGATCCGGTTCAGCTGTACCAGCTGGGGAATGTCTCCTGACCTTCCCTTGCGTTCTGAGTGACTAACCAGAGTGGAGCGTGAGACAATGTACAATGTCTGTCATTTACTAGGACTGAACTAATAAGCTTTGCTGAACCAAAGGAGACTTCATGGGGTTCAATGTCTCTGTGGTGCACTGTGTGTGAAACCTGCACGGGCAGTTAGAGTTAGACTTGGGTATGCATGACTAAGGCCACGTCAGTGGATTTCAGACAGGGAGAACTGAGTATCAGAAGACCGCATAGTCCAGAAACTAAATGAGGACAATAGCAAGAGAAGGGCACTGTTATTAGCAGCCTGTGGGATGGGAATTTGCTGGATTTGTCATTTTTTCATTTGCTCTTTGCCTGCAAAAGGTCTGAGTTCTGCAGTTCATTCATTTTTTTTTCCTACTGAAGTAAGACTGAACAGACTATTTTGAGCTTGAGTTTTCTGGCAGGAATAAGGGAAACTCTCTGTCTCACAGATGGGCCAGTGAGAGATTTAAAGTCTGTTTTCTTTTTTCCCTCCAGAGATACCTGTGAATTCTTAGTATCCATGCAAAAGAAAAGCTGCGTCTGTTTCCCAGGCTTGTGAGGGATTTCAGAACTGTCTTTATGTAAAACTGCTGAAGCTGGCTGTACTCCAGGGTATTTCCAAGAGAACAGGACTACTATTATGAACATATAACAATTTTTGAAGAGCAGGGGATTTCAGGATCTTGATTCAGATTCATCTTCTGGTGCGGGATTAGAACCATAAGGTGTGGAGCTGGAAGGATTTTCCCCTCTGTATGCAGACTTTCAATACATCCCCCATCATTTATGTGTGCTTTACATTTTCCCTCTGTGTTGAAGGAGAAATTTTGCCCACAACACAGTGCTCATCTTCTAGGCCAATAATGTAGAACCAGAGCTGGCTTTATGCTTAACAGCATCACAGAATGATATGGGGTTGGAAGGGACCTCTGGAGATCATCTAGACCAATATCCCTGCCAAAGCAGGTCCACCTAGAGCAGGTTGCACAGGAACATGTCCAGGTGGGTTTTGAATGTCTTCAGAGATGGAGCAAAACCAAAATAAAAAGAGCAAGTGCACAGCATCCCTGAGGTCATGCCAAAGGTGAGCACTCCCTGCTTGCCGTGCAGCGAGAGACAGCAGTCCTGATGGTGCTCTGACAGCCCCTGTCTCTGTTAGATGACAAAATGCTGTCTGCTGGCAGAGTAGATCCTTTCTTCATTTAGTAGGAGAGGAAAGTGTAGGACCTCATCACTTACCCACTGCCCCTGGAAGTGTTTCTGGCCACTTGGACCTGCACTGTCCCCCACCCCACGTCTGTGGCTGTTGCTCTGTTAGTGCTGTAAAACTGAATACTGTTGCAATGCTGAGGGCAGGAAACACCAAAATACAATTATTTTTTTCCAGCTGCGAGCAAGCTCTGTATCGAAAGAACTGGCTTGATGTGGAGTAAGATGGTAGCCAGGATATGGTCACACCGAAAGGCTGTATGCACAAGGGGGCAGAGGAGAGCTGCGGTGGGACCCCCTTGCTTTTGGAGGAGCGATGAAGCAGGCTAAATTGCTGTGTAGCAGATCACAGCTCCTGGCTGAGGAGCACAAGAAGCAGTAATAACCTCTTTGCTTTACGAGATGATACCTTTTCACTTCCTGAGACCATCTGCTCAAAGTTGTATTGATTTGCCTTCCCTTTTGAAAGACATTTCCACCAGGACGGAAGAAGGCTATTAGCTATGTCCGTCTCTTTCTGCTGAACCACGTTTCTGGGCATAGTAGTAGGATGATTTACAGCTGGTCTGGGCATTTGATACAAGGTTTGATAAAACAGGTATGTGTTAAACCTTGAAACATTTTGCAGGTTGGAAAGTGACTAGTTCAAAAGGTGTGGCAACAACAAGTGAGCTTAAAACCCTATGCTTTCTTATAAAAAAAGTCAATTTTTAATCTGGTTTTGTTTCACAATAAATATCCCTTGGCTAGCTCTGTCAGGTCTGATGACTTGACGTAGTAAGACTGTCTTTCTGGAGACAGACTCTGAAAGTTTGATGTCCCTTCTTTCCCCCCCTGTTTGTTTGACAGTTGTGCTATTATTCCTTGCTCCCCTCACTTCAGTTAAAATACCATGTTTGATATATACCTAGAGGTCTCAACGCTATCATTCTTAATGCCTATGTTGGTTTTTCTGATAAAAGCTAAAGGCTATTTACATCCATAAATCTACTATAGTGTGTTCAATAGAGTATTTAAGTGGATTTTGTGCTGTGAGACTGGCCTGCTAAGGGACTTTGTTAATAATAAGTGTAGAAAATGCTTTTAAACTGTGTTTCTATGGCATTCAACCCCTGAGAAATGAAGTCTAAAACCACTTTTAGTGATACATACAGGAACTGAGTATCTATATACATGTATATGCACCAAATGAATTGCAGCAGGGTGTGAAGGATATTTTAGGATCCAGTGCTTCAAGATATTGAGCTGTGCTAATTCCCTGGAAAGCTGAGTAGGGGAATGCTTCTGTCGAGAACTCTTGGGCTTTTGAACTTGCATTATTCAAAGCCACTCCTGTTCCCCCATGCAAACACAAATTACATGGAGTGCAGCTAAAGGAAAGACAATGGGCATTATTTTACAGGCTAGCTAAACAAAACAGCATTGTGGACAAGCAAAGAAGAACAGTTAACCATTATGCTGAGCATAGCAAGTACTCTGTGAGACATAATTTATGAATTGCATTCATTAGTTTATAGGGTTGATGTTATTAGTAATGGATTAGATTATTAGCATCCACAAGGACAGAAGACAACCTGAAGAAATCCAAGAGTTGGCAAGGCAAAGATGCATTTTGCCCGTCAGTGGGTTGCTGAATATTTCAATACAGAGATGGTCAATACTCTAGGGCTAAACTAAACTGCAGGTGCTGAGAATCTCCTGGATGAGGCTTCCATCACCAGCTGTTAGGCATTTTAAAGGCATTACTTCATTTTTCACTAACTCCAAAACAAAATGTATCTGGCATTGGAAGGCATTTTAGCTTTGCATCACTGAGAATTAAAAAAAGAGAAAAATTATTGTTTTGTTCGTACCAAAATGAATGTTGTGAAGCCTGTTTAAGCCAAGCTTCAATTATCTCAAAAATGGGAATTTAAATGTTTCTACCAGTGCAATGTCAGGATACTGCAGGAATTAAATGATATTCATTAGGGACTTGGTTTCAGTCATATAGAACAGCATAAACAAAGATGGGCACATTCCAGATGTTAGATGTAGCAATTTAAAAGGGAAAGGGTTCCCACTCCCATTTTTTTTAAGACTACTTTCCTAATCTAATGAAGCAATTTCAGGGAGTAGGATTATAAATCAGCTACAAAGCTGGCCTTGTTGCTTAGACATGTGCGGAATATAAATATTGTAAAGCTTTAGAGAACAGATGGTCAGAGATTTCAGCAATGGTAAACATCAGCTTTCTGCTTTGGACTGGTCAGTGTTAGGCCTAGAGGTCACATTCAAGCTGCTCTGAGTTTTCCTGCAATATTTGGATCTTACACGACTCTTCCGTCTCATAGGGCTTCCTGTAAGGATCCATCCTTGGTCATTGAGCAATCCAACAGCGTGCCATGACTATCTGGTTACAGGAAAGCATAGCTGCAGAGGGCTCCAGCATGTCACTAGCAAAGGAATGAAACAGCTGTACTGAGATGAATTTTGCTTACTTTGGGCCTTTGTTTCTATCTGGGTTTCAGGGATTACAACGTTCTAATATCTCATACCTTTTTTTTTTTTTTCCTGACTGATGTTTGGGGATCAAGAGACACTGAATGAATCCAAAATGATTTTTTGGATGCAGAGAGATTTAAATAAGACAAGAGAGATCATAAATTCTGGAGAACGTTTCAAAAGAAAATTCTTTAGAACTATTTTGTCTTCTTTTACTTCTCTCCAAACACAGCGGATATTCAGCTTTAGCCAACTGCTGTAACATTTGAGACTGTCAGACTTTGGGATCTATCAAGAAACATGAATTATACTGCTGTCTTCACATACCTTATGGGAAGCAAGGAATGTCTATGATGTGAACTGCTATAGATTTCATCCTGTCAGCAGTCCGACAAGGTTCCAAAAATGTGGGACTGGTTGGGGAAAAGTTTAGCAAAGACTTAAGAAAATGCATGGATAAGAGCTTTGGAAGGGAAGGGATCACTCAGCATTCATTCTGAAAGGATCTGAGTAATTCTAAAGTCTCCCAGAGGAAAAAAGAGAAGCATCTTGTGACCTATTACAGCAAAATTTGCAAGGAAATGCTTGTGGGACTTTCTCTAATTATCTTTGCAGTGCCTATTAGCAACACACATATGTTCACAATCTCAGGCAATAGCAGACTGATTTAATATGCACACCTTTAAAGCATATTTTGTGTTTGTAGCCTTTTAGTACTGGATGATGTCATCTTACATGTGGTTTGTGACAGCAGCTACCTGAATTGGTGTGTTTTCTTTTGTGCTCTGATCTATTTTCCACAGGCAAGACAGATTCATCATAATTAGAAATTTATGTCACTGCTCTCACTAGCCACTCACAAGATTAGAAAAGACAGCAACAAAGACATCAATTATTTAACCATAATTTACCTTATTGTGCCCAGAATAGCTAACTACAAAGAAAATGCTATTTATTTTTCAGTAACACACAGAATAATTTATGGATTGCATTTGAAGTATGTGAACTGCAGTGATAAGTTAACATAAATATTCAGCATTTGAGGAGCCAGGAATCCCAGCAAGGGAACAAACTCTTTATCCTTACCTTTCCCTGCCTGTAATCAGTTCTCCTTGCTGGGTGACTGCTGCTATTCTCGGTGGTTGGCAGAGCAGGCTGCGAGGCTGACTGTCAGCAAAATGACATGAGTTATGTTGTCACCTCTCCCTTTCTTACAGACCCCCTCGTCATTTATACCTTAGTTTTGAATGTTGTTATTCTGTCTGATGTCTTCAGATCTTGAAAAAAAGAGTACTTGTTACTTTGGCTGCAACTGTTACCGTATAACAATGTCTCCCCCCTTTATTTAGAGATATATATAAAAACTTATTTAACAGATATTTATATAAGTAATAAAACTTATTTCTGTAATCTTGAAAACGGCAGATATACCTTTTGTCCTTTTAATCCATGATGGTGCACTGATGCAATTTATCTTTCTTCCAGCCATTCACTTCTTTGCAGTCTCAAACTGTCTCAATCTGTTCCAAATCTGTTGCATCTGAGTTACAGAATAGGTGCTTGAAGTCCCACCAATTTGTTACACTCAAAATCTCCCTTTGGGGAAAATGGAGGACCTCATAGACAAAGCCATAAAGACCTTATTCCTAATCTAATTGAAATCTTAATCTAATCAAACAACGTATCAGCATCCCAGGTCTTTTCATAGGATGAGTATCATTCTCTCAGTTCTAGGCTAATTTTCACGTGCTTTCTACGTCTACACGCCACACACTGCTTTTTCTTCACTAATCTGCAATGTGGCATTACATCTGGGTTTTCAATGCATGTTGTGATTTACGCATGCTGTATATACATAAGTTTTGTTAAGCCTAACATTGGTTTTGCACGGCTCCCAGGATCGCATTCCTTCAGTAACCAGTAGTTGACTGCTGGTGAGTTGTTTATAGCCCTGTGGCCTCCAGTATCACCCTGTGCCCACACTTTCAAGTTCCTGCTGTCATCTCATGCTTGTACTCCTTCATGCTACTTTATTTTAGTATAAAAAGTCCAGTTCTGTACATGTGTTTTGAAAATATCTGGCAGATTGGGTGTCAAGCCAAAGACAGGTGAGAAAATCCAGTTTAGGATGTGGGGAGGACTGACTAGACAGCTCTCTATGCCATAGCATTGCATGCCTGTACCTGATCTGATTCCTGCATGATTTTAAGTCTCATTTCATATGCCATTTGTAAACTTCTACCCTGATTTTAGAAGTCTTCTACAACAAAGATCACAGCTATTCTAAAACGCCTGGATCATAAAATAACTGGATGTCTTGCACAGGGTATTGGGGTATTATTTCATAGTGTAAGGTGGATTTTGCATGAGGTTTAAACTAGAGGTTTGATGGTATGTTGGTTGTGGTTGTGCAGGCTAAAGCGTTCTTTCTCAAGTGGTAAAGCAAAGTGCAGAAGACTGGAATTGGTTCTGATTTTCTTTAAAATGTTATTTTTTCATTAATACATATTTATAAAAAATATAAATTTTGTTAGTATTGAGCTATTTAGTTCTTACTGCTTGAACATTTTTTCTCAACTTTCAATATGACTTACTTTTAGGATCAAAGTTACTGCTTTTTCTTTTATTGTCAATTCTGCCAGTAGAAGTTTAGTAGCTTTACCTTTTCTGTATTCATTGAGTATAGGTCCCTCCAAGTCCTGAACTGCATTTCAGTTCTTGTTATGAGGGAGCAAAATGTCATCTCCTTATTGGTCCGATTTATATTATTTCCTCATAACAAGTATTTGTAGTAATCATTGTGGTGTTTTTAATCTCGGGTATTTCAGATGAATGCTTCGTTGAACTATTCCATTATCAAAGTATTTAGTTTTTAAAAGTAAAGGAACTTGTAGTGTGAAACCTCTGTATGCTGTCTCTGCTTAACATTCAGATCCTGCCTGATCATTTCCTGGCAGAATTTATTATAATATTAACAATGAGTGTTTTTTAAAGTTATTTTGTTAATATAATTAAAGCAAAGTAGCAAACATCTGAAGAAAACCTTTTGATAACAGAGAATTTTCTGATAAGAGAATGAGTCCTATATATGTTTGCATAGCCCTGAAATCAATATGAATAAATTGCTAGTAAGTTTGTCTCTTGAATATATCCAAATTTTGTGTTTCATCAAAAATTTATGTCATATAGAGCTGATGTAATAAAGAACATCAGTTCACCACAGAGAGGTTGATGCAGTATGTATTTAAGCATAAGACATTGACAGATGTAATCTGAAATATATAAAATTCTAATTTTACCTGTTGCTATATTTACTGACACATCGCTGATAAAGTTTTATCTCAGTGTTCTAAATGTGATAAAAATCAGCAAAGCATTGCTAAGAGTTCTGAAGGTACCTGTCAGCTTGAGTGTTTGCAGATGGAAGGAGGATATTTAAACTCTTACTCATCATTTGAGGATGATGCGTATCATGACCATTTGCATGGGCAGTTATTAAATGACATAGATACCTGAGAGTAGTCTTCAAAGAAAAAATTCCCATTGTTATTTGTTTTTCAGATTACTTCCTGAGAATTGCCTAACACTCGTGGGGCTTCCTTTGGAGGTTGTTTGTGGAAAGGGTTAATCTTTCTTTGTACACAAGACATTTTACTTGTTTGTTTACATGTTAATCTTGCAGCCCTTTTTAAATTGTGTCCAAGAATTACTCAGATCTCTGTTGGGCTATATAGGTCTGAAAATGAAGGTATTCAAACCCAAGTAAGTACATGATTTTCTGGATCAGCAGAAAAAAGCACCTCACAGGCCTTTCATAGGCCATTCCTTGAAGTTCAAGAAGCATGGTTAAATAGAAACAGCTGCTGGAGAATGTATATACCTGAGGATGATTTAAGTAGTCACTGGCATCAATCTTCTCTAAAATTAAGAAATCCAAGAGGCAAATGTCAGGGAAAATGTCTTTACAGAAGGAAGACAAGGGAAATGGTATGCATGGTTGGCATGAGCACTGGGTAAGAAAATAAAATTACTTCTTCAGATAAGACGAGAGTTACAAGGACCATAGCTGTCTGTCAGATGAGAACCTAATAGCAGCATAAATGAAAGTTCCAACAGTGAAAAGTATAGTGTTGAATTATTCAACAAAGACTTAAACCCAATGGTAACATAGAGCAAGCTGAGACTCTGCATAAAATGATACTAAATTCAGCGTAACTGGGGTCTTCTGAATATCTCTTTCCTGTATGAAATACAGATGTGTATGCACGCACAGAATTACATGTAATAGGTGAATATACCACACAGTCTGTTTTATTAAAATAATTGCTGTCAGTGTATCTGGTACAGTAATTGAAAAAGAAATTTTGAAATGCTGGTCCCGAGACCTGAAAGTACCAAAACAACATATTTATGTGCATTCTGCTCTGCAAAAAGTGCTGATGTATGTTTGAAGTGTGAAGTACTATATAGTGGTGCATTTCTCCTCTATTCAATACTGGCGAGGCCACGCATGGAGTACTTTGTCCAGTTCTGGGCTCCCCAGTATAAGAGAGACATGGACATAGTGGAGAGAGTCCAGTGAAGGGCCACTAAGATGGTTAAGCATCTCTCCTATGAAGGAAAGGCTGAAGCTGTTCAGCCAGGAGAAAAGGCCACTCGGGGATGTCATCATGATGGGAGGTTGTGAAGAAGATGGTGACAGGACCAGAGACAAACTGAAACACAGGAGGTTCCCTCTGAACATCAGGAAACGCTTTTTTACTGTAAGGGTGATGGAGCCCTGGCACAGGTTGCCCAGAGAGGCTGTGGAGTCTCTCTCCTTGGAGATATTCAAAGGCTGCCTGAACGTGGTCCTGGGCAACCAGCTCTAGGTGGCCCTGCTTGAGCAGGGGGGTGGAACTAGATGCCCAACAGAGGTCCCTTCCAACTTCAACCAGCCTGTGATTCTACCAGTTCAGCATAGCTAGAGATGCATATCTGTTTCTGATTTTGTGTATATTCCCCTGCAGAGTATGTTAGTAGTACTATTAATGCCAATTTGACTAGTTTTGCACTGTTGAAGTAATGAATTATGAAGAGGATGCAGTTTAATTTAATACATACACTAGGACGGTTTTGAAGGACATTTATATGTGATTACACGAGACCAAGTAAGAGGAGAGAAGTCTGATGTTTTTTAACTTTCTGAACAAGGCAAAACGAGAAATTATATTAGAAGATGATAATAAAATCATTGCATTAGAAGACATCCATTTGAAGAAAAAAATATTATTCATACAGCCAACTATCTTACTGATTTGTCATCTAACCTTTAAATAAGTAGATTATGGTGTGTTCAGCAATGAAGTTCATAAGGCCTTCAGAAACCATGGTAATTTTCCTGAACTGTGAAAGAGACACACCTACCTGTCTTTATTATTAATAGGCATTTGCATGTCTAATCTGTCTTGCATTGTGCTGAGATTTCTCTCTACTGGAGTGGCAAAGTGTAAAAACTAATGGTATTTTGGAAGAAGGATTCTAAGGTTGGTCTGTTAACTCCACTAAATTATCTCAACTTCTGAGTAATAGGCTGAGCCTGATCCCAAAGGCTGCATTTCAATCTTTTGATTAGCAGAGCTTGAGAGCACTTCTTGGCTGGCAAATTAAGTCACCATGGAGCAAACTTTGCATTCTGACTCATAAATGCTCTTTGCAAATATCATTAACAGGCTTTGGAATAAATCCTGCCTTCATTTTTTTTTTTGTGGTTTTTTTATCCCCAAAAAGAATTTACCATAGCAAGATGTTTTGTACACATCAGTTGTTCATGTGGATAATTTTTTATGGGGCACAATTATGACGGTGTATCTGGTTTGCTTTTTGAATAAATTTCTAAATTTGGAACAATTGTGTGCACTAGAAATGCTGGTTTTCAGTGTCTTTTTTCACTTATGGTAAAGGACAACTGCAAATCTGCTGACCTGAGTACTGCAAGGAGACCTGAATACTGCACAGGAGACCTGTGCCATGGGCAACACTATTTATGGCACATACTAAGTTTAGAAACCTAACAGTATCAAACACAATCAACCTATATAATGAACAGAATTAAAGGTGAATGCTGTAGGACTGGCAGATTGGTAGTGTTAATTAAATACATGCATATTCCTGCCTGCTACATTATGTTCTATGCAACTGTTAAGTCATATGGAATAATACAATACTGTTTAAAAGCACTCCTTATTATCACAAATCCCAAGATAATTTTGCAAATTCTGGGGAATAGAGAATGAAGCACTAGTACAGACAAACACCATAATTAATATTTATTTAATGGAGAAAGAGTAAAGTAGTAAATGAAAAAAACTACTCCTGAAAATAAAGCACTAGTTTCATTATTTTTTTTTGTAGTAGTCATTTTTACTTACGAGTGGGTGGCGCTTCAAATGAACAGCTGAAACAATTTGACTGAGAACTTTGAGCTGGAAATTTTAGTGTAAACTATAAAAGAGGTTTATAGGGAGCAAGAGTTCACCAGAAGTGTTGCTTTGACGCACAACCCCTTTAAATTCAGGATAGTCAAGTTTTTTTAACTGTAGGGTATGGCTTGTTTTGTTTCTAATGGGAAAAACTAGGGTAAAAAAAATCACACGAGATGGTAGTTAAATACAGGTTAGGCCTCTAGCTCCTTTAGACACTGTAATTATTCATGGAAATTGTCATTGTTAACCCATGCAGTGAGAAATATAGGGTTATGGCCTATCGTGACTAGTACTGTGATGTTGTCTTATGCACTCAAGTTGGGTGACTGCAGAAGGAAAATGGTGGTCCTGGTCAGCAGCCGAAGGAAAACAAAATATAAAACACACAGGCAAAAGGAATGACATATACTTCCATTTACAGCAGCTTAATCTTCCTGTTTAGAAAGCTAGTATGTCCTTTTTATAATAGCAATGTTAGGTGAAGAGACGATAATAATAAGACCCCAGACCATCTCAGTCATACTGGACATACTGGTCTGTTGTCAAACTAATAAAGCACAGTGGGAAAGCAGCCTTCCTTTCTGGTCTCCCAGGAGAAAGACAGACAATTCCCATAAAATTTTCAAGGATTCCTCTGTTTTAATTTCCCATCTTGCTTGTATCAACCTTTCTTTTTACGGGTTTCTACTTCCAAATTGCAATATTTTTAAAAACTGGTTGGTTATTTAAAAATACTTACAATGGAAAAAAATCCAGATAAAATTATGTTGTTTACTTTTTATCTTTTCTTGAAATTCAGCATTTGTAATGTGTTTCTTATGTCTTCATCGCAGAATCACTTATGCTTTTGTTTTATGTTGTCTCAAAGCTATTTATTGTTCGCTGCAATAGTAATCAAGGTCTGACTGCATTGGTATTGACATGGAACTGGTAAGAAAGTGAGGATTTAGTATAGAAACTACTCATTGCACTAAATGTTGCTACCTTGGCTATCCATAGAAAATGTTGTTTCCTTACAACCATTCTCACTGTCATTCTCCCTACAAGTAACATCCTCTGTAAATGGGAGAGCAGAGGCTTCTGTTTCTCTACTAGAAATGCATCCTGGTGATGCTCAGACATAGCAACGGCCTTTGTGTCCGCTCAGTCCCCATGTTACTGTATATGTTATACAGTTTATAATGTTGTGCTCTCATTAATGTGACTGTTTCATATTCCCCTCTGAGAATTTCAGTGGAAAAGCTGAGTAGATGAGTAAGTTTGTTTATTTGTTTTTTGTCAGTACTATGCTACTTGCTACAACTTTCTAAAAGATGCTTTCACAGATACTATATTGGCCTTTCTTGGTTTGCAGCATCTTATGAGAAAGATCCTCTGAAGACAGGCTAGCATGAGGCCCAAAGTTGGAAAAGCTGGCGTTTTGCAATGGGCAGTGTTGCTGTCATATACCATGCCTACACTGTAACTCAACGGTGTGAAAGTGAAATGAGCATTTAATCTCAGTGCAGGTCTGGTTCTCAGGTAAAACAAGTACATACATTGACCTGTATGAGTGGGTCCAGAGGAGGGCCACGAGGATGAGAAGGGGACTGGAGCACCTCTCCTATGAAGACAGGGTGAGAGAGCTGGGGTTGTTCAGCCTGGAGAAGAGAAGGCTCCGGGAAGACCTTATAGCAGCCTTCCAGTACCTGAAGGGGGCCTACAAGAAAGCTGGGGAGGGTCCGTTTGCAGGGAATACAGCAAGTTTTTGCTTACTGGATACTTTTGCAACAGAATGCATTTGAAAGATTGATAGGTTGACATACAGACAACTTTGCACTGATTCAGAATTTTAAAGGAGTTCCATATTGGCAGTCACAGGAATAAAGTGAAAGCCCTTATATGTGGTTATCAGAAAAAGTGAAAAGTAAGATAGAGAGCATTTTCTGATAGTAATTTGGGCAATTTTGAACTCAGAACTACTCCTAGTAATTGAATTAAAAACAGAGTTGTAATTTCTGTCCTTGAAAATAGCCTAAAACAGTCAGCTATCTGAAGCACAGTGGGGAAATACATTGTCAGTACCTGAGGCAACCTCTGGAATATAACACACCTTCATGCCCTTTCATCTTTATGATGGAAAGTGTTTCTAAATAGAAATGAAGTAATGAAAGTTATTGCAGCGGAAGAAGAAATTTCATGCAAAATCTTAAATTTCCTGTATTTATACATTTTTATTGCCTCATATTGAGTTTATGATCTGTTGGGCTCCATCGTTGGGAGCTGCCAGACCCAGAAGTAAGGAAATACTATTTCTAAATATAACAACTTTTAAGATTTCAGGGGTCTGTGTAACATGAATATACTTTTTTTTAGCTTTCCACTCTGAAACAATGCTCAGAAATACTAGAAATTAAATCAATTTGTGTATTCAGGTCATTAAAGGGAGTTACGGTGGGAATAGAAGCTGTTCACAGAATCACAGGATCACAGAATTGTAGTGGTTGGAAGGGACCTCAGAGATCATCGAGTCCAACCACAAAAAAAACCAAACCAAACCAAACCAAACCAAACAAACAAACAAACAAAAAACCAAAACAAACAAACAAACAAAACCACACACCAGCTCCCACCACCTAAACACACAACAACAACCTCCAAACCAAAAAACCATCACCCACCCACACAACACCCCACCACAAACCAGTAATCTTGGGCACTAGAGCATGCCCTGAAGAACCATGTCTACACGTTTCTTAAATACCTCCAGGGATGGTGACTCCACCACCTCCCTGGGCAGCCCATTCCAATGCTGGATAACCCTTTCAGTAAAGAAATGTTTCCTAATATCCAACCTGAACTTCCCCTGGCGCAACTTGAAGCCATTACCCCTTGTCCTATCATCTGTAACTTGGAAGAAGAGACCGACCCCCGTTGATCTGGAGCTGAAAAATTCTGCCTGTATCATTGTAGGTTTGACTAGATAAATGGACGAGTAAGCATTTGTTGTGAGGTACTGAGCTATCTAGCAGTTGTCAGCAGCACTGCAACTTCTCCCTTTATTACCTTAACAAGGAATATTACTTTCTGTTCCTTGTGAATATACTTCTTATCTAGGCTGACCTCATAACTGTAGCCTAAATTGAAAATGTTCCCTGAACAATTGGGGAAAGGTAAGCTTTGCTGTCCTGAATAGGCACTGCTTAAAATGTTTCTCTTCCATACGCAGGCGGAAGAACAGGCACAATTGCGCTTGATGAGTCTTTCCATGAGTATGCTCTGCAATCTGAAAAAGGATGTAATGGAAATTTTAGGAACTAGTATGCACTTTGCCCAGTGGCCTCCTTGAACCTTTCTTTTCATCTTTGCATCACCTACACACTTCCATTTTCTTTTCTTGTTTCACTGAGAGAACAGAACAGTCTGGATTGAGTTACAAAATCTTGCAGCTTTACATCTGTGGGGCAAGGCTTGAGTACTTTAAAAGAGGTTTAATGTTAGTTCTAGGTGCTTGAAGTGGGAATACCAATCTTTAAGGAGAAATGGCTGCATTTTCTTTAATTTCAAAACTAATGCCATTTAGTCAGTCCCCTTTCAACACTTCTTATATCATTACTACTTCATATTGCCTTCCGTGAAAGGACTGAAATGCTTGTGTATTGCGGTGTTTGAAATTCTTTCTTTCAGTGAGTGAATGAAAATTCAGTACTTTCTTTTTGCTTGTTTTGCAGAAACTTGCTTTCCTGATAAGCTTCTAGTATGATGCCAGAAATTACCTAAAGGTTATATTAGCACTGCAAAAATATTTAAGAAAATCAGGTGTTTGAGTATCAGTAAGATAAACTGACTGAATATAGAAACAGCAGCAACTTACTGTGCTTCTGATTGAACCGTGCCTGAATTTTGTTATTAAAAGTACCCAGGCTGTATGAGTCTGTCACTTTTGTGTAAATCCCACAGAACAGTGACTAACAGGAAAGGCATTAGACTCCCGTTTCAGCCTACACCCCATGTTAGGCACCAAATTCCTTTTGTGGGTCTGTGCTACAGCTCCTGTTTAAATTTTCTTTTTCATTCACTCTGTGTTTGATACCTACATGCTCAAATGGAGCTAAAGCTGTTCATGGAAAGCCTCCTCAATGAAACATGAATACGTTTTGAGAAGATTTATGTTACATTTCCATTTTCTCTTTTTCCAGATGAGAACATCTGTAAGCAATGCTCTTGTTGGTGCTGTTACAAGTTCTAAACAGCCTATCTTGCTTGTCCTGCTTTTCTCCCATATGCTTTTGATTTTAATAACTTGTATTCCTGCATAGGCAATAGTGATATTGATGTTGCAAAATGTTTTCTGCGTTAAAACCTGATTTCAAATAATGATTTTGTGACTCATTAGCTCTTGGGTTGTAATTTTCTATTTCTGGTTTCTAAGCAAAGAAGATTCTTGTCAGCCTGCATTGAAGCAGCATGATTATTTTTGTGTCAAGACCATGTATAGAAAAATACAGTCCCAAAATATAAAAATCCTTCTAGTCTTCAACAGGTGCTACCTGGGGAGACCAGGGTACTATCATGGGGTGAATATGATAACTGTATGAAACTCTTTTGAAAATACAGAAATGAGCTCTTTTGGGGTTCCTTTTTTTTTCTTTAACAAAACTGGAGATGTCCACCTGAGGAGTGTTATGGTTGAGAGGTATGTGAAGCAAGGTGAACGGTGAAAACCTAGTCTTCAGGCCAGCTATAATTTGATCATGTTCCTCTACAGAATTGGATGAAAGGGTTCCTTGTGCCGTTACCGTTGCTTGCCACAGAAAGAGCTCTCAGATCAGGGGCAGTAGGCAGCCCTTTTACTGCTGTATCTTTCATTGTAGTTATGACGCTAATGGTGATGTATAGGTGTGTGCATGGGCAGAACTGAGACAAAGTACCAAAAAACTGGCTTTGGAAGAGCCTGTGAAAAACAGATAAATCATAGTACTTTCTCCATCCTGGAAAGACTGTTCTTATGAAGGGGTGAGAATGAAATGGATCCTTAACAAGATAGGTGTTTTCTTTTATTTTCAACACCTATTACCTACTTTTATACTCTGAGAGCGTACATAGGAACATCTAAGTAACCTACTTACACTATCCATTCTCCTCTATACTTCTAACAAATTTCTTTTCTTTCTCTTTGAATTATACAATTCACATCCTTTTAGTATTACATCATATGGCACTCTGCATTCATTTCTAATGTCTTTTGATTCTGCTGACATTGCAGTTGAAGGTGTATGTTTTAATTTACAGAATGCCATTTAATTCTTAGTATTTTCTTTAATATTTTCTATGGTTTTTTAATGCATGCTAATACATTGCCATAGTCATCTTCCTTTTAATTAAAAAATTGCAGTGTATGAAAGTAGTTTTCATTTTATTTTGTGCAGCTATTATGATGCATTTGTTAACATCAAATTTTGTCTATTGTTACTTTGTTTATACACTACAGATAAATATTTGTTTAAAAGGCTGTAATTTTCTTATGACTTGATTGTCTTTCCTAAGAAGTTGGGAAATTCAGGTATTCTTGTTTCTTTCCTAAAGGAAGACAAGAACCCATCTGTCAAGGCAGAAGTGAGACAATACATGTGAGTTCCAGATAGCTAATTGGTAGGTCTCAGCATTTGTATCTCTGCTGCTAAAGAATAGGGCCAGGGAATGCATTTAATCACTGGGCAGTCCCCTCTGCTAAACTATCAGCAGTTTCTGATCCCTTTTTTCCCATACCAATTAACAATCTTCAAGATAATGCCCAGATACTGATGGCTCGTGGGGTAATGCTTTATGTGTACTCTTCTTTGCAGGCAGAACATACAAAGTACCTCCCTGCATCTTCCCCATTCTTCCACAGTATCAACTCTTTGTTCTCTAATATGCCCTCATGGCCGTATCCTAAGAGTTGCCACAAACATCCTGAGTTTCATGCTATGGATTTATTATTTTAATAGTCTGTAACACAGCCCATGCGATGTTTCAGGTACATTGAACCAAGAAGACCCATACAGAAAAAGTAGTATTTGTAAAACAAAAGCGATATCACATGGATCCCTGAGCTAAGAGCTGAGTAGTGCTGACTCAGTCAGTCTGTGCTACTTAGCCTTAGGGACGAGCTTTGGTCCTGCCCCCCTTTAATTTAGAAGTATAGGCAGATGTGAGGCCTCTCTGTGCTTGGATGGTGAGAATCATGAGGTTCCTTTCTTGGAGGTATTTCCTTACTACAGTTCATGGGTCTTTTTTTATTTTCTTACTGGTGTATGATTGAATGTGGTGATCCCCTTTATCTACCTACTTTCTGACCTTGTTTCCTGATTCTGCTAAATATATGTAGAGACATAAGTAGTAAGACCCTTGCCGCTAGACTACAACAACAACGAGTTAAACCCCATAATTCCATTTGTTATTTCACCTTGCAATTGATTAAAAAATCACACGTTCTACTTTTCCATTTTCAGTTCGTGTAAGTTTTCTGACATCTTTTTCAACACCAGAAGTTCAATGGCTGGTGCAAAAATACACATCCAATAATAACAAACTCTGAGCGTCTTTCTGTAAACGCTTATCCTCTCAGCAGTAATACACAGCTTGCTGAAGAAACCCACAATTCTTCTTTGACATAAAGATAGTCCCTGTTTTCTGCAACATTCCAGAGATTTCATTTCTTATTAATTTACTTATTGCAGTACCTGACAATCTCTAAATGCTAAACTAAACAGAAACCCCATATTCTGAACTCTGAAAACGAGAATAACATTTGCAATTCTATCACCAGGATAGCTGATTACTTTTACCTAGATGTCTAGACCTCTGAAAGGATGGAAACTTAATGGAGCTCAAGATGTTAAGAGACCAGGTGAATTCTTAGTCCCACTGAATAGTTATTTTGATATCTTTTTTGCCATTTCAAAAAGAAAAAATACACACGTCTGAATCCTTCACCCTACCACAGTAAAAACACTGTCCAAAAGTGATACATAGGAAAGCAGACTTTCTGATTGATCTTTATAGGCAGTGAAGACCATCCCACATATTTGTTTATGAGACAAAAGCATTGTGGATAAAGGCAGTGCTAAGCTTTTTCCTAGGAGATGCTTGAGGAGGTCTGTGATGCTTACCCATCTAGATGAATGAATGAGAGCATTATTATGCCATGGCAGCTTCTGAAAAGTTGGCTTGAGTGCTCACATACAGTATTATTTTGATAAAAGTAGAGAAATAATTTGAATCAACAACGCAAAACCGAGTGTATTGGCAGCCTTGCAGAAAACATTGTGTTTGAGGAGTTAGTGATCTTGATCAGACCATGTCTGCTCTGTTGGGCTTTGTGCTTAAGGCTGAAGCAGCCCATACGATGGCACAAGTAGCTGCTCTAAGGGAATCTGCTGGAGTACCCCGTGATGGTTTGTGCTGTGCACTGGTGGACGTTAGTGGTGTGTTGGGTGAAGAGCTGGCTGAAGGGCAGAGCACAAAGGGATGTAGCGAATCGAGCTACATCTGTTTGATGACTGGTAACCAGCGGTATTCCTCAGGGCTCAATCCTAGGGTCAGTTCTGTTCATATATTTATCAGTGATCTGGATGCAGGAGTTGAATGCTCTGTTAGCAGGTTTCCTGACAAGACCAAACTGGGAGGTGCTGTGGACTCTTTTAAGGGACAAGAGGCCTTGAAGAGGAATCTAGATAGATTGGAGCATTGGACTATGATTAATGGGATGAAATGTAACAGGTCCAAATGCCAAATTCTGCACCTAGGGCAGAGTAACGCCAGGCAGAAGTGTAAATTGGGAGAGGAGTGGTTGAAGAACAGCCCTACAGAAAGGGATCTGGGGGTGCTGGTCGACAGCAGGTTCAACATGAGCCAGCAGTGTGCCCTGGCAACCAGGAGGGTAAACCACATCCTAGGGTGCATCAAACATAGTATAACCAGCCAGTAAAAGAGGAGATTGTCCACCTGTATTCAGTGCTGGTGTGGCCTCACCTTGAGTACTGTGTGCAGTTCTGGGCCCCACAATCTAAGAAGGAGATGAAGGTCCTTGAATGTGTCCTCCCCACCTCTGGTGCAGAACATTCACATTTGTGAAGTGTGACTTCTCTAAAATGAAAGCTTATTAGCTATGGAGAACAGGGGGAGATCCTGGAGCCAGCGTTGTTGGGTGTTCAGCAGAGCAGCCTAACAAACCTTGTCTCAGATCCAGGCACACTCAGTGGTCTTTGTGGTGAAGGGGCAGGATGACTTCCGTAGGTCTTGGTTGTCATTACATTTCCATGCTCAAGATGTCCCTCCCCCAAGGCTCTGGATTGTCGTGTTGGATATAGCAGGGAGCAAAAGGGAAAAGCTAGGGCACCAGAATATGTAAACTGCAGCAACAGTCCTGCTATTCTGTACACTATGACATGCACTGTTCCCAGAAGGTCAACTGAGACACTCCGAGCAATTCCTGTCTTTACTGTTCTACCCTAATTGTCAGGAAATGTCTGTGAAGAGAAATAAAAATATATATTTCATACTTAAATATATATTTTAAACAGATTCCAGGGCACAAGTTAAATAAAATGAGTGAAGATGAACATTAAATCAGGTTAGTTTTGAGTGCCAAAAAATACATTTGAACTGTCTGAGTTGTAACTGTATCCTTAGTAGAGAGATTCCATCATTATGTATGCACTTCTGGGCTTTGTGTTTCCATCTTAGTAGATTTTTCCATCTCAAGACCATCCCATGTTTTGTCAAAAAGCCCCAACCAAACCAAAGCAAACAAAAAAAAAGTCCCTAAACAGCCCACCTTCATTTCAGTATAATGGAATTGTTAGGAACCTTGAAAATAAGACTAACAAAAATGAAGAGGGTCAATTTTTGCTGAGAAGTGTTTAGACATCCCAAGTGAATCAGAAGACATGAACCACTGCATTTCTATTTCAAGAACATTTGTACTAAGTCTTGTTTGAATCTGCCAAATATTTATGCTATGCTGTATTCATAAGATATGGCGAACAGCATAACTAACTAGAAAATGAGAAACCCAGATAAGGCATCTTGCTATTTTTCTGATGACCTTAAATAAAATTTCCCAGACACTCATCTCTGTAAAAAGAACACGGAGAGAATGCGGCATGGAAGTTTATAATTGGGACAAATAAGTCACCAACAAAACATAATAGACAAGAATTAGAAAAAAACCCAAAGAAAACAAATACAAATTTGTCCAATACCACTAAACAGAAATGAAGTACAGTATTATGAAGTCAGCTTACTTTGACTTTTTTTCTTTATTGACTTGAGAAAAATATTCTCAAATAATTTCTATATTACTTTTCTTGTATGTCTTTCTGGATAATGGATCATATAGAAATAAGCCAAGGCTGTTTTTTTATTTTGATTTGTTTTTCTCTTTAATGCCATATTTAAACAAAATTCCAGTGCATTAAGACTGTAATACTTTCTTAAAAAAAGTGATTATACTGTTAGTTTTAGAGAAAAAGAAGTAAATTTTTAAGGCTTGAGTTTTCATAATTCTATGAATAAGTAGAAGCAGTATCAAAGCAGCAGGCCACTACATCCTTAGAAACACTTCAAGAATTTCAAATGAGAAAAATGGTATCTCAAAAGTTTTTATTCTTTTTAAGTGCAAATAAATGAAAATCTAATTAAAGATGTATAGTTTGTTGACACTTTTTATTTCAAAGTTAGGGTTTATGCTATTTTTAAATGAAAATTTTAAAGAATGCCTGGTCTTTGCGATAACTTCATTTTTTCATAAGGAGAATGTTGATTAAACTTGAATTGATTTGGTATACGTAACGCTAGTATAAAGTATGTGACAATTTTCTATTGAAAATAGGAAAGGAAAAGTGCATTTTCTCTATCATTAAAAATGTAAACTAATTTTGATAGAATTTTTATATGACAATTTTTTTAAAGGACGTATAGTTGTACATTATTCCCTTTTAAAGGGAGCTACTCCAAATCCCTTCCTGTATGGTGATTACTCTGAATAGTAAGGATTGAAGGGTTTCTGCCAGCAAGGATGTTATGGTGTTTCTGCTCCACTCTGTCCGCCACACATGCATCCTATTCTTGTGCTGAACCAAACCTAATATATTTAAATGATTTGAAAACAGATTATGTGGATCATTACTGGTGTAAGATGGCCCTGTGCTTCTTCCGTAGGCAAGAGTTTCATTCAGATAAATGAGCAAGACCAAAATTACAGGTGACCCACCTCTGTGCCTTGCGTACATCTGCAAGAGATCAAATGCAGCTCCCGTAACTGGCAGTGGCACTGTGGTAACTGGGAAGCTGCTGAATACTCTGAACCCCCAGGTGAGCATCCAATGTCTGATATTTATTGCCCTGAAACCCTACTGCTCAGCTCTCTCCTAGCCCTTAGTGGAGCGATGGGCTTTATGGTCCTTACTCACTTAATGTGTAACGCTAGTTTTCTCTTCTTGGATCTTTAACATATGGAGTATGCATTTTATGATTAACCAACCATGAATTTTTTGATTTGTGGTTCAGAAAGGTTCACACATTGATTAGAAGTGCATATACCAAAATTATCATGGGAATCAGTACTCTTTAACTGAGACAATGTAATGTGTTGTTGTGAAATGATGCAGGATGCTAAAAGAAAAAAACAGCGGGAGATTTAATTTGGTGAGAAAGGGACAAGAACATCTCTTTTTAACACTGGCAGAACTCTACAAAGCAGTGTCCTATATACTGATAGTGCTTTGGCCATGAAAGTGAGCAAGCTGGAATGCATTAATGGTTATTAATGCATTAATAATGGGTGGTAGAAAGTGGAGCTTTCTTGGCTAGCATAGTGCACCCTAAGTATTGCTGGGGAAGTGAGTTAATGCCTTGGAAAGTGCTCAGCTTTTAAGTTGGTTCTGAGAGATGAGAGGAAAGATTATGACCTCTGATTCCATATGTTACAGAGAAATGGGAACATAGACACAGAATGGAACAGTAGACACAGAAGTCCTGTGTCTACTCACTGCTAGGATTCACCTTATGCTGAATGTCATGTCCAAAGTAGAAAATAGATGATTTTTTGTAGATGGCCAGGCTTTGCATTTCTTATATTTGGATAAAAAGAAATCTTGGAGATACTAGCCAAAAGCAAGCTTGATTGCATAAATATTCTCCTGACCACATCAATTCATCAGGGCTTTTTTTAGGAATAATAAATGTTTCCAAGATAGTCTATGAAAACATCATGTAGAAAAAAAAAACAGCAGCAGATGATTTAATGTGAGTGAAATAATTGCCATGATTGGCTATAAAGCTATCTTAATATAACATTCAGTTTTGCAGTTAAGCATTTCCCTCACAAAAAGGAATCAAATTGCATCAGCTTAGATATTAAAATCATAGATTGCAACAAAAAAGTTGTTTCTAGAAAGAATTTTTTGAAGTTTATCTTTCTGCTTGAAAGTGTGTTTCAGAAAAAAAAAGGTCTATTTCTGATTGTGCTAATTGTCATTGTTGTTGGACAGATTTTCGTGGCACGTGCTGAAGGGTGAGTACAGGCTAAATGTGTGGTTAATTTCTTCTTTCATTGCTCTTAGGAAAGGGAGTCAGACGTGCTGCCTCTGATTGCCTCTTGTTCATGTCTGCACAAGATTCACCAAGTTTCTCCTCTGTATCAGTCCAACTCAATATATTCCATTATCTGTTCTCTTAATTACTGACTTCTTGAGCTTTAGCTGCCTGAGTTGTCAGAAAAAAGTTCTGTTTCTTGCTTCTTTTCCACTTTCCATTTTCTTTTGTTCTTCCATCAGAATGAGTAGGGATCAACATATCTCGCTTCTTGCATTTTCAACACTTGGGCAGCTATCAAATGCTCTGTTACTCTAAAGAGTGCTAGTCAATATCAAAACAGCTTAGTATCAGTAAGCAAGAGGAAAGTGGATAATATCACAGGAAGAAACTGCCTTTTTTAGCAGTCTCATTTTGAAGAATTGCATTGAAAGAAGTCTTTTAGTTACTAGTGGTGTAATTCATGTTAAACAAATAACAGAAAATGCACACTTCAAAATTTAAAGCTGTTTGGTCTTTTGTTTGTCAACCAGGAAAGTATTTCTTAAGCAATCATAAAACAGTACATTCAGTACATTCAGGTCCTTAAATTATTTTGACAGTGTGCCTTTTTACGTTGCGCGTTTGACCAGTGCCTGAGCACTAGTTGTCCAGCAGTGCATTTAGCCGTAGCTCATGGCCTTGGGTAGCACTTCTGTGCTGTTAGAGAGAGGAGGTAGGCTGGTACCACAAAACCTTCCAAGACCTTATTTTAACATTTTATGCAAAAAGACAGTCTGAAGTTCAAAACTTCTGTAACATGTTTGGTAAGAAATTTAACATGGCATATTCTGTGACAGACAATTTCTGGACTTTCACATGACAGAGCAGACCTTGGGCAGGCAAGTGGAATTCCCTTCAGGTAATGATAAAGCAGAAGATATGCTCCAAGGTGCACTTAATGCATTTCATCTGTTAATAGCAATTTTTAATGCTTGGGACCAGACTAAAAGGAATCCAAAGTAAGATTTCTTAAAGAAACATGTATTTAAGCATTAAGGTTCTCAGCACCAACTTTGCCTTCTATATATCCACTCCCATTGTGCCCCATGACTTGCTAATTTAAATATAATGTCTATTGTGCAAGACAAGTTGTCCTAGAAACTACTGTAATAATGCATGGGGATATTAATATGTATAGTCCCACAGATGCCTTATGGCTGGTTGCCTCTATAATTAAAACACTTGTGATTATATGTTATGTTTATGATTTATCATGTGACTTATAAATATCCATTTAAAATCTGTTAAAACTTCCTGAATCCCAGATGAGAAATAGAAAATGATTTTGGAGTGAAGCTTTCTGTAGCTTTTCTGGGCTGTGCAAGGAGAAGGCTGGCTGCTTGTGGCACTCACCATGATCTGACCATTTTTCACTTGCTGTTATTTAATATAGCTGGTTCTGAGGAAAGTGAGGGATCTGCCATCCAGCTTGCAACTGAATCTTCTTGACTTCGATTATTTGTTGATTGCACTAGATATATGCAGAAAAAAGCCAGTTAATATGACAACCAAGAAGTCATTTGTCATTACAGTTATCCCCAAGTCCCTCTGCATTATTGTGAGTAAAGTGGAAGGAGGAGGAAAGTTGTATATCAGAATGCACTATCGATATAAAATCAGCATGAAAATAGAGCAAAGCAGCCAGTGAGGTGTCTCAACTTTTAGCATGAACTTATTCAAATAGTCTTGATGTCGGTGGCCCACAGTAACTAGGGCAACTGGCAAAAAACCTCAGGGTGCTGAAACCTGTAGGTAGAGGGCACAGTGATCACCATGCTGCTCCACAGAAGCAATTGTTAGTAACTCAGATATTACCAATTGATCTCTAAAAACTCTTTCAAGGGAGATAACTGTCAAGACTGCATTTTATAGAGGAAGAGACTAAAGCACAGAGTTTAAATTACTTGCTAGCAGCTCAGCAATAGACACTCGTCTCTTGAGTCCTATCAATTGTCTGTTCGTTATGCTACTGATATTGCCTTGTCTCTTCTGGAGTTCTCCAAAGGCTTACCACAGTATAGGAATCTATGACAAAATTATTAGATATAAGTCTGGTAATAAAAAACCCTCTTCAGGAGTGCATCTCACCTAGTTCTTTTAATAACCACTTCCAACAACAGTAAGGGGCCTTGGGTTAAAAAATCTTTGCATTCCCCCTCACAGGGCAGGAACTCCTTCAAAAGTCATTCGTCTGGGTTTAAATGAGGGGAAAGTATCAGAAATTCAAAAGCATGGTAGATGCATGACATTCCTCTGTGGATGGCTATTAGCTTGCTAGCAATTTCATGAGAATAATTCAGTTTGTGGATTCTACGGCCCTGGAATAATTTTTTGTGGCTACATATAGCAATTCCGCAACAGCAATAGATAGAGAAGTAGCACCCCCACTGTCAGCTTTCTTCCACAACTAGAAAACTGGCATTCAATTCTGAAAGAGTCTTTTCACAGGGATCTTAACTTTTTTGGGGAGGACCATGGATGGATCACTGTACAAATGGCATACAAATTTAGCCTGTAAATTACTCAGAAAATGGGGCGGTGGATAGGACCTTCCATGTTGTGCTTTCAAGTCACTAAGCTTTGGCGTGGCACATCTGCTATACCTCAACCTACAGCACAACGTAAGTTTTTTTAGATTTACTTAAAATGGGAGGTGACACGTTATATGATGCACATGTCATTACTTAAACTGATTTTATTTATGTTCATTAATTTGAGTTATTTTTGTTGGATCAATATAATGACGATGTGGAATAAAGGCTGCAGCCTCTAGATGTATAAATATATAAACATTTATTATTGATCAGAAAAGATGTGGTGAAAGTAGCACACTAGGTCTTGTATCAGTCTGAAGTGATAGCCCAAATTTCATTTTTTTCTTGCAGCTTTTCATGACATTATTTCTTCAGATGCACAATGCCAGCCTCTGCTGTTCAAGGGAAAGAAGTATTCAGTGACCCAGGACAAGGGATGGGGTAGCCTCAATCTCATGATGTTTTACTAAAGGATTAGAGAATGAAACAAAGAGCCTTTGGAAATAAGAAGAGACAGGCAATGACATCAACAGATGGTGGATGAGAATGTTGTACAGGTGATTTCATTCTGTTCAGTTGCAGAATTCTGGTTCAAAAGGAAACAGGAGAAACTGCAGTGAATTTAAGAAGAGCTGGAGAGACAGAGTGCACTGTGAAGCTTTTTGTCTGGCAGCCAGTAGAGATAAACTTTACATTTCAAAGACAGCAGGATGAGAGGCCAGATTAACAGCGGAAGAAGAGAAAAAAAGTTTTTTTGAGCCTTCAATAATGCAGGATCACAAGAGTTTGCTGTGATAGCATATTTAACATACTTTAGAAGCCAATTGCAGTATACTTTGTGGCACTACCAAGATCAGGAGAAGAGTTCAGGAATGCTATAGGAGAGAGGAGATAGAAAAAACTTCAGGAAATCTCAAAATCTTTGTAGGTAAGTGAGAGAAGGAATTAAATATGAAACATAAACTGCTGGTGTGAATATGTAGATTTCTGGCAAATTGGACACTCTGATTTTGCATTTTTAAGCCAAAAAAAGTTATTGAGCTGTGCTAAAATTCAGTTAGATAAAATGTGGTGATGATTACTTATAAATTTAGCACTGGGAGAAACAGTAAACATATTTTACCAAAAGTACTAAGTAGCAAAGTGAAATCTGTGTTTTCCTGAATAAAAAAAAATTGAAGCAAACAAATGATGGGATTATGCGTCTAATTCAAACATTAATATGGCAATATTGGATTTCATAGTGGCAGTTGCCCATTGTCAATAAGAATCACCATGATGAAACAGATGAATTTCCTGAAAGTCAAAACGTGAAATAGAAGAGCCTGCTAATACACGAGGCTGTTACATGTAAGAGATTCAGCGTAGGGGCAACTGCCTCAGTTTTAGGATGTGCTTTGCTGAAATGCTTAGCTACAGTGTGGTTCATTTAGAAAAATATTATGTAAATAGATACTGTGCAATTAGGAATAAAGGTATCCTATTAAAAATGAGGTATGTTATAGGAGGACTGTCTATTATAATAAGCTTGGATGATATGTTTTATCTAAGGGCTTACATTAGTATTCAGGCACTTGTTTTATATTGTTCCTGTTTTTACAGTGCTATCCCCTTGAAACTCATTAAACCTTTTTTCTGCAGTAGGCTAGCCACTCAGGCATGAACAATCTAAGGGGTGAACAGAATATTGTTATAAATATACAAGTGTCCATTACAAGAAGCAGTAAATTTAAAGATGATTAAAAAGCAACAGCAAAACACAAATAGCCTCTCAAGCACGTACAGCTATAACATAACCAGTATGTGTTTTTCTTGTAGAGGATTAATTGGAACACAAGTCTTAGAATTGAGTGAAATAAATAATTTAGCCTGATTAATGAGCTACCATTAATCATTTCTAGATCATAAGTTCAAAACCAAAAAATACAATTTATTTGTTATTGCTTTGTGCTTTATTTAATCTTGAGATCCATGCAAAACAGGTGTAAAAATGCTGTACTGTATATAAATGAGGACACATTCTAACATGACTGTGTTTTACACCTTTTTACAAGGCTGTTGAGAGTTCCAGTTAAACACAGCATCTGAAAATACAACCCTCTATTTAAAAGCCTTCAGGTTCAACTGACTGAAGTGCAACTACATAAGGGCTATACAGGTTTAAAAATTCTTTTAAAAAGTTTGAGATGTCTAAATCAATGTTTAGGTAGATGAGGCAATTAACTCTAAATCTTCCTGTGTTTAAAGGCTGGGGGAACACTACAGGAGGTGTAACTTGCAAAGTGAACCAAGTACCTCCAACACCATGTCTCACATGCATGAGTGTGAGGAATGGCTTAGTCCTTTTTCCCTTTTGTGGATTTTATATAAAACCCAAGAAAACCAGAAATCTCCTCCTCCAAGCTCAAGAGGGTTCTATGCCCAAGAATATTAAGGCACACAAAAATGCCAGGAGGCCTGTGTGGATGAACAGGGAACTCCTGATCAAACTCAAAACACAAAAAGGAAGCATACGGAGGGTGGAAGGAAGGACTCCCCCTTCACATGCACAGGTTAGCTAGGGCAATTAGGAGAGAGGTGGTGTGAGCTGGAGCTGCTTCACACTGACGAAGGACTCCTTCAGTTATTTTTGATTTACAGAAAGTCAGGCTTCTTTAATTGACAAAGATTTTCCTTAGTACTTATATCTTTACATCCTTCAGACAGAGAGCCAAAATGAAATAATGAGTAGAAATATATGTCTGAGTTCCCTTTCCCTCCTTGCGCCTGCAATTTAGGCACCCAGGTCAAGGTTGTGGCTTGATGTTGCCATTGTTTTTTGACCCTTGAATCTTGTCTTGAAAAATCAATTTGTGCAAAAGTTCTTCCAAGTAATTGAAGAGGCCTCACATCTGTTAAAGGTGGAAGAGGAGGAGGGGGTACTGTTGTCCACAGCCTGGGTTGTATCTGAATAGTCTGCTCATATAGCAGGACATAAAGTTAGAGAGCAATTCAGATTCTCAACTTAGGTTACTCAGTGCCTTTGAGAAGGGTTTAGGTATCCCATACATTTGGTGTCATCAGTAATGATACTGAGGGATGTGATAGCATAGTTTATGGTGCCTCGGGGCTTTCTTTGGTTGCTCTCTTGAATTTAGATGGAGAGATTCTGCCTAAATATTTATTTGGATACATAACTAAATGCTTTCTTAAAGCCTTCCTGTTTGATTTAGGCTAAGGAGCAGTGCTCAACTTGTTCTAGTTTGTGATGATGGTAAATTGGAAAAAAATCATTATAGCTAGTGAAGCTATATTCATATAACACTCTAGTATTTAATGTTTTACTTTACCCTAGTGTAAATGTGTTTCCAATGCATACTACCTCACTGGGCTACTGAAAAGATAAATTCATTAATGTTTATAGGATGGCTACAGTCTTCAAATGAACACATTCAAAATGCAAAATTATCTAAGAGAATCTTGACATTTAAAATTCAGCTGGCAATATTTTGACATGCAAATATGCAGTTAATTTTGAACATATGGAAAGTCTTCAGGGGCACATTCAACCTTTGTGTTTTTCTCTGCGCTGCAATGATGACCCTTTGCAATGCATCAAAAGTCAGAGCTCCAGAAGTGAAATTGACTCACGGAAACCAAAACTGAAGAAAACAGCTTGGACTTGACCATCAAATGCTCTAAAGAGCAGTGCATATACTAGTTCAATGAAAATGAGATGGTGTTTAAGCCCTAAGAGTACAAGAAAATGATGCCAAAACTGAACTCTGTGAGAGGAAAGATTCAAAAGGTTAGGGTAGCTGGAAAAAAATGGAAGATTAAGACAGATTCTGTGTAAACGAATGAGTGAAATTGGATCATAAACAATTCTGTCATAGGGAGCTTTCTGTCTGTAGCTTCAAATGTGTAAGGAATACAGAAAGTGGAATTGGCATCTCTGCTTTATTGCTAAGTTATGGCAGAAAACGAAATTTCATGTTTGGATAGGTTGTTAAATTGAAGTGGTCCTAGAGTCTGCTGTTCATTCTTTTGTTCTTTTATTGTTGCGTGATACTACCTAATCCTAATGATATGGAAGAATAGAGAAACCAAAATCTGATGGCCACTATCTGTGAAGACATGTTATAATGGAGTAATTCTTTCTTTGGCTAAGATGCAAACAAGTTATTAAGAAAACTAATGCTTGTGATTTTGTCATTTGCTTGTATTCTACATATTACAATGCCTTTTTTTTTCCTCATTAAAAAGAACTTTTGCAGAATGTTCATAGATCTAGAGGTAACCTTGCAAAAATTCTAAAAGCCTTGAAAATCTATGCAAAAATATTGAAGTATATAAAGAGGAATGATTTTTTTTCTGAACTATCATCATTGAAATTACAATGGAATTATACTGAAGAGTAAGGCTGAGGATAATGATTGTTTTTCAGCTGTTTAGTCTACAGGCAAGCCTGTTTCTTGAATTGGCATTAGAGGTATTGCAACATAAATCAGAGGGGATTGATCCTTACCTTAACACTTCCTTCATCTGATTGCTGGAAATAAATGTATGGGTTGTGAGACTGTGATTTTCTTCTTATGTTTGGGTCAGCCAGGAAAACAAGACTGCTACTGCCACAAATAATCAGACAAAGTTAATGAAGAACTATTTGTTTCTCTAATTAACTTTATTTAAAATTAATTTAGTTCTTTAAGTTAATCCATACATTTTAATGTCCTTTGTGTTATGTCAGGCTGTTTTGTTGTAAAAAAATGGTGTGATTGGAATGTTTTCCTGTTCATGGGGATTGTTGGATCTGAAGATTTTTTAAGACTTGTAAAACTCTGTAACAAACTAGGTAATGATGGTACAAAAAAACCCGCTCTATAATTGTCCTAAAAAAGTTACCCTATGTATGTGTGTGCTGTTAGCTTTCTAAGGAGAGATGTTTGGTATTCACCATTTTTCCTGGTGTTCAAAACTCCTAATTGCCAGAAATAGACAGTAAGGGCTGATCAAATTAGACTCAGAGAATATCCACAATAGTTTCATATTCTTTATAACAAGTTCCTTCTTACAATTTAAAAAGTGATTCAGGTTGGTCAGAGATTGTGTAGCTTACAGGGTCTGAATTGTTTGTATAGGCATTAATATTGAACCTTGTGCTATTTGGTTATGGTGCAGTTAGCAAGCAGAAATAGCAAGCTTTCCTATTTTATTCATGATGTTTTATCTACTGTCATGTCTATTTCGGTGCCAGAATGGGAGGAGACAGATTTTTAGCTTTTGTTTTCCAGGTTTACCTATATTTAAAGGAAAGAAGACAGTTAGTAGCAAACCATAAATGGTGTAAAAAGGGAGCAAATATTGCTATTGAGAAAATATAATCCTGTGAGTTCATTTTTCATTAAATATGTTATCTGTCAAGAAAATAGGTCAACTTTTGGGGAATTCAGTTTTACAGAAGATGCCATCTGGCTTTTCCAATTATTACAAGGAAGGATGCTTTTTTGTTTGTTTGTTTTGTATGAAATATCATAGTGTTCTCCAGAGGGAGAGCCATCCTTCAGGGTAGCTCTTTACAAGGAAAGAGACTTTTTAAAATATCAAAGTATTAACTGCATATTAAAATGATTTTCAGCTGTTAATGAGTTTCTGTAAAATTTTTATGTGAGATGGAAAACAAATCTAATTAAAAAGTAAGGACTCAGCTTTTACTCAAGGTTTTTTTTTAATATACACCATGAGGTGTAAAGCCTGAACATTAGTTTTACTGGCCTAATATTCCCAGAAGCCAAGAAGTCACACTTTGGACTCTGGTTTCTAAAGACCATTATACATGGACACGACAATTTAAATGGTCTGTTTGGGGACTGACAGCCAATAAAGCAATCTGTTCAAGTACAGCTCGTAAGACTTGCCTCTAAAATTCTAACAAATTCCCAACCTCACATTGGATGCTTAAGCTCTGTAATGCACATCTAAACATTTCACACAAATATTCATGAATTCAGTCTCCTCAAAGGTGGTGATAAGAACTACATGGCTTAAGAAGAGTCCACTCTTCTTAAGATCTAGAGAGATCTTAAGAGAAGAGATATAGCCTCTGCTATTAAATTACACAGTAAAATATTATTTGTGATATAATTCCAAATACATACACTGGATTACTGAGCACGAACCAGTTGAGTGTCCTTTATAAGTAACCCAGCTGTTTCAGTGAGCAGAAATATTGAGTATAACCCCCCTAAAGCTATTGCTGAAAAATCAATCCTGAAGATCCAATATTGTGCACTATCTAAAACATGTAGCTAGAAGTCATTCACTGCTTTCCTTTAACAGGAGTGAGCAAATATTTGAACATGCAGTGTGTGTGCATGTTCAAATTCCTTCCTTTGATCCTGAAAAGGTGGAACTGTACAGCTACTTTGAATAAACTTCAGGGTGCTTGGAGAAGGAAAAACAGGACATCAGTGATAATGCAAATGACCAGTTTTCACTTCTGGATGTCTGCCTCATTGAATTTTACTTCTATGATACTGATTTGACAGAGAAATTGGTTTTCCTGCCTTTTTCCAGTTCCATAGAGCTTATTTAAATAGGTTATCTGATAGCAGAAGATTCTTCACTGCCTATTACCTTGAACTTCTCCTTGATGTGTGAAACGTAGGATAAGTGTCTATGAATCAGCTATTGTAATAGCTATTTACACAATAGTTTAAATAGCTACAGAGACTGCAAAAAAAAAAAAAGAAAAAAAAAGAAGTATCTTGAGGGTGGGCATGTAGCCTCTGTTATAATCAATAAATTTTGGCCTCTAGATTTAATGAGTCTAAAATTTTACCTTTCAATCTATAGTCCCCGTAGCCACAAAATTTAATTCTGGAATTGTATTTCAGAGGGTGCAAATGTAAACATCTGGCAGCCTAGTTCAGCACCGTAAGAGAGTGCAGCCATCAGAAAATGTGGACTTGAATGTACAACAGAATATATTTGGACATATGGTTTTGCTGCTGGCTTACCAGTAAGAGCTTTTTTACTCCATAAAATGATTCTTTGGCCTGAATTAATGCCTGTTTTTCTTAGTTAGATTCTCCCAGAATTCTGTGACATGCTAATTTGCAAGATGAGCTATAGAAAAAGCTATTTCCAGAGATTATTACTGATGTTATTTGGGGCAAACTGAGTGACAGCTACTATTTCTTCCCTAAGCTGCTGTGAAATGTCATCCATTCTTCACCAGTCTGAGCTGCTCAAAACTGGGATCATTCAAGAAATTCACAGAATTATTTTTTGTATGGCTCTGGATGAACTTGCATTCTTAAGAATATAGCACACATAAATAAATGACAGTTGTAATGAAATATGCTATTGACTTTGCACTTAGTCAATGCTTGCATGATAATTCTGTAGATGAACTAAATCAGCACATTGCCACAGTGTCTGAACATTAGCTTTTCTTGTCATGCGGTGGATGTAGTTACGTGGTGGAATAAGGATCCTGAAATATGTCACAAGGACAAAATCCAGCAACTGTTGAGAATGGGATTGCAAGAATGAAACTTTGGGAGATAACCAGAAATGGAGCAGGCTAAGCCAACATCAATTATACAAAAACAGGCCCTTCGGTGTATGTTAATATGCTGAGCCATAATTTGCCATGGACCACGCTCCTGGGCAAGTTTCCTGCCTTTGCAATAGGACTGATAGTTTCTTACAGAGAGATATGACAGGCAACAAGATAAATACTAAAGTTGAGCGACTAACTCCGTGCTCCTAAGAGTCTTTAGCTAAGCCAATAATGCAAGTTCTGCACTCCTTATGTACCCAGTGTTCTCATGCAAAGCGCAGAACTTTGAGTGCAAAAGCAGCTCAGTACCAGATTTTAGGCATTGTTTTGAGAATCCCAAGCGTATGTCTTTGGCTTTTTCTTTCCATCTTTAGCTACACACAAGCCATATCCCCCTTGCTCTCCCCAACCCCTCCAAGACAGAAAGGGAAGACAGAATAATAATAAGAAGACAGAATCTCTCTTCCTTCAACCCAGGCAAGTCTGGGTATTCTGGGAAAAATCAGCTTTCCTGTTGTATTTTAGACAAGGAAGGTTGAAAATAGGATTTAGAGTCATTGCAATTTTTAAGCATAGAGTTTCTCCAGTAGTGGCTAACTTCTTCATACTTCTTGGGCTGTATTCTCAATTTGAGAGTGTTGCTGATAAGAAATATTGATTCCATAAGAAATCTTGATAAGAAATCTTGATTATTGACCGATAACATGTAGTTTTAAAACAACTTTATTTTTATGCCAATAGCGACCTTAAAACCTAAATAGAGGGCTAACGGACTCTTTCTTAGTTCTGTGAAAAAGACAATTTTCTGGGTAAAAAAACAGTTGCAAAATCCATGGCTATTTTTGTTATCAAGTTTGAAAGGAACATCAATAAGAATGCTGGTGCCTGAAGTCCTTTTGTCCTCTTCAAAGAATATATATTGAATGTTGAGCATTTTGTGCTTGTGCCTGTGATGGTTCTGATGCAGTGATCTGGAAAATGGTGGTAGAGGCATATCAAAGAAACAGGAACAGCTTTGGATAAAACAGCAGATTTTACTCTTGTAGAGACAAATAGTCCATAATCTGCAATTTCAGGAACCTGGACAGTTCAGTGACACGGATTACCTAAAAATCAAAATTCAATGACTGTCTTTGTAAAATTACATCATCAAGCTTGTAAGTGAAATCTACAACAGCAAAAATGCAAAGCAGAAGCTAAAATTCTACTTGTTCTCTATGGAATTTAATATGGACTCTTTTCCTCAAGCGTGTCTAAATACTGAAGGACATATCATAAATTTTGCTTTTGCATGAAACTATTTTGCTTTCATGTACTTGATTTGTTAGGTGGCATGATTTTTTTTTTAGTGTTTTTTTTTTTTAAATTAAGAAATCCCCATTATCTATCTGGTTCTGTTTCTCACATTTTCAAAGTCCTCTTAGAACTTAAAAGTATACAAGTTCATTGCCCAGCAGAGTTTTATCAAAGCTGTCTGAACATTTGACTCAGATTTAGCAGGGTCTCATGTGAGTAAGACTACTTACATGAACAAAGATAAGTACTGGAGAGAGTCCAACGCAGGGCAACTAAGATGATTAAGGGATTGGAGCACCTCCCTTATGAGGAAAGGCTCAAAGAGCTGGGGCTCTTTAGCCTGGAGAAGACTGAGGGGAGACCTTATCTACGTTTACAAGTTCCTAAAGGGTGGGTTGAAGGATGATGGAGCTGGACTCTTTTCAGTGGTTTCCAGCGATAGGACGAGGGGCAATGGGCACAAGCTGGAACATAGGAAGTTCCATTCAAATATGAGGAAGAACTTCTTTATGGTGAGGGTGACAGAGCCCTGGAACAGGCTGCCCAGGGAGGTTGTGGAGTCCCCTTCTCTGGAGATTTTCGAACCTGCCTGGATGCAGTCCTGAGTAATGTGCTCTGGGCAATCCTGCTTCAGCAGGGGAGTTGGACTAGATGATCTCTAGAGGTCCCTTCCAACTCCAACAATTCTGTGATTCTGTGATATGCCTGAGAAGCCTTCTGAAACAGAATTTAGATCTGGAAAAATATGGATGAAATATAGGTTGTCCTGAACTGTAAGACCTCCTCAGGAAGGAATCAAATGATAACATCAGTAATAGTTGATACTAAAATCACATGTTCATGCCAGTGGATGTCTAACTCATTCTCACCTGCACTGAGTCAGGTTTTCATTTCAGCACTTTCCAGAAGTCTGTGAAAAGTGGCTTCTGTCTGCAGAGACAGATATTTTAGCATTTTTATGAGTTCTCATCATTTGTCTCGCAACACACTACACACTCATTTCCAGGAGACAGAAACAAACAGAAGGTCATGAATTCCCAGCACTTCAGCAGGCAGGCGGATGATCCACCACGGACACACTGATTTCAGCACTGCATCACTATTCTGAGTGCTGTACGGAAGACGTCTGACATGAAGGCATCTTTAGGCTGGAAGGCAACAGTCAAACAAAGAATAGTGGTGAATACAGGTATTTCTGTAGGTTTTTTTGTTTTGTTTACTTGCTTTGTTTCGGTTTGCTTTTCCCTATGACCAGATCTTACTATTGCAGGACAAACTATGCCATCTTTCATATTCACTAAAAACAGTCAAAATATCAACTTGAAAAGTTGTATTAAAATATGTATTTTTTTAAGTAATAATTTAATTATTTTGAAATCTATACAAGATTTTTAGTGGATTTGAAGAAAAACTGGGATATATTTAAGACTAGTTACTAAACTGGAAGAATAATTATATCTATTTATGTACCTTGGAAGGTGCCAGTTACTACTACTACTTCCATCACCTTTCAGGAAGATGGAAACATTTATATTGACTTGAACTTAACTCTGCACACTACTGCATATTGCAGGAAACCGTGACTGCTTCTATGTCTCAGACGTCAGTGGTATACAGGAGGGTGAAACTTATTTGTGCAAGACTGGTAGTTCTTTGGGATAGATACAGTATAAGAGTTAGACAAAAGGTGGTACAAAACCATAGCAAAGGGATTTAAAATATGTACTAATTCTTTAACTACAGTTTTACTTTGTGCTTATAAAAGGACTTTAACTGAAATTTGAATGATGAAAGTTTGGAAATCTTGTATGCTAGGACAGTGAGAGCATTTTGTGTACAGGAGATTATGTTTATAATACTTTTCTGCAAATCTTTTTTCAACATACATATATCTTCAAACATGCATGCCTTATGCTAAAGGATACAGTTGTGAAAAAAATGCTTTTTTAAACAAAATAAAGGCTTCAGATAAATTATTTTGCAATTGCAGAAGTATCCAGGACATGATTCACAGTTTGCTCTTTGCTAGATATATGCCCAGAAACACACTTTTTTCAATGAAGTCTACAGCCACAAGGGTAATCACTTGACATTACTTCAAAATTCTTTGCTGAGTGTAAATTTCAGGAGCATAAAGTTTTGCAAAAAAGAAAAAAATCCTTAGAGGGAAAATTCATCAATTCAGAAATCTGCTATAACAGCATTTGCAAGTGAACCTTAAATTACTAACATGCCATTGGGAGAACTAGTAATCCCTTCTTTACCCTTTTAGATATCAGTATGGGCTGTGATGAGTTTAATTAATGAAGTGTGTTCCACAGATACTCATTAGAAACATTCCTCCAGGAAACAGATATTAGGATGTTAGCTAAAATAGGAATTTAATGCACTTCATGTTCTGATTAAGTTCATCTGTATCCCCTCCACCCCTGGTGTATCATTTCTCATAGGGCGTGTATTCAAAAGGATACCGGAGTGTTTACTGTTGCAATGACAATTCCTTTGCCAAATGCCTCACATTAAACACAAACTATGGACAGAGTGGAAACATGCTTAGCATTGCTCTTCAACACCACAAGAAATACTCAGCATCACCAGACACAACCCATTAGGTGTTTAAATCTCAGGAAACTTCTTTCAGTGTTTGTGCCCAAAACTAACATGTTACAGGATATGCATACTTAAATATTTTAGCTATCCTGTTGTCATGGTTTAGGCTGAATTGGCCTGTAACAGTGACAGATGCTCTCCCCACACCTCCCGCTCGCAGAAGAGGAGAAGGAGAGGTAAAGAGACTTAAGAGTTTAGAGGGAACTAAACTGATTTAATGAAATATTAATAATAAAATTAAAAGGAAATAATGAAATAGATACAATATGTACAAAACCGTATCAAGCTCCCAGGATGACGTCACTGGCAGGCACTTGGAAAGTCCCAAACTGGACTCAGTGATGGATGGGAACTGGATTCAGGAAGCACAGATTGGGATCAAAGGCAGGGTCCTCTTTGGACGTCGGTCATTAAAGAAAGAGAGAGGTGACCCTTTGATCCCTCAGCTTTTACACTGAGCATGGGGCAGATGGAATGGAATACCCCTGTTGGTCAGTTTTGGGTCATCTGTCCTGTCTGCTCCTTCCTGCAGGTGGGACCCCTCTGTGCTTTTTCATTTCCAACCCTCCAACGGTGCAAATAACAAAATAACCTTGGTGGTTATAGCAATAAGTATAAGCAAGAGCCTCTCTGCTGCATACTGTTCCTTGGCATGATGTACAAACACTGGTTTTACCACTCTAAAAGCAGAAGTTTTCTGCACAATATGCTGTTAATTTCAGAGACTTAGAAGAGGCCTAGCTAAGAAGTAAAATTACTTAACAGAAAGTTGGTTCTATTTTACCTCAGACCAGGACACCTGGGAGATGTTGCAGCTCAGAAACAGATTTCTATCTCCGCCCAGAGACTGGCTGCATCCAATTGCTATAGGTCCCTTCCTAACTTAGATGGGCATCAAAGTGTTGGTGATCCGAAGAAGGTAGCTTGTAAAGCAAATAATATGTAGGCTTACTCCTTGGGAGTGGATATAATGTACCTCTAACAGTTTGATTTGGGGAAGTGGACTCTACAGATTGGTCTGAGACAATTGATACCTCTCGTTAAGTCCACCAGTTGCACGCCTCAGGTCCACAGCCACAAATCCACTGGAGTCAGACACATAGTGGTACTGTGAACACCCTTGAGCCTAAGGGTGTGTGTGCTGATTTCTGAGCAGGCAACAAAAAAATTAGTCATGTTTCCATAACAGTTTCCAGTCAGAATGGTTCTTTAAAGTCAAAATTAGCCTAGCCATCATAAAGGTAGGAAATAAAAGATGGAATTCTGGGAATATTTTTAAAATGATAAGATCAACTATGTGTGACACGACTGGGAAGTTTTGTTCTTCAGGCACATTTGTACAATGCATGCAGCACTACCAGGCACCTGAGCTCTGGGCTGTTGTGGTGTCACAGTGCTTGCAGTCCATACAAGCTCCTATTTTTATTTATTTTTAAAATTTTGGCTACTGGAGTCCATTGACAACAATTGTCCTGTCACAGTGGTGAAAGTGTGTGAGAAAGCAATGTTCTCAAATGCAATCCTAAAATGATGATAAAATGATTAAATTTAGAACTTTTTTTTTTTTTTTTGAGAAATGTATTTTTTATTTTCTTGCTTTGTTGGCGTGCTGTAGCCTCTATCTTGCAGTAGGGAAATTCTGATTAAATGTGTATTTAATCCTTCAGTTTTAGGATTTGGGGGTATTAACTTTTTTTAGGAATAAGGTTTTGACTCTTAACTTGGACATTTTGGAAATTGCATTATGTATTCAGGGCTGTGTGTTATTGTGGCACTGATGGGGAGGAAAGAGAATTGCAGGCATGGGCAGTTCATACAGTGCTGGGCAATGCTAACTGCCTCTACAAGCCATGGGAAACCTCTGTCAGCTAATTATATTTGCTTCAGAAACAGAAGGAGCAACCATCTTTATGCTGAAAGGCTATCAATGATTTTGAAGGTGATATGAAGGCTCTGATGAACTTGAACTCTATAGGCCAAATCCTTCATCTCTCTTTTCTTTTTTTGAGCCCAGATAAGAAATTGATTTAATGTATTAAACTTACTGTATTGGATGAACAGACTAGTTCTTCTCATCTCCTTATTCCTTGAGCTGTAATGTGATACACTGTTACGTTCCTATTGCACTAATTCAACAACAGCCAGGTAACAGATGCCTAAACTAACTGTGAATATAAAACACTTTATAGACTTCCCCTTGGCCATATGCCAATTTTTTATAATGTGACTGCAGGAAGAATTTCCTGAGAGACTTGTAATGGATGGACCTATTACAGCACTAAAATAATTTCATAAAGGACAAAACAAGATCTTTGAAGCTGGTGTGTATCTTAGTTGACTTGTGCATTATAATACCCTAAAACATTACCACAGAAACTCAGGACGGGCAAGATGTGCAAAGCCAAAGATCCACCGCAGATGCTGGAGGTCTTGCAGAAAACACAATAAACTTTTTCTCCTGCTACAAACGGGACACCTCATTTTATCACGGGGAAGTCTTCTCAGAGCGAGAAGGTGGCTCAAAATAAGCACTGGAGGAGGATCGTGGCGACACCTCACGCGAACCATTAAGTCACAGTCAGTCTCAGATTCCCGGTTTCTCCTTTCTCAGCCGCCTCTCTCCCGTGGCTGGGGCCAGCCCTCCCGGGGCTAACCCTCCCGGGGCCGCCCGCCCCGGCCCCCCT
>NW_015094506.1:15810197-15978467 GCF_001431845.1 Calidris pugnax | reverse complement strand
CCGCCGCTCCGTCCTGTGCCGTCCGAGGGCTTTTCGGAGCCTTAACGCGCGGCTCTTCTCCCCTGAAAATGGGTTTCCTGGGCAGGCTGCCGGCGCTGCCGAAACTGGTCGGGGCGGCGGCGGGCCGGGGGGGCGGCGGGGCCTGGCGGCGGCCGGGACGGCCCTACGCGGGGAGCGCTTTCGCGGGCCGCGCCGCCTCCTCCCGGGCGCTGGGCGAGTACGAGGAAGTTTTCAGGAGCTCCGTGGCGGAGCCCGAGAAGGTGTGGGGAGCCGCCGCCGAGCAGATCCAGTGGTACAAGCCCTGGGCCCGCACCCTGGAGAGGGGCGGCCCGGGGAGCGCCTCCTGGTGAGTCTGCCGGTGTGCCCCCGGGGCGGCGGGGGGCCGGGCGCGCCCAGCCCGGCTGTTACGGGAGAGCTGCCTGCCGAGGGGCTGGGGCTGGGCTGGGGGGTCGCCTGGTTAACACAAACCCGGCCCAGCTGGTATTTGGGGTGGTCAGCGGGGGGGCGGTGATGGAGGAGATGGCTTCAGGGCCCGGCGGGGTTTAATGATTACACTCGGTTAGGCCTTGTGATTAAAAGCAGGGTGTGCTGGGGTGAGAGAGGGGAGTTAGCCCGTGTCACCTGTGGCAGGGGTGACATAGGCCTGTGTGGGTGTGATGTCCCTGTGTGACACGGGGGTGTGCGCCCGGTGCTCCTTCATCCAACCACTTTTTGGGCTTGGCTTGGGGACAGGATGGGCATCAGGTGCCAGGGGAGGTGTGTGTATGAAAACACATAAACGGCAGCTTTCAGCGTTCTTTAATCTGATAAACTGTCTAAACAGCTCATAATTTAACGGATGTGGTTAAGGCAATGTTTGGCAAAAGCATTGGCATTGTAATGTATATATACATGTGGTCACTGACAAAACTCCCTAAGATAGAGTGTCGTATCCTTCTTGTAAATTACCTAGTAGGACTTTCAGTACTTTCTCCAAGGCGATTTTACCTGTTAAAATGATGTGTTGACCACTGTCACCACTTTTTCAGCAAGTTTACATCATGCTCTTTTCTCAAGGAAAAGCTGATACAGGGTAAAAAAGGCAATGCGGGATGTGGGTCATCTTTGGTACATTGGTGTTCTTTGCCGTTTTTATATTTTTCTGATTTGATTCTAATTTAAAAATACTAAACATACTCGAAATATAATTAAAAATATTAATCTCTCTTAAATCTGCCTGAATGAAGAGATACAGAACCAGCAGAGTGCTTTCTTATTGGTGTCTGATGTTATTGCTTGGCACCTCCAGTAGTGAAAGTTGTTTACATGTCTTAAGCTGAATGTTAAACAGCACCAGGATAAATCTCGTCAAGTCAGTCTGGCCGTGTAACAGTCAGAAGTACTAAAATGGATGGACAGGAGGACCTGTGGTCCACAGACCTTCATTTCTAAGTCATGGTACTTTTCAAAAAAAGCAAGTAGGATTGCCTGTATAATTAAAGACCAGTAAAGCTCACTGGTTCTGGTATTTTTGAGCATAATAGTGAAGAAGTCAATGCAACGGTGACTTTTTAAGAACTAATAAATGAGACCGTAGTACATGCTGGTGAGCATGGTTTTGCTATCAGATTCTGTCAAACAAATGTGGTTTGATTTGTTGGGCATGATAAGCTTGCTTGCTGAAAGTAATAAAGCATTGTGAATTCTCGGATGGAAGTTGTTTGATCTTAGAACAGGGATACAGTTTCATGGGCTGATGTCGGGTCTTTTCTGGCCTCACGTCTCTCTTGCGTCTTTCTCCCTCTGTGGCTGCAGATTGCCACAGATTGAAATTACCTCATTTATGTGGCCAAATAGCTAAAGGGAGGGTGAGAAGATCCAGGCTCTTCTCAGTGGTACCCAGTGACAGGACAAGAAGCAATGAACACAAACACAGGAGGCTCCCTCTGAATATCAGGAAACACTTTCTTAGAGGGTCACTGAGGATTGGCACAGAGTTGGTTGTGGACTCTCTGTCCTTGGAGATGTTCAAAAGCTATCTGGATATGGGCCTGGTCTGCTGGCTCTAGGTGGACCTGCTTGAGCAGGGGCATTGGATCAGGTGCTCTCCAGACCACAACCAGCCTTGATTCTGTGGGATTATGCGAAGATGCAGGTCTCTGAAGACTTAACATCAGGCCATAATTATTATTTGGATGTCAGGTATCTGTTGGTCTGCTGTGGATAATAAAACATTAAGTGTTTCAAATTTGTGTAATCCTCTTTAATGTCTCAATGTACAACATGGAATTTTATTTCTTTTTTTTTAATTTTATTTATGTTCACCATAAGTGATAACAGACTCTATGTGATACTAGTGTAGTACTCTAATGCTTCTGAAGTACCAGATGGTTACCAGCATTCAGTGTGCTTGTCAGGATCACGCATAGATAAGTTCTTTGAGGAAAAGACTGAATATAAGAGAGAGAGAAAGGATACAGGAGGCTCTTTAAGAGGACACAGAGGCGTAGAACGGTTCAGCCTGGCCCTGAACAATTCCAGGGATGGGGCATCCACAGCTTTTCTGGGCAACCTGTTCCAGTGTCTCACCAGCTTCACAATAAAGAATTTCTTCCTAATATCTAATCTAAGTCTCCCCTCTTTCAGTTTAAAACCGTTACCTCTTGTCCTGTCACTACAGTCCCTGATCAAGAGTCCCTCCTTGTCTTTCCTGTAGGCCCCTTTAGGTACTGGAAGGCTGCTATTATGTCCCCCCAGAGCCTTCTCTTCTATAACTGAAGGCTGAACAACCCCAACTCTTTCAGCCTGTCTTTGTAGGAGAGGTGCTCCAACCCTCTGATCATCTCCGTGACCCTCTTCTGGACTTGGTCCAACAGGTCCATGTCCTTATGTTGGGGGCCCCAGAGCTGGACGCAGTACTCTAGTTGGGGTCTCATGGGAGTGGAGTAGAGGGGCAGAATCACCTCCCTCAATCTGCTGGCCATGCTTCTCTTGATGCAGCCCAGGATACGGTTGGCTTTCTGGGCTGTGAGGGCACATTGCCGGCTCATGTTAAGCTTCTCATCCACCAACACCCCCAAGTCCTTCTCCTCAGGGCTGATCTCTAGCCATTCTCCACCCAACCTGTATTTGTGCCTGGGATTGCCAAGACCCAGGTGCAGGATGTTGTACTTGGCTTGGTTGAACTTCATGAGGTTTGCATAGGCCCACCTCTCAAGCCTGTCTAGATCCCTCTGGATGGCATCCCTTCCCCCCAGCATGTTGACTGTGCCACACAGCTTGATGTCATTGACAAACTTGCTGAGGGTGCGCAGCGACTGTCTATGTCACTGGCTTCCACTTAGACATGGAGCCATTGACCACAACTCTTTGAGTGCGGCCATCCAGTCAATTCCTTATCCAGCAAGTGGTCTATCTGTTAAATCCATGTCTCTCCAATTTAGAGACAAGGATGTTGTGTAATTCTAGCTCAGAGGTTTACCTTGGAAGCAGTTTATGGAAAGCTTAAAAATAATATTAAGAAGTACATCTGTGTGCTTCTTGAGTTGCAATTTATCTCCCGTTTCAGAGACATATTATTAGGTCAATTAATAAATATACATTTATTTTCAGTATGTTTGACTTTGGTTGCCAAAAGTGAGACTTACTTTTCATATATTTTCTGGTCTCATTTACTTCAGTTAAAGAAGTTGAAGGAGGTGGTTAATGCATTTAAAATGTAGCTGTAAGGCAAATGCCGTTTCATCCTCTCTAAATACTGTAAGAGCGTGAAAGAAGTGTGCAGCGTACCCTAGTGTGTTTTCTTTATAGTCTTTTCCATTGGAAACACCAGTGTTATGTCAGTGGCTTGCAAAATGATTTCTGAAAGGTATGTGACCAGTGTCACTGTCCTCTGGCTGTTCTGTCTCAGCGGTAATCCCAGGTACCATTGACTGTTCTAACCCGCATCAGTGGCTGGTATGGCACAAAACATCATCTGGTTTTGCCCACATCAAAAATAATGACCCATAAAGCATGATTGGTCAAGAAAAATATGAAGGAATTGGAATTGTTTTGTGCAGAAGCCAAAAGGGAGTTTTAAAAGACATAAAATTTGGCTACAGAGAATTTGCCTACAAAATTCAAGGCGAAACTTCTCTCAGTTGGCTTTGAAGAGGTCAAAACTAGAAGTCTTAAATCGCAAGAAGGGAGATGTAGATTTTAGATATTAGAAAGAAAAATCTTTTTAATGCTAAAGGTAGAGAAACACTTGCACGGATTATTTTGGGATCTTGTGTAATCCCAGCTAGAAAGGTTAAGCAAGTATTTCTTTAGAAATTATAGAAACAATTTTTCCTAATGCATGTAGGCAGAGGGCAATTTTGCAAGTTATGTTTTCTCTCTGATTCAAAGACATAAGCACAATATAAAAAGACCTTTGAACTTTAGTAATGTTGCACAGATTGCTATTCAAATGTTTCTCACACTTTTAAAAAATGTGGCTCGTTCAATTAATTTAGTATTTCAAAATATCTGATATTGTTGTGGTTTTGTCTAACACTTTATTCAGCTTCTGTTCTCACTTCAACTAGAAAGATTTAAAAAAAAATCCATGTGATTCCTGGGAACTCAGCTTGGAGAAGTATATGTACCCTGCATGGCATGAAAGTGTTTTAGCAATATGTTTTTTTTTACAGCTATGGTGCAAAATAATTTTAATGTTTTTCTTTTGCATACGTGTCAGCTTTATTCAGAACCTTTACCTTCTTTCTTTTTTAAATTTTTAATTGTCTTTCCTTCTAAGCCATTGAATGCAGACTGAAAAGTATCTCTGAATACAGCTACTTTGATTCTTAAGATAGCAGATAGTGTTGGAAATTAAAGCATAACTTTTGAATATTTGAGTGAAGTGAATTAAGAGATAATTATGTGTTGTCTTCTTCAGTACTGTACTTATTTCATTACTAGCAAGTAGGCTCTTGTCACATCAAAAAAAGTACTGAACGCACTAAAAAAAATTTCCAGGCCGTAGATGGTAGATATTAAGCTGTATGTAATGGTAGTCCTGCTTTGGAAGACCACTGACTTGCCAGAAGTATGAACAGAAGATGAGCGTTTTTGTCCCCTTTTCTACTTGTACCCCTAGAAGGTTGACAGAGTAGTCATGTTAAGGTATGGTTAGAGATGTAAGTGCATGTGCTTCAGGTTCCTGTTTGTGAAACAACTGAAACTCTGTGAGACCTCAGGGCCAGGGTGACATGGGTGGTGCTGAGCTCCAGTCACAAAGAGGCCGTAATTCCTAGGTGACTGCTGTAGACATCTTTAAAGAGGCTCAAGGGCATCCTAATGTGGCTAAGCCCACTCAAATTATTAAAATAAAAAAAAGCCTTATTAGAGGTAAGGTATGCATAATGTGGATTATCAAAGGCTGCTGCTTTCATGGATGTACAAGAAAAAAGATTTATTAAAAGGATAGGCAGATATTGTCAGAATCACTGTTTTAACATGTTGCTGCGAAGCAAGATGTTTCAATATTGTAACCAGTTTTAAATTCTGCTGTGATTTTTGACAGGAAAAACCATGTCATTTTTTTTTCCTACCATAGTGCCAGTAGAAGGCAGATGAGCTCTTCAAAGAGACTGCTAGTGAACCAAATCCAGTTTCTTTTATGTATCAGAGTTGATACTGTTTACTCTTTTTATTTGTTTTAATCTTCCTCTGCTCCATTTGTTGAATATTATTAATTTAGGAACACAGTCTAAAGTAAGAGTCTTTAGACTTGGACTCCGTTGGTAAGCGACATTGAGATAACTGTCTGGTTAGCAACATATTAGCATTTTACAGTCTTGCTTATTATGGCAAGATTTACTGGCAAGCTCTCACAAACATCCTGCAGATCCACCTCTGATCTTTCTGCAGTCTGTTGGAATATTTTCTTTTTGATTCTAGACCTTTGTTTTAAATAGGAGCATCTCATTCATGTCCTTATTCCAAAACCGGGTCCTGGTTTCATGCTGCTATTTCCAACGAAAGCTTATTCAAACAAATCAAAGTTCCTCATGGGTATTCATCTCCTTGGGAATCACTGCATCAACAGAAGTTTGCAGTAACACAGGGCAGCTTTTCAAAGCCAGGCAGCTTTTATTTGTCAGCCACAATAAGATAATTGAGCACGTCCTCGGGTGACAGTACAGAAGCGGAAGTCTTGCAGTTGTGGTCATGGTAGGTGCATCTCTGCTTCTCTGATCCTATAAAAGCCACCCTCCTTCTACATGGGGTAGCAAAGCTCTCATCACAACGAGATAGTCTTGTTGTTTGTTTCACCTTGTAGTCACATTTTTTTTCACATACTTGTTCGCAAGTGATTGTTAGAAGTATGTGTGGCAGTGTTGATGTTCCCATGCATCTTTAGAAGGATCCAAGCTCTGGTACTTGCTGATGTTTTGACCATTCTTCAGTGGTTATACAGAGCAGCCCAGGCACTGCGCTTTCTTGTTCCCTTGTTCATATCATCCCACAGTGATTTGATGTAAAAATCAATGGATGACCTGAATCCTACCCAACTTTTATGACAGTAATACAGAGTTTCTCTATATTACATGAAACAATTCCCAATCCTTTATTGTTCACATAGTTCTTCATTTATGGGAAGGGGTTTGTAGCATAGAATGTTTTGTTGCTTTCTTGGTCCCCTACTTTCTCTTTATTAATGGTGTTGTAAAGGAGTCACAGTAAGGTTGCTGCATACTTAATATTCTAACTGCTTTGTTTTAATAATTGCCATTCTTTGACAATAATACTATGCCATGGCACCTGTCCATACGGCTGTATGAATAATATATCAGATATCCTGATTTTGAGTAGTCCTTTACTAGATGGGAAACATGAAGAAGGAAATACTTTTTTAAGTAGTAGTGGGTTACTTTACGCCATCTGTTTTTATTTCTAATTGCAGTATAACTATCACATTACCACAGTGAGTGTCCCCAAAGAACTTTTTGGAAATTCGCAAGTTTTTTTTTTTTTCTGTGTGTTGCTCTTCTTTTTGCTGTAGAGAGATATGTACGCATAGAAAAGCAAACACAAAGAGCATTACTTAGAGTGAACTTTAGTTTTTAGATTCTGTCATCTTTCAGTTAGTAGAGCCATTGTTGTATTTGGTGCCTTCTGTATTTTCTTATATGAGGATAATTCCACACTTGAATTTTCTTTTTTTTTTGTGTAAAATGACAATAAAAATGAAACCTGAGTTTGTGAAGTTTTTTTTCTTTAATTAGAAGATGAGAATTTCCTGTAAATGTCTGAATGTTGAAGAGGCTATGACTCACATTGCTTTACAGGGTATTTTAAGTTACTGATGTAAAACACAGTAATGTCAGATGCATTATGAATGTCAAATTTATAATGTTTTATAACCGTTGGTGTCAGTTTCATTTAGATACAGATGCTTGTACGCTTAACCGTTATTGCCAAGGGATGAATAAGAATATTTTGAGTCCTGAACCTGTTCTTAAAAAAGATATGTGTGCATGCCAATACAAAGTAGTGTAATAACACGTTTTCATAATATCAGATTATTTTATATGAATATATGCTTTTTCTGTGAAACCTTAGCTATGAAAATCAGAATGATTGATGCAAAGTTAAATCAAGACCAAATTTAGCAGATTCTCAGTTACATCAATCAAAGTACAGTACTTCCACTATTTTCACTAATAGGCTTATTTAGCTTTTTGAGTAAATTGTGAGGTTATAGATTAAAAAACAATTTCCTGAACAGAGTATAATATTTTATGAGATATATTTATTTGAATTGAATGCTCTCATTCCTTAAAAATATATATATGCAAAAAAATAGTGTTAATAGTTTGGAAGGCTGCCTGTTATGTACTTCCAACTTCTTTTTTAGGTTTGTAGGTGGAGAGCTGAATATCTGTTACAATGCTGTAGATCGTCATGTTGAGAATGGACGAGGAGACCAAATTGCCATTATTTATGACAGTCCTGTAACAAATACCAAAGAGAAAATAACCTATAAGGAACTTCTTGAACAGGTATGTTTGAGAATAATCTCGTCACTGGAAATGGGCAGTAAATATTGCACAGCAGGTAGATACTAGAAAGGTAGAAACCTTGCTAGTTTATTCCTTTTGCTGTGTTCAGTATTGATTTATATGCTTCAATATCTGTACCTGATTATACTGCATCTAAGAGATTTTGATTTTCCTTTAATTCTTCTTTTTTTTTTCTTCTGCAGTTTAATAATTTTTTTCCTGGTTGGTTAAATTTTGAACTTTTCTCTATTGGATTTCTCTTTTTCCCCCCCAACAGTTCTTATTTCATGTTTAAAAGGTAAATCAAAGTATTAGTCAAGTCCCTTGACAGTTGCTATGATGATCAAAAATACAGTTCCAGGAGAAATGCAGATGCATACTTTGGCTATTGCTGCACATAATTGAGTGTAAAAACAAGTGAAATTTGCCAGGGAGCGGCTCTAAAGAGGGCTGCATCATCTGCCCAGCTTTAGGCTGTAGTTGGGGGGCTGGTGGCCCCACACTAATTTTCTGTCTGGAAGGTCTGTGGATTTCGACTCCCCCATCAGCTGAGGCAGCTTATCCCCAGCTGGGGTCATGAATACTCAGTTCTGCATCAGCCCTTTCAGATTTACTCAGTGCCCGGCCCCGGGTTGGTGCCACCATGGGTGCTTGCAGTCTGCCCCAACCAAGGTTCTCTGCTCTCGCAGCCATCAGCTGGTGGTTTGCCCTCACACTGGCTCTTTTCTTCCAGTTACTTGTAGCTGTTGCACTTAACGCTGGGCACAAAGAAATGCTGGAGTCAGACTCATAGTCTTCCTTAATGTATTTCAATGTGCAAGATGCATTTCAGTGAATGGAACACACTCTACTTCAGATACACACCTGGTGTCTGGAGCGATGCAAACCTTCGGTTTAAAATGTGAAACGAGGTTCATAATACAGTAATTCAGCTTGTGAGGGTTTTATTCCACTGTTGGAATAAGAGAGAGGTCATACAGCTGCAAAACATGATAAACCTGTACTGCACTCTACCTTTTAAGGGAAATATAGAAAACATTTACTTCTCACCAGTTTTCAGTTGATTTACCAAGTCCAAAAGAGAACTTAGAAGTTACTGTACAGTATGCTGGAGCTAGAACAACTAGCTTCAACGTTTTAAGAAATTAGGAGACTTTAAAAGGTCCCAGCTCCTTATCTAATTTTATCTATTCTTTTATATATGTATTATATATATGTGTAATATATTTTATATATACTATTGTAATTTTATATATACATTTTTATGTCATGTCATATAAATACAATATACACATATGGAAATATATATATTAAATAAACACTAAATACACATAAAAATTCATACTTGTTTCATTTTAATGATGTAATACAACATTCTAATGTAAATAATCTTAAGTGGACTTTGTAGAATTTCCTCTGCAAAACACTTGGGAAGTTTTGCTTTTTAAGCTTGATGCTGGCATTAAGCCTCCTAGGTTTGTGTCTCTGTATTCTCTGTAAGCATATTAAATGTTTTAGGATATTGCTGATTTGTGCAGAATGAGGAAGTTTTACTAACTGACATCCGCATCCTCTCCCCCACATTTCCTCTTTCAGCAGCATTACCAAACCAAATGGAAGAACAGGTTTAAGTTTTCTGGGGGTATGTAGCAGAACACATTCAGAAGTTTACGATAATTGTGCTGGTGGCTGAGTCCTATCTAAATACTGCTTTTAGATACTATAGTTTCCTCTTCTCCTTAATCAAAAGGGAATTTAAGTGAAAGGCAGGATTTGAGATGTCTTGTATGTTGAAGCTGTCTAGTCCATTCTGCGGAATAATTTTAACTTGGTTTACCTGGTAAATATTGGACATCTGATAACAAAGGTATTCACAAAGACATTTGCTGAAAATGGGAAAGACATAGGCTGGTGTATTCTGTGTCATAGATCTTTTAGGGCCTAGGAGAGATTTTGTGAAAAGGCCTACCATACCACTGTGGAGCGTGGGTGATGACGTTTGGCACACAGCCCTTCATCATGGCTTGTCACCGTGTTCTCAGTCTGCTCAGTGTAAGCTAAAAGAACTATATCCTGTCATATTGAAATAGACTTTCAGCGCTCTGCATTTTCCATTATAGATCAGTATGAGTACAGATCAGACATATGACCGAAGCTGATGAACCTCCTGGTGGGGAAAGAAGCCTTTTGCCTTCTTTCCTGAGTTCCTTTCCTAATTTAAAATAGCCCAACAGTGTGTATCTGTTGTGCAGTCGTTTCGACGTCCAATGAATGTCTGTCTGGCCAATAAGCTTATAGTGTAATGAGGGTGTCTTAGCAGAGGCTGCCTGTTCAAAATGTCTCTACAAAGATCAGCTCTTGAAGTGGTAGATTTGTTTCTGGCTTTTGGTGATAAAAGAGGAATGTGTAAATGGATTCAGCAGAAGTTACGTAGGATAATTGTGGGTCACAACGTGAGAAGATTGCAGAATTTTGTAGCAGGTTGGATCTTTTGTTCCAGGATGAAAGTCATGGTAAGGATGAAAAAAGTGACATAGGTTCTTGGTTGGAGATAATGTAGCTCCTTAGGGAGAATAGGATAGTTTGAGCTGTGTACTCAGGAAGCCTGTTGTTTTCAGATTTTTCTTATCCTCTTTACTTGTTGCACTGCTCTTCAGATCTAAGAGCTATAGTAATGCTGCAGTTTCAGTGTTAAGTACCACTGAACTACAAATAATTCAGAGAAATGTTGGAAGCTAGTGATGTTCAATGCCCAACTTGTGGGAAGTGTTTTTTGGCTGGTTTATTTTTTTTGGGGCAGAACTGGAATAGAAGGACTGCAGGACAATTTCAGCAATTCTTTATTGATGTAAATAATGGCAAGATCAGTTTGTGTTGATATTCTGTACAACTATACTTCCTCCACACTTGGAAAGTCTTGAGAATTAGAGTTATTTAAAGTGCAGTTGTACGTAGTGCATACAGTTGCATTTTAAGTGTGTTAATTATATGTTGTTACAGATTAAATCTTCCAAATGCAGAGAGGAGGAATTTGGCAAATTTAAGACATAACAGTCTTCCAGAATGTACTGATGGGACTTATTTCTTTACTGATGCCTGTTATAGGCCTTTTAATGAGGATTACAATATTGAACTGAAGCCAGTAAAATGGGGATGTAAGTGGAAGTTTTGAGTATGGGAGATTCTCCAATTTCAGTAGTGAGATGGTAGGAAAAGATAAAGGAGACACAAATTCTGTTAGAAATGTTACTGAATTTGTGTAGTATTAGGGTAATATAAAGATACTCAGAAGAAATAAGGAGCAATGGCTTCTGTTCATTTAAACCCAAATTTTCTGATTGTGTTGGAAAATGCTACTGTTTTCAGGTTAAGGCAAAGGTTGTTTCATAGATGAAAAAACCCTTCTGTTTCCACCAGTAGGAGTATTCTCTAGAATGTCTCAATTGCTAAAATGAAATCTCAAGAATTTGAGAGTCATGTTATTTGCAGTTGTTGACTCTTGACAGATTGTGAACAGAAAAGCAGTATGATTTCTCTCTGTGATTCTTTTCAATAACAATGCACAGTTCACATGTCAAATTCAGTGCCATAATAAATAATTTCTGAGTGCAATAATGTGATGGGATTAGTAAAAACTAACACCCCCTGCCAAGCCTTCAAGAACATTGAATGTTATAAAAAGATGGATGAGAAAGAAGGGCTTCAGGTTATCAACAATTGGTGAAGGACTAATTTATTCAGAAGGAAGGTTTTTTCCATAATTACCCACCCTAAAAACATTTACTTCTGAAATAGCTGCATTAGCCATTGTCAGTTTGGGTTTATGTGCGTATCTGTCTTGCTCTGCTCATATCTCCTGTACACGACTGAGGTATCACCCAGATTGTTCTGTTTCTAATACTCTTTCTCATTCTTCATGCTTTACTCCATCGTCTTTCTTTGTCTTCTTCCTTGAAAAATAACCAATTCCTTCTTAGCTACAAATAGTGACTTTAAGTTCAAGATATTTTTTCTCAGAATTGCTTTAAAATCAAAACTTGAGTACAGACAGAAAATCCTACTGAGATTGACAACCTAACTGTTTGTCTGGTAAAGCAACATTATCTTGATAAAACTGTGTATTAGGCTTCTTTTTTAGTGCTGCTTTTCCTTATCTTATTTAAATCTCAAATGATATTCTTCCGTGCATGTCTTAGGAAGATTTAACTGCAATGTCACTGGGGTAGCTCTTCAAAAATATCAGTGTTAGTATTCTTTATAGGATGAGACTTGTCACGAATTTACAGAGTGGTGTCTTGGGTTTTTCATATTCCACACAAAAGACTTCTAAATGACACTGTAAAAGTCTGAAGAAGCAGCTGGAACTTGATCTCCCCTGACTGAAAATAGTTATACTGCAGCATGTCAACGTCAGCGATGCCTATAGTAATGTATAATTTGGAGCAGCTTGGGCAGATGAGTGAAGCCATGCTGAATTAACTGCTGAGCCTCCTGACATTTCCACTGTATGTGGTTTGTGAGTTTTACTTTGGACTAGGTTTAGTTTCATCCTTTGGACCGAATGTGTCATAGCTCACTTCAAAGCCATCTCAACGTAGTTATCCCACAAATCTTTGCTTCCTTGTGGATTCCTTTAGGAATTGCCATGCTGACTCTTCATCTGTCTCACCACTGTTTGATTTCTTCCCTCACTCCAAGTGGATGTTGTCCAAATAGTGGCCTTTTAGGGGAACCTAGATACTGTAGGAGTTGTGCAGGACACTATGAACTGTCCCTCACAAGTACTAGAAATTCCTTCTGAGACAAATGCTTGTCTGGAACCCATCTCTTTTGTGGAGTGAATGCCATGGCGTCACTTCTGATCAAACATTAAATCCATGACAAGCTGATAAGTATTACAGAATCCCTATCTCATTTCAGTTCCTCCTTGAAGACAGAGTCTACAGCTGATCTCCAAAACCAGGAAAGAAAATGGGCCCTTTCCAAAAATCCCCAGCTTCCTCTCAGTCCAAGGAACTTCTTGGCATCTGAAAGAAGAAAGGAGAAATTACTGCAGCTAACTGCAATCTCAGCAGCTGTCTGGCTGTATGAGAAAGAAATATAAACCATCCTGATTTATGTTTTTGATTTTGATCATATGTTTATGATTTCTTGTTATTTGTGGAAGAGCTTACCAGCACCACTACCACCACCTTTATACACTGCATTTGAGACAGTGTGGCTGGGGTTTTGTGCAGAAGCCTAGGGGGGCTGTGTGATCAAGGCATGCCATGTCCACAACTTATGCCATTATCAGGACCATGCCTGGCACACAGGCAGAGCTGGGACGGGGCTAGCGGTCCCTGACGGAGCTTGCTCCTCCACAGAACTTCCCTCATAGCTCACTGCCCCCTGGGGAATCATCTCTCAAGGTCTAGCAGATCTCACAGTAAATCCAGAGACTTACACCACCTTTCCACAGCTCTGCAACCAATGCCCTAATTCTACCAGAAAGCTCCTAAACCCGTGCTTAATATATGTATAGGAAAAAAGTCTGCACGCTTACTCAGGTGGACATCCGAACCAGTAGTTTTGCAGTTCCCATTGCCTGCTGTGGTGTGGAGTGGGCAAGGGGTTGTTCCTGCGTGTTGTCTCATGGGGGTCCTCTTGGGGCTGCAGGCATAAGACATGTGCAGCACCACTGCCATGTTTTTCCCTAGACTGTGTTCTAGAATTGCTGATCCTTGTACCAAGGGCGTGGATGTCCTTGGATGTCTGTGGATGTCCTCGGATGTCTGTGGATGAGCAGTGGGCTTGGTGGAATGCTCTCCCCTCCCCTGAAGATCTGTTCAAGATCTCTGTGGTAGTGGCACATGCACTGTGGCACCTCTGAAGCATGGGTTTGCCACCTCATCAAGAACATGGTCTTCATCTATTTGAAGTGAATGCAGCACCACTTGTAAGTCCTGTCCCACTTCCAAATGGTAGGAAGCTTTTGCAGCAGTAGGAAAAGGAGGAAACAATAATTAAGAAGAGTGATAGAAGAGTGAAGAGGCTGATCAAGGGGTGGGGAGAATAGGAAGGAGTACTTTCTTTAGTAGTCTTGAAAAAATAACACAATGGAGAAGCTGAAGAGCTAAGGCAACGTGCAACTGTGGTTTAGAGGACTGTGGGTGTGAGATGGCTCTTTTTACACAATGAGATGCACTTCAGGATGTTTCAGGAGCTCTTGATGTTTGAAGAATTCTTTTGTGTTTAGCTTGCACTGAAGGACTGGACACTGGTGAGACCCAGTCATTGTTCATCACAGGAAGGTTTGAAATTCCTCTTTTTAGCATTTTGAGTGGATTTTCTGTTTTAGTATCTTCTAAGAAGAATTCTTTTGGCATGGACCAAAACTGCTTTCTGTGACTACTAGGGACAGCCAGGTGATTTACTTCAGAACTGCAGTACTTCTCCAAACCTGAACTGCTAATACAGATGTACTATTTGTTTGGTGGCTGGGTAAAAATAAAGCCATGCTCACTGGGGGCTTGCATTTGATATATTTGCATTTGATAATTTAAGCCCAGATCTTCAAAGCTGAAAGCCTACTTCAGTTTCTTATTATATCACTTGGTCTCAAGTGATTTTATTACTGAAGTGTCAAATATGTTAAAGTGATAGAGCGATCTTAAACTTTGAAGAAAAGCAGAGAAATAGCATGCTGGTAGGAAAATAGCAACTGTAAAATCTTGAGTGATGTAGCATGCTGTCTTAATGTAAACCATAACTGACAACACACTGTAACAAAGTGGAAGGTTTCATGGCTTTTAACAATTTAATGAAATGTCACTACTCACTCTTCCCCCTCTCCTTTTTAGAGTGATTGATTGCTTGGATGGTTCAGGGTTTCCGCATCAATCTTAAGGGCAAGTAAACCTGCTTTATGATGTTCCTTAGTCGTCCAAATAGTTGCACATAGAGACAGTGGTTTATTATGTAGTCCAAATGCTCCCTGGTTGTCAGAAAGATGTGGGAAAAGGCACAAGGAAAATCATAGATACTCATGTGTTATATTGGGTTATTGCCTTCGGTGACATTAAGCTCTCTAGGGTGGGGAGGTTAAGTGCCAACAAGTGAGTACTGGGTTTGCATGGAAGACAGGTGATTCCTGCCTGCAGCGTACTGTGTGTATTCTGCTGTAAGTACAATTTATCTGTGATAGCTTTCAATAAAAATTACTTAAGTACATGCAGATTTCTCCACTATTTCCCTCTTACAGCCAAGTACCAAAGTTATGTAGCATGTATACAGGCACTAGGAGTATTCTATTACAGAATTACTAATTACAATCTTTAAATGATGGCTTTTTCCTTTAGCAGACAAACATTGCCTTTTTTGCCATTTTTAATAATATAAAATAATGAATAATGAATAATAATACTCATCCATTGTGTTTAACTACTCATTGTCTACTATCCACACTTACACTGACTATAAAATTACTGATTAAGTATTGTTTTCATTGCCTGTGTCCTTCTTGTCAATAATCTGCTTGAGAGTTTCACAAGCAGCAAAGATAAGGATTAGTTCTCTGAATTCTTTGAGATAAGGTGATGTTAGCTCTCTAATGACTGTATAGATTTTAATGTTTTCAGAGTAGGAAGTACAGAAAATGAATTTACCTTTGGAAATAGAGTTGTTATCCTTATTACAATTATTTTCACTAATCCTATGTAGAAATGACTGTAAATGCCAGTTGCATGGCATTAAATTCAAGTTATGTACATGCCTTGTTGATTTTTGTTGAGTTTTGATAGCGTATGTCAGTTTCATAGAGTATTGATAGGTAATAATAGGTCTACAATTAAAGATTTTTTCTTTTGATAATCAGTAACATTTAATATAAAAGGTCTGTTACAAATAAATCATACATGTACTTTAGTTTGTGTGAGTTTTCAGCTTGGTATGGTGATAACTTTGTCTTATAAACATATTCTCTCTTGTGGCTGAAAATAACAGCAGGGATTTTTGCTACGTTTATAAAAACTGGAGGCTATACTTTTATCTTCTGATGCAAACATGCATGTTGGAGGTTCTGTGTTTCCATTTTCTTAAATCTTCAGGCAGAAGCATAGAAATAAGCATAGTTTGATTGTGAGTGAGCTATGTATTTAATGCAAGCACAGGTCAGATGCATCTGGAGCTTCTGATGTTATTGTCTCAGGTCGCTGAAAGTCTGCATATGTGTTCCCACTGAAGAGAGAAGCAGTGAGTAATACTGTATTATCCTCTTCAGTATCAGATAGGCCTCTAGGATTTGATGTAATTGCCCCAAGTTTTCTTGAATATGACCATAAAAGAAAGAGCCTAATGTCTAGGAATCTTGGAAAGCAACAGTGGTTGCAAGTAGAATTAGGGAGCTCATTAAATAGAGAGAACTCAAATTTGATGAATAATAAAATGACAGTAAAACATTTTAAAGAAAATCTACTAGCTCATCCTTGAAAAAGATGGTCCTTCCCTCCTGTCCTGCTTGTACAACGTGCATCATTGGCCTAGACTGCTCCCCTTGCTTGCATTATTTGCTGGGTGAATGCAAACATCTCTGACTGCTTCAGAAGCTTGAGTATTTTCTGTTCTACAGGCAACATCCCCCTGATGCTCTCAGGAATTTTTCTCCCCTTTCCTTTCTCTCCAGTCTGATAGTACCTGAAGAAAAGTCTTTCACGAGACTAAATTTTACTTGAAACCTTATTTGTGTGATACAATAAATCAAAGGAATAACGCAGTACAGGTAATATGTGAGAAATTCATATATAAGTAGATTCATGTTACATTGATAGTGAAAGAAATTACAGTGTTTAAACTTCTTATGATATTGTAATATTTTTTAGTGAATGGCAACCTGCAGTAGTAAACCCAAGAATTTTACTACTGTAGGTAAGAAGTGTTCCCCTGTAAGACAGAGAAACTCCTTTGTTCTGAACTTAGATTTATATGTCCCCAGATATCCCAAGAACATCCTAAAGAATTTAACTTTTTAGTCTTACCACCAATGTAAAACTATTGCAAACAAAGCTCCTGTTCTTGTTATGTCTGACTGGCATGTAGTCATGCTTGTGGACCATGCCAGCCCATGGCTTCTGGGGTGTTTCTAGTTCCATCCTGTTTGCCAGTAGCTTATTAGTCTACTTTGTTTCTTCTTAGTCTACTGTTTTTTTCTGTTAACCTGTTAGCCTATGTTTTGTGCGCAGTGGCATGCAATTTTACCTCTATTACTTATAGATAACAGACACACTGATGTCTAATTGAAAAAATTAAAGGCAGTGAGCAGGTTCAGATACTGAGTGTTACACAGCTGTCAGCCTCTGGAACTTGAGAAACCTCTGACAGCTGAGTTCATTCACTTGCTCTTGGGGAATTAATTATTTGCTTTTCCTTCAGAAGATGCCGCATTTCCATGCTGCAAAAAGCACATCGGGACAAGTGCACAGTGCTTGTCAGAGGTTCCCGTGCTCACTCTAACAGAACTTACTGTGTGGTAAATTGTCTGGCCCAGTGTATTAATCAAACAGTCAGTAATAGTTTTGTGACAGAATGCCATACGTTGTCGACATAATAAATATTTTCTCATGGTGATACAGATGGCTGACACTGATGCTGATCTATCACATTTCTTGAGTTCCAGGCCTTTGCAGCCATGCACACAATCTGTCTTCAGGATTGAGCACACCAAAATCTGAAAATGTCAGGAAAGACTCTTAAACATATTTCTCTCTGAATTTATATTTACATTTGGTTCAACGTGTAAGATTTCTTGTCTCAGATTCTGAGAAGTTTACAGCTCTGAGTAGAGAAAATACTGATTTGTGGTTCAAACCTAGCTAGTTAGGACAGAATTTGCGTGATGAAATGTCCTGCTTACATCCATTCTCAAAGCCTAAAATTGAGAAATATAAGCAGTTATCTGGATAAAAGAACTAGTAGTTAGTGTCATTCAAAAGTTCGCAAAACATTGTTATTGATTTTTTAATGTGTAAAATAATTAATTTCAGCCCATTCTCATTTTACAAAAGAAAAATGTACATTACTTTGCAAAAAGGAAATTGTCGTATATTCATTGAACCTGGATTGCATTGCTCATCAACTTTCCATATCATACTGGCTTGTCTTCTTAATGTCCTCTGTCTATGTATTGTATGAAAGTTATTTTTTATGGGGCAGCGGTAGATCTGGAGAAACTGTTAATGTTGTGTTTTGTCAGTACAGGTCTCCAAGTTAGCTGATGTCATGGTCAAACATGGCGTGAAGAAAGGAGATCGTGTCGTCATCTACATGCCCATGATTCCACAGACAGTGTACTGTATGCTGGCTTGTGCAAGAATAGGAGCCATCCATAGCCTGATTTTTGGTGGATTTGCATCTAAAGAACTTTCGGTTCGCATTGATCATGCAAAGGTAACATGTATTTGGAACAATAACCACCATTGCATTAGTTAATTATATGTCAGTGTCAAAACCCACTTTTTTTTTCCAGAGGGGATAACAACATTTCTCTTAGTGTGGCACACAGTCATAGTTTGTTTATAATATCTAACATTGAAATATGAACAAAGTAATACGGCTGTTGGGAGGGTGATACTTTATTGCAGACATTGAGATACAAGTTTTGACCTTGTTTAAAAAGCGAGTTTAACATGCTGCTGTCTGTTTAGAGCATACTTTCTTCTCCCATTTGTCAATCTTTTTCTACAAAGCATCACCTTAAAATTGGCTTTTTTCCCAGCATTTTCCTCAAGTGTATGAGGAAAATGCTGCCAACCCTAAATGACTTAATTGGTTTATTTGATGTTTAGACATATTAGATAGTCCTTTTTGCAGCTATAGATCTGCTTCATCTAATTTCTACATGAATCAAGGCGTGACTCTGCAGAGAACATAATTAATAGAGGTGAATGCTTTAAAGGTTTCTGAGTTTGGCACAACTTGAGCTTGTTTATGAAGCATTATGTAAGTCTTTGAAAGTGAAAATGCAAATAGTACTTTAATAATCTAGTTAGTAGTTTATATGTGCGTATCTTGCATATGCATTAGTTTCAAACCACCTAACAAATGTTTATACTGACAGTTTCTGTTCTTGTTTTCTGCCAGTGAACAAGACAAAATTCTTTGTCATTTTGATCAGTCACCTGGATCATTCAGGCCATCCGTAGTGGCCATCTGCCACTGAATCACGTCGGTTAGACACATAAACCAAAATATTATACAGCAGAAAGTCCACAGGATTTGTGGAACTTTGAGCACAGAAGTGGTCTTCAGATCACCAAAGCTTGAATTTTATGAGTATCTGTAAAGAGAAAGTTGAGTGCATTCCCCATCACTGCCTTGATGTTCTAACAAAGATGAAGCTAATAAAATGGCTGCAATGGTTTGTTGGAATTGTGAAAAAAAAAAAAAAAAAAAAAAAAGCTGAGGGAAAGCTAACAACAGCTCCACAGTTTTCTCTGTTTTTCTTCCCACTCCCCTGCTTTTTTAACAAGCAATAAAAATTGATTTTAACTCATAAAATTGGGGGAAAATAATGTAGAAGAAAAAATGATGAACTTTTAAAATGAAGGTTTCTACAATGCAAATAATCTAGCATGTTTACTTTTGGAGTAATTTTCAAACATTAACTAATTAATCCCAATGGATTTTCTCTGAGGAACAAAGGGAGGCAGGATAGTAATCATAATCCTTGCTTCATACATGAAAAAGAAAACAGAGAAAGTTTAAGTGATTTATGCAGGCCATGGATTAAATCCTAGTTTACATTGCCTTTTTGTTTCTTTAAGAGGCATATCTAAATATTGTAGGTGATTTTTGGTCCATCTGATGTGTAATGAAAGTGTAACTAAAGAGGAGAGGAATATCCTAAATCTAAATTTCAAAACATGCACCAGTTTTGCAAAGCTTTCTTGATAAGTGAATTTCACAGTACTGAGATTATCTTTAAAATATGTATATAAGTAGTTGTGATAGATGTTATTCTGCTGAACTCAGATTTTAATTGAAGCAGTCTCAAAATATCCTAACCTTTCTATTAGGCTTTTATGTGAATTGGTTTAGATGGCATAGTACGGGAGCTAATGTTGGTAAGATTAATTAGAAAGAGTTAAAAATGTGCAATGGAAAGCTGACTGTGAGATGCTTTTATGAAAGAAAGGTCAAACTTCACATTCTATTGGAAGATCTGAGTGAAAGAAAAAACAAGCACTTTCTAGTGACTATGAAAAGGTACATATACTGTACTAGCTTACCTTAATTTATCTTGAATTTTAAATAGGTCTGGGAATGCTGCAAAGTCCTGTAGCTGATAATTTCTACTCTTGTCAGGTATTGGCAGTTACAGGCATTCTGCAGTGAATTGTGATGAAGTGATACAGAGCGTGAGAACAGGCATTTCGTGTCATCTTCCCTTTCACCTGAATAGGGGAATATATAGTTTGTAATTTCAAAACAGTAGATACTTTCATAGAATCATAGAGTAGTTTGGGTTGGAAGGCAGCATTAAAAGTCATCTAGTCCAACTCCTCCTGCAATGAGCAGAGACATCTTCAAGTAATTCCAGTTGCTTAGAGCCCCGTCCAACCTGACCTTGAATGTTTCCAGGGATGGGACATCTGCCACCTCTCTGGGCAACCTGTTTCAGTGTTCCACCATCCTTGTAAAAATTTTCTTCCTCGTATCTAGTCTAAATCTACCCTCTTTTACTTTAAAACCATTACCTCTTGTGCTGTTGCAGCAGGCCCTATTGGAAGGTCTGTCACCTTCTTTCTTATAACTCCCCTTGAAGTACTGAAAGGCCACGATAAGATGTCCCAAGACATTTCTCCATGCTGAACAACCCCAACTCTCTTAGCCTGTCTTCATAGGAGAGGTGTTTCTTCCCTGTGATCATTTTTGTGCCCCATCTCTGAGCTTGCTCCAACAGGTCCATGTCTTTTCTGTGCTGAGGGCTCTGGAGAGGGGTCTCACTAGAGCAGAGCAGAGGGGCAGAATCCCTTCCCTCAACCTGCTGGCCATGCTCCTTTTGATGCAGCTTGGGGCGTGGCTGGCATTCCGGTCTGCGAGCACACATTGCTGGCTCATGGCCAGCTTATCATCCAGTCAGGACTGTTCTCAATCCCTTCATCCCTAAGCCTGTATTGATGCTGGGAGTTTCCTGGACCCAGGTGCTTGACTTTGCACTTGGCCTTTTTGAACCTCAAGAGATTCACATGGGCCCACTTCTCAAACTTGTCCAGCTCTCTCTGGATGGCGTCCCATCCCTCAGGCTCCTCAACCACACAACTCAGCTTGGTGTCATCAGCAAACTTAACTGAGAGTGCACTTCAGGTTCCTCAGATGGTCATGAATGTGATATTCTCTTACAGTAGGAAGAACTTAGCTCCCAGCCACTTTATAGGTGTGGGAAGACAGGTTGCCAGTGAAGACTGAGGCAGAAAAGTTGTTGAGTACCTCAGCTTTCTCTTCATCTATTGTTACCAGTTTGCCAGTCCTGTTCATCAGGGGGAATATGCTTTCTTTGACCCTCTTTTTCTGGCTGACATAGCTGTAGAAGCCCTACTTCTTTATTCTTTGTGTCCCTTGCCAAGTTCAGCTCCAGCTGTGCCTTGGCCTTCCTGAGCCCATCCCTTCATAACTAGGCAATGTCCCTATCCTCTTCCCAGGATACCTATCCCCACTTCTACTGCCTGTGCATCTCTTTCTTGCCCTTTAGTTTGACCAGCAAACTCTGGAGTTTTGCCTTCCTTTCCTGATTTCTTACACCTGGGGATTGAGAGCTCTTGTGCTCTATGGAAAGCGTCCTTAAAGACCTGCCAGTTCTGTTCTGCTCCATTGTCCATGAGGGCGGTTTCCCAGGGGGTCCTATTGACTGACTCCTTAAACAGCTGGAAGTTTCTTTTCCTAAAATTCAGGGTCCTGACTTTACTCTTCACCTGACCCATATCCCTCAGGTCTGCAAACCTCACCAACGCACGATCATTCCAGCACAGGCTGCCTCCAGCCTTAGTGTCACCGATTAGCTCATTTGTGTTGGTGACCAACAGGTTCAGTATTGCATCCCCTCAGGGGGACTGTCTATTCCCTGGCTTAAGAAGTTATCCTCAATGCATTCCAGGAATCTCCTGCATTGCCTACAGCTCACAGTGCTACTTTTCTAGCAGGTGGTAAATGACATTAACTATATTTTGGGAAATTAACATGACATCTATTTAAGCACTTTACTTTAGTATATTAAGAAATCTGACAAGGCTACTTAAGAACTATATGCTTATACACCTATTTAATATGGTAATTGCTATGTCTTCAACAATCAAATTTTCTCTTGTTTTTTGAATCACAATAATTGTGTAGCAATTCCGAGGACTTTTTAGATTTTAAGTCCAAATCCTGCAAAATAAAATACAAGTAATGGAGTTTTTCAGGCATGTGTTTTTGGAAGACAGTATTATGATTTGCAAGTGAACAACAATTCTTTGAAATATGAACTATACAAGACACTCAAGTTCTTCAAAACCATTAGTCTCTTTCATTGAGGTCAGAAATACTGTACTCCTCACTTATTTACAGTTGACACATTTGGAAATTTTAATAAAACCTCCTTGAAAAAAACAAGCTTATATTTTGTAGTGGTTTATTCTGAATAAGACATAGTTCCTGTGCACAGCTAGTTGCCCTTACTTTTCATCATAAGATGATCAAACCTTTTGAGTGACGAGGCAGCAAGCTTAGCTGCTGATACTTAAGATGCACAGTTGCCTTATAATAGTGGCAGTCCGGTCTTTTCTTGTCTTGAAGTGGTATTTATTTTTGGAATATATATTGTAGATTAGAAGGTGCTATCTTGCATTTCATTTTTAACTACTTGTGTAGTATGATTCAGGTCTCTTTTGTCAGAGCACTGTATAATATCTGGCAAAACTTAATGTGCATGGCAGTCTGATGCGTATCTTCTAACCACAAAGCCAGTGCAGTACCAGCAGGTGCACCAGAGCTATATAATGACTGCATAAGCACTGGATTTCTTTAAAATGCATGTCGGTTTTCTTAAGTAGTGACACACTATGAAAGTGCAGTAAGTTTGAGTGTAGGCTTGTGATAGATGTGTGGCTGGGGCATGAAGAGGAAAGATCGTTATGTGTTGAATAATGAGGGCCCAAGTCCTGGATTTCTTGGTAAACATATTCGTGATGCTTCTGATATTTTCTGCCTCAGTGTTAGTTGGTTTTCAGTTTTGGCTTTTTGCAGCTTTATTAGCTGGCCCCCCAAAAATTATTTATTGCTTTTTCTAAACTTTGCCTTGTACGCTATTAGACACTATAAAAGAATTTGTAGGAGGAGTCTTTACCACAGAGTAAAATTGTTAGTCTGGTGCTATTGGGCCTTGCTTTAGCTCATTTCTGCTTTATCATATTGTTGGGTGTTTTTTCCACAGCTCACTATTGCTGACGTTTCTTCTTCAGCAAACCTTTGAACTTCCTTGTTTTTTTTAAAACAGTTATTTTTCTATCTAATGTTGGTGTGCAGAACTACACGGAGCCACAGACGAGATGGGAGATGGGTGTATAAAAACAGTATGGGAGCAGAGATGCAGAGAAAGTAATGTCAAGTAGGCAGAGGGGTAAAACACTACAAAACAGGAGTTAAAGCCAGTAATGGACCTTTGATTTGCACAGAGTGATCCATGATGCTTCCAAGTGGCAACCCTCACTTGGGAAATAGATCACATCAGCCAACTTAGTATTGCTTATTTTTAGACTTCTTTACTGCATACAAAGCACTTGATGAGCAGAGGTGGCACCATTTACAAATGACTGTAAACCTGGTGTTGACAACAGTCTTTCATCTTAACAAGTGACTAGAACTGTGTTAATATCTTACATTAATTACAGTCTAATTTCAAGGTAAGCTCCAGATGAATTTGCAGTTTAACTGCATTGCATTGTATCATCTTTTATGAAAATTATTGTATCCCAAAAGAGAAAGATGACAAATAATGAAATTTTAAAGCTCATCTGAAATCTTTATTTTGAATACACACTAATTAGCAAACTTCTCTGAATGGCAGGTTTGGACAGGAAAGCTTTTATTATTGCACAAGAAAACAATTTAATCTGTGCATTCTGTGCTAAGTTTAATGCAGCCTTAACTGTGGCGTTGTGGTTTGTGCCTACTTAATGAGATTTATGCTAATGCATACAATTAGTAAACTAGCTTGATTAAACTGAGGGGCATAAGATAAATATACTTCTAAAACTCCAAAAGCAAGGAGATTGAAGACTTATTCTTCTCCAATTAAAATGTGTTCTAACACATAGTTTTTTTGGTGCTACCTTTTATTTCCTGAAATACAAGAAATAAAACTACTTACCTTGGCACCTAAATTGAAATAGTTTGCATGCCAATGTCTTGACTTAGGAAATCTTACATAAAACCCGAGATTAATTAAATGACAAAGATGCTAAATCCACATTTGAAACAGAAGTTATTCTAAAAAACACCAGAACTATGGAAATCTGATTTTTAATGGTTTTGCATCCTGAATCCTGCATCACTTGAAAGACTCTTGCTATATTTCCCTCATGTGCCTTATGACTTTAGCTTATTCTCTTCCTGTATTTCTAGTTTCCTGTCATCTCTTGTTTGCCGCCTTTTTCCTCTTTCTCCTATTTTTCTGCCTGTGCCATTTAATTGCAGACTGGAAAAGAGCCAGCAAAGTCCTACAGCTAGTTTTAAAATATGCTGTTGGGTGCAGGCGGATAATTAGAAAGCAGGCTAAACAGGACAGATAGTTGTTGACAACACTGTACCACTTTTATTTAAAGGAGGGGCTAAGACGTAGATGGGTTTTTTCTCTGTTGATTAATTTTTGTGCAGCTTACAAGAACTTAATACTGTTGATTTCTTGCTCAAATTTGGCTGAAAATGGTGAAAAGCATCAGAAGTTATTACTGTGCATGGACAGGAAGATCACACAAGCTTGATTTCTGTAAAAAACTGATCTAAACTCCTGTTTTGAATTATGTGAAAATAGATTTTATACACTAAACATCATTAATGGAAAACTTGTCATTAGGTTACATATATGAAATATATTGCAAATGTATATATTAACAACCTAACTTCTTTATTTTAGCCCAAACTTATTGTAACAGCAAGCTTTGGAGTAGAGCCGAAAAGGAAAGTGGAATACATATCCCTCCTAGAAGGAGCATTGGCAAGGGTGCAGAGCAAACCTGATAAAGTTCTCATTTACAAGCGACCTAATTTGGTGGGTGTACAGTTGTTGTGCCTTTATGTTAACTTTCATATGTGTATGTAGTGCACATGCCTTTTCTCTTTTAAAAGTAAAATGTTTAGTATATCTGTTGTAGTTTGATTTTGAATTTTATGGGGGAACTTTATATTCATAAGATTTAAATAGTAAATAGAACTAATGAAGCAGAGAGATTACTGTACAGAAAATTGAATGGTACATGTTTTTTGACCAGCTTCCATTTATTCCATCTGTTTTTCTTTCCATACTTTTCTGTTTTTCAATTGGCAGGGCGACGTTCCTCTCGTCCCAGGTCGCGATCTTGACTGGGAAGAAGAGCTTGCGAAAGCACAATGTTATAAATGTGTCTCCGTTCCATCAGACCATCCCCTTTATATTCTGTATACATCTGGAACAACAGGCTTACCCAAGGTAAAGGACTCGCTGTAGTCTAAGTGTCTGTGACCAAACTATTTGCAGTTCCACATGAGAAAATATTTAATTAAAAAGATTGAAACTGCTTGCCAGAGCTCAGTGCTATCAATGACAAACATTGCTAGAAATGATTTAATCTTATTTATTCTCGTTTCACTACTAAAGTCAGTGTGTAGGAATAAATTATGTTTGTTTATTTAAGTAATAGTAATTTAAAGATAAACTGCATTTACTTCAAAATGCAGTTTGTACTTCTTACAGTATGAACCTTTGAGGAGAGCAGAATGTCCTTTATCCATTAATATCTTCTGTGTTTTAATTGTTTGAGGTAAGCATAGTATGGTCGCTTAATGGCAAGGTTGGTTAATATATCACTTGTGTGATAGCATTTAGTGCTGAGTAGTCTTTGCTTATTCCTTATTTACATATTAGCTAATCTTCCCATAGATAAGATGTAATGAATAATGTTACAGGTTAAGTGGAAATAAGCATGTTCTGGAGGCTTGTGTTATTGAACAGTTCTGAGAACATAATTCCCATGAAAATGAAAGTTTAGATTAAGTGAAAACTAACATACTGTATTTGAAAATGCTTGCTTTCAAATGTCCATTAGTCTTAATGATCTATTTTAAAAAGATCTTATTTTAAAAACAAACTCTTAAGTGTTTCCTTGATACTTAAAATTCTCTTTTCAAGAGTAGAAGACAAGCTGAGTATAAGTTTCTGGCAGTAGTCTTACCACCACAGATTCAGAGACAGTATCACATATCCCTGGATATGGCAGTGCTTAGGCTACTAGTAGAAAATTATTTAATGTTGTGGCCTATAAAGTTCAGAATCTATGGGGAGTTAAGGGAAACCAAATATCAGTTTTGCTGGGAAAAATGTCTTCTGCTTTAGCTTTGAACTTGGGCAGTGTAAAGCAACATGCATGTCTTGAATTATTTACTTATATTGTCAAAAGGTCCAAAAATAAGATCCTATGTTACAGCAGGTATTTTCCTTGGCTGTTAGTTTCAAAACATAACATCTCAGAGATAAAAGTTCTCAGAGGTTTACTTCACTTTGTTGGTTCTCCAGAGAAAAATATAGACACCTGGAATGAATCACTCTAACAAGAGGGAGATGGTAAACTAATACTAAACTACAATGAGTAACTTACTGAATAAATTAACTTTTATTCATGTAAGGAACTCGCTTTTAGATGGTCCTGCAAATAAAATTACTCAGTTATGAACTTCATAATAAAACTTTTATTAATCTCAGAGCAGGGACTAGGATAGAAGCTGAGACTAAAAAAAGCAATCTGCTTTCTGAAATACAGGAGGTGTTAGTTAACCATTCTCTTCTGTGGCAATCTCCATTTTAATGAGTTAATATGTCTCTACAGTTCTTCATTTCTTGGATGAAGCCTGGCAGTGCCTATTTCATTCTATTAACAACATAAGGAGAACGTAGCATGCCTAGCTGGATTGTAGTGTCTGCACTGTAGACATTTGTTTGGTCAGATGAATCTCACCTGAATTTTAGTTCAGGATGTGGTTCACTTAATCCTTTCTTCTAGAAACAGTGTACTAGAAGATGATGAAATGTATATTAAAAATACAAATATCACAAAATATTTCAAAACTTTTCCTATTAAGGGTGTTCCAGAGCCAGTTTTTGGCTTACCAAGGTGCATGATGCTATTGATACTATCTCATTCTAATTTTCAGATCACTCTTTTAGACTAAGACTGGAATGTTCTTCATTTTGCATTTGTATGTGTAGTTCAGGCTAGATATTAAACCTTTCAAAAATAGACATCTATTTTAAGACAGTTTTTTAACATCTTTAAAAATTAGACTCAGTGTAGAATCATAGAATCTGCACATAGAATCATAGGAGGGGTACATTTCAGGGGAGTAATTCACCCAGATTATTTTAGGGATCACCTGCTCCACAGGTGCTCCTTTCTTTCAGTGATCACACAGAGACACTAGGCAATGAATCTAAAACATGCCTAGCATTTAGATGGTCACAGTTTAAGTGAGGTAAATACTTAATCTCTTATTTTTGTCAGCATATGTTGACTAGATATTTGCATATCCAACTTTAATGAGAGAGTTCTAGTCTTAGTTATCTTCTGAAAACTATTGTCATCTAAGCCTTGGGTTAGATTTTTCTTTTTGTTTTGTTGTATGTTTGTTCATTTGCCAAAATTATTTCTTCAGTGGGAATGCTAGGACGAGTATGTACTTGTCTGAATGGATCCTTTTCTTAAGTGAGGAGTATTGGAATTGGACAACTTTAAGTCGATTGCTGCTAAAACCCCCAAATTTAATTGAAGAACAGGAATATCACTGTATCCTTCAAATGATCTTAAATATTCAAATTTTCTCATTTAGGGTGTTGTCAGACCAACAGGTGGCTATGCAGTTATGCTGAACTGGACAATGTCAGCTGTATATGGACTCAAACCTGGTGAGGTAATTCTGTTTAAATGTCTTATAATTTGTTTTTAACTCATCTTAAAAACTCCCCACTATATTAATGTTTTATTTCATTTTAGGTGTGGTGGGCAGCTTCTGATTTAGGCTGGGTTGTTGGTCATTCCTACATTTGCTATGGGCCTCTCCTTCATGGGAATACTACAGTTTTGTATGAGGTATGATCCATTCCAAAAAGCCAGCCTTTGAAAAGGCAGCATCTCCTCCAGTTGATGATCCTGATATCTGTATTTATGCCTATCCATTCTTAATGCCATATATATTTAAATTGTGTGTATATCTTCAGTGTTTATACTCTGTCATCTATTACAATAATTCTAAGGAAAACTTACTGCACTATCCTTCAAACTTGTCTACTTCATCTTTGTGACTGGTGACCGTCAGTGGGGCAGGGAGCTCCAAAACAACAGACCTAGAAATGGCAAATGTTGAGTGTAACTGTGTTGCTGAGGCTTCAGCAACAAGCTATCAGATTACCTTTATTATGGATGTAGAAGAGAATGCTGTGTTTTTCTTGTCTGGAGATGACAAATTCTTGCTGGATCTAAGTTGGAGGCAATTGGAAGCTCTGTAGTTGGAGCTAGAACTCTTAAGGAGACTTATCTCCTTTTCTCCGCCTACCACTCAAGGCATCTGAAGCCAACACTCAGATGACATTCAGGGCTTGGTCTTTCTCCTTGGGGATGAAACTCAGTGGGGTGGAGAGGAGACTAGTCCAATTAGAGTGATCTGCTGCATCCTACCTTTGGTGCTCAAAAGAGCAATCACACTACCTAACATTGTTAATTTTTCAGAAGTTATTGTTGATTCTCTAGTTGCCAGGCAAGAAGGTGCAGTTTTGCTTGAACCGTCTTCTTTATTATTCAGGGAGTGAATCCAATATCCATCAGCGATAGTGAAGGACATTTTCTGTAAAAGCACCAACGTTATTAGGTCTTGAACATGCTAAGACTTGGTTTCCTGCTTTCATCTGACATTAGGAATTCTGGATATATCCCAGCTTTTCCAACACTGTGCAGACTGAAGCCCACCTAGTAATTGTTCTGTCTTTTCCAGTGGTCCTAGAGGTAGAAGTTGCTTTATCTCCGCTATCAGTGGCATGCTGATTACCTCTGTTGATTTGTAGTGGAAATCTAATGGTAACTCGTGGCAGAGCATACAAGAACTGCCAAAGTATAGTGAATGTAGTGCATACTGAGCGCATGAAAAAGCAAATGAAAAAAGCTTTGATGGTATTGTGAATGTAGCAGTTGTTAGAGCACCACCTGTACCCAGTGTTCATGGAGCTGGAGAGTCGGCACGACATGGTGGAAATATACTGGTTTACAGACTATCATAAGTGCAGAAGTTCTGCGTAAGGAAATGTATATTATGATTAAACTTTCTCCATCTTCCAGCTAATACACTGTACAAGTGATGAAGACCATAATAGAACAGAAATGGATTGTTACTGTTTTCAGCAACAAGCATTATCGGAACAATCCTTTGGTGTTTGTACAAATAGTTAAGTTGATATTGGCTGAGATGTGCTTCACTGTTACAAATTTATACGCTGCTGTTGGTGGGTAGCTCATGCTGGGATTGTGCCTGGATTTTGAGTAAATATGTTTCTGACTCCTGAGGATACTTGAAGAAGGACAGTTATAGTAATGTGAGGTTGCCTCCAAAATTATTTGGATGCCTCTGCATCAAACACTGCAGAACTGACTGTGGCTTCCTGCCTCCTGTTTTGGAAGTTAGAATTATGCTTTGCTGCTTGAAGATCACTCTATAAACTTCTAAGTGAGATTCTCACAAGCAGAAGACACCTCCTGAAGCAGGTCAAGAATCCTCAAGTCTAGAAAAGCGATGGTCGTTAGGGATGCATCTGCATGGTATTTCAAGTCACAGCAGTAGTGAAGTTCTGAAATATGTCCTCTGATTGTTGGCAGAAAAGGACCTGGGGGTGTTGGTCGACTGTCGGCTGAACATGAGCCAGCAGTGTGCCCAGGTGGCCAAGAAGGCCAACAGCATCCTGGCCTGTATCAAGAACAGTGTGGCGAGTAGAGCCCGAGAGGTGATCGTCCCCCTGTACTCGGCACTGGTGAGGCCCCACCTCGAGTACTGTGTCCAATTTTGGGCCCCCTACCACAAGAGGGACATTGAGGTGCTGGAGCGGGTCCAGAGAAGGGCAACGAAGCTGGTGAGGGGTCTGGAGCACAAGTCTTACGAGGAGAGGCTGAGGGAACTGGGGTTGTTCAGTCTGGGGAAGAGGAGACTGAGGGGAGACCTTATCGCTCTGTACAAGTACCTGAAAGGAGGCTGTAGAGAGACGGGGGTCGGTCTCTTCTCCCAAGTTACAGATGATAGGACAAGGGGTAACGGCTTCAAGTTGCGCCAGGGGAAGTTCAGGTTGGATATTAGGAAACATTTCTTTACTGAAAGGGTTATCCAGCATTGGAATGGGCTGCCCAGGGAGGTGGTGGAGTCACCATCCCTGGAGGTATTTAAGAAACGTGTAGACATGGTTCTTCAGGGCATGCTCTAGTGCCCAAGATTACTGGTTTGTGGTGGGGTGCTGTGTGGGTGGGTGATGGTTTTTTGGTTGGAGGTTGTTGTGTGTTTAGGTGGTGGGAGCTGGTGTTGTTTGTTTGGTGGTTTTTTTTTTTTTTTTTTTGTTTTTTTTTTTTTTTTTTTTTTTTTTTTTTTTTTTGTGGTTGGACTCGATGATCTCTGAGGTCCCTTCCAACCACTACAATTCTGTGATTCTGTGATTCTGTGATTCTGTGATTGTCCTTGTTTACTGATTTGGTTCACAGAGTGGTTTTCAACATACGAATGACATTTTTGCAGAGAAAGCTAAGGCAGAAACTTTGCCACTTGGCATACATAAGTGGGACTGCACCGCTGAGAAGTTCTCCGGAGCAAATGAAAAGTACATGTGCCAACAGAATGCTTTAATAAAAGCTGTCAAGAGCTCCCACCTTATTCTAAAGTACTTTTCATGCTACACAGAGGGCCAAATGCTACGCATGACTTCCTATTTGCTAATGACCACCAGATGTTTGCTTGTTCTGGCTTTCAGCTGCTCCAAGCTTTGGATTCTATCCTCTTCACCAGCCCTGTTTCTTCTACTGTTCCTCCTTTATGAACAACATCTTTCTCATAACATTATTAGAATAATTCCTCCTTTCCTACTGTTGCCTTTTGCAATAGTGACAACTGTGGCATTGGCCTCTCAGAATAATGAGCAAGGGGCGACCTGGAGCTTGTGTTCTAAAAGGTCCAAAAGTTTCTCCAGCAGAGCACAACGCTGTTGCTAATTTCCAGCCTGCTGCCAAGTGGGACAGGACTGCCAAGCCATGCTGCATTCATTCAAGCAGATGAAGGCCATGTTCTTCACGAGGCAGGAAAATCATTCATGGTGTGTGTGCCACTACAACAGAGATCTTGAACAGATCTTCAGGGGAGGGGAGAGCATTCCACCAAGCCCACCGCTCATGAGGACATCCACACCCTTAGTCCCAGGACAAAGAGTCTGGCAGAAAAGTCCAGGGAAAAGCATACCTACAGTACTGCTATGCAACCCCCAGGGTATCCCCGCAAGACAACACGCAGGAACATCCCCTTGGTCCACTCCACACCACGGCAGGCAATAGGAACTGCAGAACTACTGGTCTGGATGCCCACCTGAGTAAGTGTGTGCAATCATTTCCTGTACGTGTATTGAGCATGGGACTGTGTTTAGGAGGTTTCTGGTAGAATTAGGGCACTGTTTGCAGAGCTGTGGAAAGGTGGTGTAAGTCTCTGAATTTACCGTGAGAGCTGCCGTGCCTTGACAGACTAGTCCCCAGGGGCTTTGAGCTATGAGGGAAGTTCTGTGGAGGAGCAAGCTCCGTCAGAGACCGTTTGCCCTGTCGCAGCTCTGCCTGTGTGCCAGGCATGGTCCTGGCAACTGCATAAGTTGTGGACATGGCATGCCTTAATCACACAGCCCCCCTAGGCTTCTGCACAAAACCCCAGCCACACTGTCTCTTCCTCTCCTCAAATGCAGTGTATAAAGGACCTACTCGGTGGTGGTAGTGCTGCTGATGCTTCTGGCCACATGTCAGATCCTGTCCCTGCCCTGCAATCAGGTGCTTGTACAACAAATACCATTCAGGATGAGGCCATTTTTTTAAAATGCAGTGATTAAGGTACTGGTTGTTGGCAATATATTCTCTTCCCCTGCCCCCAGTCACACTCAGGAAAGGGTGTAAAGGGAAAGGTACTGTGGGCTGGTGTAAGGCGTAATTGGTTTAACCAGGTTGACCCAAACCAAATGGACTGAATGCAGAAAGGGAGTGTGTGAAGCACACGAATGTGGAGGAGGAGAAAACTGAGTACAGAGAGAAGTATTGAGAGTCAGTTCCCTTTTCAATCATTGCATAACATTTGCCAGATTGAAAGACACTGATGTCCAGTGGTATTCCTCCTGTCCCACTCCATGCACTTCTGAATGCTCTGTGAGTTGATGACTGTCTTCAGTGAAGGAGCAAAGTCCTGGCACAAGTGCGTTTATGGATGCCCCACTTATGACAAAGAGAGTAGAGATCTGAGCATACAAGAACTGCAGAAGCCGTGCTCAGTGTTTCAGTCTGAAGGAAGGTCTCAAAGATGCCTTTACGGATGGTTGAGACTAAAAGTGATACCATGAGTTTGGAGGGTATTGGAAACATTTGCACATTTTCTATCCTGCATAGCCCAGTGACTTTCAAATTATCAAATGTAGATTGTGGTGCCATTATGAATCCAGGAAAACCACAATTAAATTAGGCCTGTGCTGCACCGTTCTCAGAGTGTACCTTATGGTGTGGGGTGCAATGGTATGCAGCATCTTGCATGATGCTCATTGGCAATGAAAACATAATGAGTGATCCTGTCCCTGCATTTTTGGTCCGGTGAACAAGACTAAGTCTAGTCTAAAATAAACAGCAAATAACATCTAATGAAAGATGTAAAGAGCATTGCCCTTAAACGGTTTGATCTAATTCACCTCGTTGCTTGGCTATGTAAACAAAGCCTGTGACACCATATGTGCTCACATTCATGTTTCATGTTATTATTTCACATGGTACTAAGTTTGTTTTTGCCAGTCCATGTAGTAGGGAGAAGACTGGTAATCTCTCATAGAACAGCAGATTGTGCCTAGATGACACCTGTGTATGTCGGCTTTCAGCTGCTCCAAGCTTTGGATTCTATCCTCTTCACCAGCCCTGTTTCTTCTACTGTTCCTCCTTTATGAACAACATCTTTCTCATAACATTATTAGAATAATTCCTCCTTTCCTACTGTTGCCTTTTGCAATAGTGACAACTGTGGCATTGGCCTCTCAGAATAATGAGCAAGGGGCGACCTGGAGCTTGTGTTCTAAAAGGTCCAAAAGTTTCTCCAGCAGAGCACAACGCTGTTGCTAATTTCCAGCCTGCTGCCAAGTGGGACAGGACTGCCAAGCCATGCTGCATTCATTCAAGCAGATGAAGGCCATGTTCTTCACGAGGCAGGAAAATCATTCATGGTGTGTGTGCCACTACAACAGAGATCTTGAACAGATCTTCAGGGGAGGGGAGAGCATTCCACCAAGCCCACCGCTCATGAGGACATCCACACCCTTAGTCCCAGGACAAAGAGTCTGGCAGAAAAGTCCAGGGAAAAGCATACCTACAGTACTGCTATGCAACCCCCAGGGTATCCCCGCAAGACAACACGCAGGAACATCCCCTTGGTCCACTCCACACCACGGCAGGCAATAGGAACTGCAGAACTACTGGTCTGGATGCCCACCTGAGTAAGTGTGTGCAATCATTTCCTGTACGTGTATTGAGCATGGGACTGTGTTTAGGAGGTTTCTGGTAGAATTAGGGCACTGTTTGCAGAGCTGTGGAAAGGTGGTGTAAGTCTCTGAATTTACCGTGAGAGCTGCCGTGCCTTGACAGACTAGTCCCCAGGGGCTTTGAGCTATGAGGGAAGTTCTGTGGAGGAGCAAGCTCCGTCAGAGACCGTTTGCCCTGTCGCAGCTCTGCCTGTGTGCCAGGCATGGTCCTGGCAACTGCATAAGTTGTGGACATGGCATGCCTTAATCACACAGCCCCCCTAGGCTTCTGCACAAAACCCCAGCCACACTGTCTCTTCCTCTCCTCAAATGCAGTGTATAAAGGACCTACTCGGTGGTGGTAGTGCTGCTGATGCTTCTGGCCACATGTCAGATCCTGTCCCTGCCCTGCAATCAGGTGCTTGTACAACAAATACCATTCAGGATGAGGCCATTTTTTTAAAATGCAGTGATTAAGGTACTGGTTGTTGGCAATATATTCTCTTCCCCTGCCCCCAGTCACACTCAGGAAAGGGTGTAAAGGGAAAGGTACTGTGGGCTGGTGTAAGGCGTAATTGGTTTAACCAGGTTGACCCAAACCAAATGGACTGAATGCAGAAAGGGAGTGTGTGAAGCACACGAATGTGGAGGAGGAGAAAACTGAGTACAGAGAGAAGTATTGAGAGTCAGTTCCCTTTTCAATCATTGCATAACATTTGCCAGATTGAAAGACACTGATGTCCAGTGGTATTCCTCCTGTCCCACTCCATGCACTTCTGAATGCTCTGTGAGTTGATGACTGTCTTCAGTGAAGGAGCAAAGTCCTGGCACAAGTGCGTTTATGGATGCCCCACTTATGACAAAGAGAGTAGAGATCTGAGCATACAAGAACTGCAGAAGCCGTGCTCAGTGTTTCAGTCTGAAGGAAGGTCTCAAAGATGCCTTTACGGATGGTTGAGACTAAAAGTGATACCATGAGTTTGGAGGGTATTGGAAACATTTGCACATTTTCTATCCTGCATAGCCCAGTGACTTTCAAATTATCAAATGTAGATTGTGGTGCCATTATGAATCCAGGAAAACCACAATTAAATTAGGCCTGTGCTGCACCGTTCTCAGAGTGTACCTTATGGTGTGGGGTGCAATGGTATGCAGCATCTTGCATGATGCTCATTGGCAATGAAAACATAATGAGTGATCCTGTCCCTGCATTTTTGGTCCGGTGAACAAGACTAAGTCTAGTCTAAAATAAACAGCAAATAACATCTAATGAAAGATGTAAAGAGCATTGCCCTTAAACGGTTTGATCTAATTCACCTCGTTGCTTGGCTATGTAAACAAAGCCTGTGACACCATATGTGCTCACATTCATGTTTCATGTTATTATTTCACATGGTACTAAGTTTGTTTTTGCCAGTCCATGTAGTAGGGAGAAGACTGGTAATCTCTCATAGAACAGCAGATTGTGCCTAGATGACACCTGTGTATGTCCCTTTGTGCAAAATGCTGTTGTTTATCATTATTGTAACAGAAAATGTAAAATAAGAAACAAAATGCAATGTTTAAAAGCAAATCACGAGGTTTTAAAAATGTGACTTGGAATTTGTAACTTTGTGGTTAATTTTTAACTTTGTGGTTAACTTTTAAAAGTATTAACTTTTTTGTTCATGGAAAGACTGTGGGTAGTGTGTTAAGTTGTTCTATGAAACAGAGAATGAGCTTTTGTCAGGATGTTTTCCCATCGTTTTGTGATCTGCAGGATCTGAGGCAAATAGGTTTGTTTTTTAGCTTCTAGGCATTGCATTGATTTTTCAATAATCTATCAGAATAGTAGGTTTTCAAAACAAGTATTTTTTATTAAATATTAAAGTACACAAAGTGGTAACGACAAGCACAAGGATTTTTTTTCCCCTAAATGGCTAAGACAGAGAGGCTCACATACCTTAATACTCCCAGCCAGTGACTGCAGCAGCGAGAGAAAACTTAAACAAGTGGTTATTTGTAATTTGAAACTCCATATACCGTCTTTCCAGATAAAGTTTACTGGCTTCCTTACTGTCAAGGTTCTGCATGAAAACTTGCCATTAATGTGTTATTGAAGTATATGATGCAGAGAATATCTACAGTGCAACTATGGCAATAAAAATCAGCCATTCGTTTGAGTAGTGCTTATGCTTAGCTCTTTTTTGAAGAGTCTCCAATGTGCTAATCTGGTGGAATCCGCTGGCTTCTGTGAATTTATGAACCAGCTCACTGTGGAACTTCTGAAAGCTTTTGAGTCAATGACAAGTGTCAGCTTGCCGATTGCAGGAGTGACGCTTGGTTCTTAGTGCACGTGCAAGTTCTGAAAGACATTAGGAAGCCAGGTTATTTCTAGGACATTGCAAATTAAAAGTAATCAAGTAGGTTATTTTTTAAAAAAGGAGGAAGGTATTTTTTTAAAAGCAGTAGGGCAAAATCCTAGGAAAAGTAAAAAAAAAATAGAATTCAAGAGGAAGAGGTGAGTGAGAGAATATGTTAAACTCATGAAGTAGACTCTTGCAGAAAGGATTCCTTAACAGCTAAATATAACTTTATGCAGAAAAGGGAGTACAGTACATTTACCAAGATTCATATGTTCAAATACATTTGTATAGATGGATAAAAATATCCAGGAAAAACACCATCAGAAGTAGGGAGGTGATTGTCCCCCTGTACTCAGCACTGGTGAGGCCCCACCTGGAGTATTGTGTCCGGTTTTGGGCACCTCAATACAAGAGAGATATCGAGGTGCTGGAGCAGGTGCAGAGGAGGGCAACGAAGCTGGTGAAGGGCCTGAAGAATAACTCATACGAAGAATGACTGAGGGAGCTGGGACTGTTTAGTTTGAGGAAGAGGAGACTGAGGGGTAACCTCATCATTCTCTACAACTACTTGACATTGTAGAGAGGTTGGTGCTGGTCTCTTCATGCAAGCAATTAGCGATAGAACAAGAGGGAATGGATTCAAGCTGCAACAAGGTAGGTTTAGACTGGACATTAGGAAGAAATTCTTCACAGAAAGAGTGGTCAGACACTGGAATAGGCTGCCCTGGGAGGTGCTTGAGTCACCATCCTTGGAGTCGTTTAGATGTGGTGTTGGGGGATATGGTGTAGGGGAGAACTTTGTAGAGTAGGGTAGATGGTTGGACTCAATGATCCCAAGGGTCTCTTCCAACCTTAGACGATTCTATGATTCTAACACTATATACTTGTGTACTTGAATTTGCAAATAACTCCAGATGCAGAAGTGGATTAATGACATTTTGTAGTACATGTGTACAGACATTGGTGGATGAGAAGCTCGACGTGAGCCAGAAATGTGCACTGTCACCCCAGAGAGCCAACCGCATCCTGGGCTGCATCAAAAGAAGCATGGCCAGCAGGTCAAGGGAGGTGAGTCTCCCCCTCTACTCTGCTCCTGTGAGACCCCATCTGGAGTCCTGCATCCAACTTTGGAGTCCTCAGCAGAAGGAGGCCTTTGTGCAAAATGCTGTTGTTTATCATTATTGTAACAGAAAATGTAAAATAAGAAACAAAATGCAATGTTTAAAAGCAAATCACGAGGTTTTAAAAATGTGACTTGGAATTTGTAACTTTGTGGTTAATTTTTAACTTTGTGGTTAACTTTTAAAAGTATTAACTTTTTTGTTCATGGAAAGACTGTGGGTAGTGTGTTAAGTTGTTCTATGAAACAGAGAATGAGCTTTTGTCAGGATGTTTTCCCATCGTTTTGTGATCTGCAGGATCTGAGGCAAATAGGTTTGTTTTTTAGCTTCTAGGCATTGCATTGATTTTTCAATAATCTATCAGAATAGTAGGTTTTCAAAACAAGTATTTTTTATTAAATATTAAAGTACACAAAGTGGTAACGACAAGCACAAGGATTTTTTTTCCCCTAAATGGCTAAGACAGAGAGGCTCACATACCTTAATACTCCCAGCCAGTGACTGCAGCAGCGAGAGAAAACTTAAACAAGTGGTTATTTGTAATTTGAAACTCCATATACCGTCTTTCCAGATAAAGTTTACTGGCTTCCTTACTGTCAAGGTTCTGCATGAAAACTTGCCATTAATGTGTTATTGAAGTATATGATGCAGAGAATATCTACAGTGCAACTATGGCAATAAAAATCAGCCATTCGTTTGAGTAGTGCTTATGCTTAGCTCTTTTTTGAAGAGTCTCCAATGTGCTAATCTGGTGGAATCCGCTGGCTTCTGTGAATTTATGAACCAGCTCACTGTGGAACTTCTGAAAGCTTTTGAGTCAATGACAAGTGTCAGCTTGCCGATTGCAGGAGTGACGCTTGGTTCTTAGTGCACGTGCAAGTTCTGAAAGACATTAGGAAGCCAGGTTATTTCTAGGACATTGCAAATTAAAAGTAATCAAGTAGGTTATTTTTTAAAAAAGGAGGAAGGTATTTTTTTAAAAGCAGTAGGGCAAAATCCTAGGAAAAGTAAAAAAAAAATAGAATTCAAGAGGAAGAGGTGAGTGAGAGAATATGTTAAACTCATGAAGTAGACTCTTGCAGAAAGGATTCCTTAACAGCTAAATATAACTTTATGCAGAAAAGGGAGTACAGTACATTTACCAAGATTCATATGTTCAAATACATTTGTATAGATGGATAAAAATATCCAGGAAAAACACCATCAGAAGTAGGGAGGTGATTGTCCCCCTGTACTCAGCACTGGTGAGGCCCCACCTGGAGTATTGTGTCCGGTTTTGGGCACCTCAATACAAGAGAGATATCGAGGTGCTGGAGCAGGTGCAGAGGAGGGCAACGAAGCTGGTGAAGGGCCTGAAGAATAACTCATACGAAGAATGACTGAGGGAGCTGGGACTGTTTAGTTTGAGGAAGAGGAGACTGAGGGGTAACCTCATCATTCTCTACAACTACTTGACATTGTAGAGAGGTTGGTGCTGGTCTCTTCATGCAAGCAATTAGCGATAGAACAAGAGGGAATGGATTCAAGCTGCAACAAGGTAGGTTTAGACTGGACATTAGGAAGAAATTCTTCACAGAAAGAGTGGTCAGACACTGGAATAGGCTGCCCTGGGAGGTGCTTGAGTCACCATCCTTGGAGTCGTTTAGATGTGGTGTTGGGGGATATGGTGTAGGGGAGAACTTTGTAGAGTAGGGTAGATGGTTGGACTCAATGATCCCAAGGGTCTCTTCCAACCTTAGATGATTCTATGATTCTAACACTATATACTTGTGTACTTGAATTTGCAAATAACTCCAGATGCAGAAGTGGATTAATGACATTTTGTAGTACATGTGTACAGACATTGGTGGATGAGAAGCTCGACGTGAGCCAGAAATGTGCACTGTCACCCCAGAGAGCCAACCGCATCCTGGGCTGCATCAAAAGAAGCATGGCCAGCAGGTCAAGGGAGGTGAGTCTCCCCCTCTACTCTGCTCCTGTGAGACCCCATCTGGAGTCCTGCATCCAACTTTGGAGTCCTCAGCAGAAGGAGGACATGGACCTGTTGGAAAGAGTCCAGCAGAAGGCCAGGAAGATGATCAGAGGGCTGGAGCACCTCTCTGACAAAGACAGGCTGAGAAAGCTGACATCATTCAGCCTGGAGGAGAGAAGGTTCCAGGGAGATGCCTTCCAGTGCCTCAAGGGAGCCTATAGGAGAGATGGGGAGGGATTCTTTGTCAGGAAGTGTAGCGATAGGACGAGGGGTAATGGTTTTAAACTGAAAGAGGGGAGACTTAGGTTAGATAACAGGAAAAAATTATTTACTGTGAGGGTGGTGAGACACTGGAACAGGTGGCCCAGAGAAGTTGTGGATGCCCCATCCCTGGAAGTGTTCAAGGCCAGGCTGGATGGGGCTTTGAGCAACCTGGTCTAGTGGGAGGTGTCCCTGCCCATGTCAGGGGGGTTGGAACTAGATGATCTTTAAGGTCCCTTCCAACCCAAACTGCTCTATGATTTTATGATACTGTACAGCTGTTCTATACTTTTTGTTCATCCCAGAGGTGATACTTGACAGTTTCTTGCTGCGTGTTGTTCGTTTATGTAGGGCAAGCATGGATACATCTGTGAGAACTCCTAGAGGTTTCCTAAATAATTCGGGGATTGTTTTTAATACCTTGAGTTAAGTTGTGTAGGCTCTCAGTTGACTGCTTATGAAAGAAAGAGATCACTGCAATTTTCTTTCTATTGCATATAAAAAGATCATTTTTCCTATGAAGAAGAGAAATGGTCTGGACACTTTTCTACATTATTTTGGTGGGGACTTTTAATGAGAGAAACAAGCTTTGGCTTTGAAAAATTAACTGAAGTATGCTTGGCTTTGCACACTGAGGTATTCCACATGCACTTTTCACCTGCCTTTTCCTGAGGTGAAAGATTGAGGAAGAACAGTCTGTGTGTTGCTCTTAAATTCCACAGGATTCTACTTGTGCCTCTCCTGTCAGGAGGTAACAATTTTTGCCGTTACATCTTTGTAGTTTGTAAAAACCATGTGAAATCTTTAGAAATTCAGTATCCCTAAGCAAAAAACCTATTACTCATTTTGACCTTGTTCTGTTTTCTGGAAATGAAGGCTTAAAAGGATGTGTGGACATCACTATAAACTATATTTAATTAAGTACTAACATGCTGTCCTTCTATCTTTAATCTGCTTTCCCAGAAACTTCAATTATTTGTATAGGTAATCAGACTTAATGAGTAAGTTCAGGATTTATGAAGCAGAAATATATTCTAGGAAAAGAATATCTATTCTTTGCTGATCCTATAGCTGATGACATTTTTTGTGTTAGCCAGTATGGATCAATATGGGAGCTTAATTTTCTTGTGTCTGGTCTCCACACAAGCTAGAAATCTTTGATTTTGTACGTTGCTTGGATTTGCTCATACAGAATAGACCTTTGGGGCAAAGTTAAGAGATGGACAAGCACAGCACAGGCCTGTGCCTTCTTAGGGCAACTGTTAACGTGGATCACTAACTCTGCAGTATATAATAGTCCTCCAGTTAGGATCACCTCTGGTTTTGCAGTACGTGGTAAATTGTTGACTGTTTTAGCTAAAGACTTTGTACATCGAATTCTTATTTGTATGTGTAGGACTGTGAGAAATCTCAGCATATGCTGCTAAGAGCTGGTCCTTGCCTTGTGTGTGTCGTACATGTCCATTCCCATATGCAGATGGGTGTTCATAAAGGTAAGCCTACATGCTATGTAAATATGCCTGTAATTAACCTCTTCCCCTCACCCCTCCATTTGTATTGTAGTACACATTACTAAGTGTATTTAATCACCCACAGTTTTCATTTGATTTATTCAACTATTCTGTCCACTAATCAAAAGGTGTTGCTTTGATATTTTTTTTTGTATTTTTAAATCCTGCTTTATGAATAATAAGGGCTTCTTTTGAGCTCCCTTGCTTGTTAATCAAGAAATTTTGGAGGCAGTGAACACGTAACATACCTTATTGCAGTGTATCAATGCTAAATGTTTGAGTTCAGCTGAAATTTGGAGAAGAAATTGAGCTCTTTTCTAGTCTGATTTTATAACTTGCACAATTTACCTAATGTTGAGTAGTTTTCGAACCCCCATCTGCACCTTTATTTCATTTCCAGATGCTCAGTATAGTTCTGGTATGCAACTCTGGGGGCTTCAGTGGCTTCAGGATCTCTACAAATAAGTAGAGTATAATATAACTCCAGTTATACATGACTTTCACTACAAAAATAGAAGTAATAATAGTAAAAAAAAATAGTTTTTATTCCTTTTCAAGTTAAATTCTGTTACAAAAGAGTTCTTTTTAATAGTTTGTCTGGAAAATCCCCAGTGATTTCCCACTAAATTTCAAGGCTAGAGACCACTGTGGTTGAATTCTCTGGTATTCTGAATAACAAGGAGCAGAAACTTCACCTGGTAGCAGAACGCACATTTATAGGATCAAATATCGCACTAGCTTGAGTATTAAATTACTGTAGTCTAATTAATGTTTAAACACCTAATAGATGTTAATTAGAGTCTTCATTCCAAAGGGAATAACTCATCACCACCATGCCAGTTAAGTAGAAGAGGAAAGTGGTGTGAGAAACAAGGCAGTTTCTCAGAGATAAGGAAAAGGCTTTGATAGTCTTACAGTAGCTGTTTTTGACCAGTGGTACACTGGACCACATTAAAATTGTTGCATGAGTTTGGCAGAAGAGAATCACTAATATAAATACTGCAGTGAAGAGGTTTTCATTCTAGCAGGGGAAGAAAGCATTGTGTTCTTTCAGCAGTCTCTGTTACATGGTTATCTTCCAGTGAAGTTTTATCTCTGTGTGAATGTGTGGGGATCAAGATGGTTATTGTCATTTTAAAGGTACCTCTAAATTTAAAATGTTTTTGTTGTGGAAAATAAAAAGGGTAAAAATTCTATTTCTGTAACAGTAAGTAATAAAGAAAAATCAGAGTTAATATCTGGTTGACCTACATGTCTGCTTCGTGATTTTTGCTCTTGGTGAGAACATTATTAAACAGTAATAACTATAAATAAATATTACTGAGCATCTCTTTCTCTGAGATGCTGCCAATCAGGTCTTCAGATAGTGTTCTTTTTTTTCAGATAGATGTCTTTTTTTTTGAGGATTAAAAATGGGAAGAAAAGGAAGACTTCTATACACACAAGGAGAAAAATAATCTTTACAAAGAGTAATAGTGTATAATTTTTCCTCTGCTCAGAAGACTGTCTTAAGAGTGAATATTCCTAAATTTGTAGTCAAAGTTTTTCCTAAATGGTTGGCTAATAATGGGTTGTGAGTTAGGGAGTATCAGTATGCTGTTTAGGTACAGGGAAAGAAAATCTAATCCCCTTTGCCTAGGGACAACTACTATTGAATATAAACTGGGCTGACTTCATACCTTCACTTCTTAAAGTGATTTGTTTATTTTTAAATTACTTAGTAGGTGACAACTTGTCATTTTAACAATTGCTATGGAAACAACGTGCTTTCAGTTTTTACTTGCTGTAACACCATTGTCAGAAATGTGAAAACTATAATGAATTCTTTTGAATACAGCAAGGTTTGTTGGTTGGGGGTTTTTTTGTGGGGTTATTTATTTTTTTTATAATCCTGGATTGTTTATCTCCAAGGCATGACAAAATTCAGCTATAAATAAGCTACTTGAAGTCTCACAGCCCACTCTGGGTTGCTGTTGCTAATGGGATCAGAAGCTGTAATCAAGAGAGCAGCAAGTCTAGCTACTACCTGTGATCATCTGATGTCAAGAAAAAGGCAGCATGGTAGTTCCAGTGTTTGGGACTTTGAATTGGAGGTATGGTAAGGAAGAAGATGCCCCCTTAATGCCATGCATTAAGGACTTTGTTGTAGTGGTCTAGGACAGAGAAGGAACTATTGTCCCACACAAAGATGTAGCAAGACATCGCTGTGGATGTGGAGCCTTCCTCACAATGCTCACTGGGGTCCTTACAGTCCCTGCTGGTGCAACAAATCTGCAGGATACATAACAACAGCAACAGGTTTAAAATTGCTCTGATTTGTCACAACTGTTAGCAATTTAGGGACATCCAGCCTTTCTACATTTTCCGAGAGCCATTATTATCAGACTACAATGCAAGCACTGCCTCTGGAGTTGCCTAGTTTTGTATCTTTCTGCCATCATCCATACTGACTGTATTTGTGGAGTAAATGCAGTAGGACATACCTTCTCGAGTCCTTAGTGGAGATTTGGCAGCAGGGCCAGCAGCAGAAAAATGAATGCCTCCATGAACATATTCTTTTGAATCCTGATGTATCAGGATTTTGTGTGTGCTTTAGTGTCAGCGGATTTTAGTGGCAATGAGTTCCATGTATAATATTTGCTATGCAGAGAGAATTTCCTCCTCATAAATTTTAAATTTATCTTTAATTGAAGAGGCTCTTGTTAGGGATCAGGCAGAAAGGGAATTCCTGAGCTGTTACTGGTGCGTTGTTGGTTATTTTATTATAGCTCCTCTTCTATGTCTTTTTCTTCAAGTAATCTATCCCTGTGGCTTCTGACTTCCTCCATAGGAGAACTTCTCTATCCCCTTGATCATTCTTGCTGCCTCACTAGGAATCTTCTTTCATAATCATGTGCTATCCATCAACACATTCTGCCTGAGGATGTCTGCTCAGCTGGTAGACATCTGATAAATTACATGCTAAATCTAGGTACTTCCAGAAAGATGTTCCTATCTGTTTGTCTCAGAGTCTCTTGGTAGGTTATTAAAAGTAAGTCTTTTCTACTTGAATCCTCCTAGCTGATACCAGAAGTGTCTATTTCTACTTTTCTTTTTTAAATTAGATGAGGCAGATCACTCTTTCTGACTGCCTTGTTCTTGTTTACTGTGCTCTCACTTCCTGCCAACCACAAATATTATTGCCAGTAACTTTGAAAATTCTCATCTCCAGTATTGATGCAAATATTGAATACCAACAGGTCTTGAACTGATCCCTGCAGAAATCCAGTGGAAGCATCTAACTTGCTCATAGTCCCCAACTGACTCAGCAATCTGTCAGCGTGTTCTGAATTTAATTACCCTGTGCTTTATTGTTTATACTGCTAACTTTTTAAAAGTCAAAATTGCATGTGGTAATAAGCCTCTCATGGCATCTTGCAATACTTCTCAAAATTTTTGTATAGTAAATGAGAAGTCTCTTTGGCAATTTTGTTTGTAGTTTTTTGGGCTCTGAAATTAATTTGCACTCTCTCAGATTTGTTTTGCTTATGTCAGTTTTTGTTTATGCATTTACTAAACTGTGAGCAGCTGGCAAGGCACTGGGGAAGTTTTTCTGCAGAATCAGTAAGAATATTTTACAGCTGGGCCAGATTTCTTTTTTTTTCCTGAATGAATATTTTAAGTGTCGCCTTATTCTTTGGGTATTATTTCCTATTTACTGTCAGGGGAAATTTCTATTCCTTTCCTTGTGCTGTTTGTGCCATTTTTTTCGGTTTTCTCTTAGATCAGAGAATGGTATTTCTCCAAACCAAAGCTGTGGTAGCTTACCTGTGACATATAAATATCAACCTGTCAGAGCCCTGCATGCCTACCCACGTCCTCCTGAAGGTTTAGTTGTGTGTGTTGAAGGTGTTCCAAAGCTCAGGCTCGAGCTTGCTGGAGGTGGTAGGCACAGGCACGGCTGCGACACAGCTTGGGCAGGGACCAGGGTGAGGGCCTGAGTGTAAATCACCTCCCAAGCCAAGAGAGGCTCCTTTCAGCTCATCTCACAGCTCTGCTGTTTTCCCAGGGGTCTGATGTTGAAGGTTACACAGCTGCACCGTGGCAAACCTGGCCTTGAGCATCAGCAGTCAAGCCCCAAGGAGGGAGTGGGTGTGCTCAGGGCCAGACAAAGCCCTTTCGTAGGCTCTGGACACTGCCATTTGGTTAAAAATAACAGCCTATGTTACTGGCAGACTAACCAATTTCAGATTGCTTCTCAGTTAGGTTTGTTTCTGTCCAAATGGTGCTGGTTCAATTACATAACTAATTAATGGGGAGTTTATGGAAGTACGAAATTTTTCAGTTGGAGAACGTTTATTTTTGTGTTAATGATGGGAGCTTGAACTCCTAAACAGATGGCTGCAGATCTGCAGGTATAGTGAACATTATAGGGAGATGACATTAACTTGAATAAATAGGTTCATGAGCAAATATTAATGAATACTTGGATGAATATGTGAAAGTTGTGATGAAGAAGCATGCGAGGAAGGCACTTAAGGGCAGCCTGGGGGAAGATTTTTCTTTGGGAGCTGTGTATTATATGACAAAAGATGACATAACTCACTTTTTCAGCAAGGAGGTAGCATTGTTTTGCATTTCTTTTTGGTGATTTAGGTTAGGAGATTAGCAAAAAGAGGTTTTGGCATTGGTGATACTCTTCCTCACTACTTTGGCTGGGGACTGTTTCTTTTGTTTGTTTTCTGTCCATTTGCTTCTCACCACCTGCTCCATTGTTGTTGTTTTGGGTTGTTTTTTTTAAAAAGAAGGCTTTTCAATTGTGCATTCTGTTTTGTCTTGGTTATTTTGTTGTTGTTGCTTTATGGTGATCCTCTGCTGCAGCACTCCTCTCACCAGCAGTACCTCCCAGTAGGGCTGCAAAGCCAATGGTACGTCTCTGACCTCCGGCGTCCTGCGTTCTTTAAATCTGCCAAATGGTTCATGGGTGCTCTTGCCAGTGTTCAGGCACAGCTGGATGCAGGCCAGGCGTGGGGGTGTTGCAGTGGGGAGGGCAGGTGGGAGAGAGGGGAAGGGATGAATTCCTGTGAGCCTGCATCACAGCCGGTGTGCTGCTTTTTATGTTGGGACGGAGCAGCTAACTTGATTAGTGTATGTTTTCATAAAGACTTTTATTTTGTTACTAGTGCGTCATTATCAGAATGAAAATAGTGGATTTAGTAAATTCTGCAAGGTATTCAAATGTTCCTTTTGCATCTTGGTAAACTGAAAAGGATTAATGAGAATTTTGTATGCTGGTTTTTTTGGTGTTTTTTTTTTTTTTTTTTTTTTTTTTAATACTGGGCTTTTCCCAAGAGTTCTGGCCAATCGTATGGATAAGGGGAGGGAGGGGGATTTTAATCTGGGAATGACAATGAAAATAAACAGAGCTGTCTATAGTAGTGGGTATAAAAGGTATGAGAGGCCATAGATGGGTTGTTGGTTTACTGTGTTGTATAAGAATTTTTTTTGCTGTTTTTTTTTGTTTTTTTTTTTTTTTTTTTTTTTTCTTTGCACTGGGTTTATTAATCTATCTATTCCAATTTTGCATTGACAAAAGGATAATGAAGGTATGAATTTGTCATGTGACTAGTGAATTGCTGTGAAGGTGGTGACATTGCAGTAGTGAAACTTTGTGTTTGTGGATCCTTGTGTACAGCATTCACAAAGCTGTATTTGTAGTATGAAAAGTGTATGTCTCTCCTAACTTGTGTGCTCTGTCATAGTTCATCTTCCAAGTGTGGCCTTTCTGTTGAAAAGGTTATGGCAATACCTGTAGAGCTAAAGTTCATTCTACATTAACATCATCTTTTCATAATTTCGGAATGTGTACGGAGCAGTTCATGCACTGCAGTAATTACATACCGTAAGATTGTGATTATACGATCCTGTGCTGACTGCTTTTCATATTTGCAGCACCACAGAAAAGTATTTTTGATTACTTTATGTTATTATTATTTACCATTGGACGATTTGTCACATCTGATTACTTTTGTTTATAATTCTCCTGACTATTCCTGTGAGCTCAAGCCAATGTTTAGTTCTGAAAAAAACCAAACCCAACCACAAACCAGACCATAGTCTGATATCACACAAAACCAAAAAAGGGGTATTCGTCTTCTCCATGTGGGCACAAAGGTGCCAAGAAGCCAGTTTTAAGCAGCTAAGTGAGCATTTTTCCAGAATTAGGAGGAGTGTTTTACAGAATTACTACAGAATTAGGACTGGGTGTTTTACAGTCTACTTTGCGATAAGAGTAGATGTAGACATGACTCCCTCTGCCACCAGTGTAATAACAGCTTTTTGTGGCTGTGTTTCCATCCACATGTCCATTTGTCCTATTTTTCTAAGTAGCAACTAGTATGTGCTGTGTTGATGCGAGAGATTGTGCCCAAAGCTTGTGAATTTCTTTTTACAAGTGAATACACTCACAGTATTATTATTTTTAACAAAGCCTTCTCTAAAGTCTTGAAATTACTTCTGTTGCTGTGCTACCGCTACTGTTACATGTTCAAGCCTTGAACTGTCAAGGAATTATGAAGTATTTTTATCCTGTGACATTTTAAATTATTCTCTCCATAGGGGAAGCCTGTGGGAACGCCAGATGCTGGTGCCTATTTCCGTGTGCTAACAGAGCATGAAGTAGCTGCCTTCTTTACTTCACCAACTGCAATTAGAGCAATCCGTCAGCAGGACCCTGAGGCAGCCTTGGGAAAGCAGTACTCTCTGAAAAGGTGAACTAAGGATACACTGGAAGCAGTTTCTTACAGAAACAGACTGGATGAACTAAGAATAGCAGAGTGTCTGGGGCTTTGCCCACCTCTGTATAGCAGAATTTGAATACATTCTTGACAGTTTAGGTGTACATGTGTTTGCTTGTAAATTTGTATTGGTAGTTTGGAGGAGATCAAAGCCATTAAAAAGATTACGACTCTAACACTAAGAGTTCTTATGGAGTTAGGATTGTTTCCTTACCCTTAATTTTACTCCACTGTGCATATACCCTGTAATACAGTCTTGGATTATGTGATCCCGCCCTGTTTTCCCACATGACCTCTCATTTCATTGAGTGCACAGGATCTTAACTTGTGTTTAATCAGCAGCTAGTCAATGTTTCGTTTATCTTCCCCATAACTTAGTTACTATTTATGGTTATGTGCTCCAAAGACAGAGCTTTTTTTCTATCTCAAGCTGGTTTTAAGGTGTTTATTGCAATACTATCAGTATGCTTCAAAATCGTGACTGAGTTCATCCTCACAAATCCCCTGTGAGATGAGAGAGTGGTATTATCTGTATTTTGCAGATGGAAAGCTGAGGCACAGAGTGATTAAGGTCAAATTCTTCTATGTAGTTCTGAATATCCAGTCTGAGCTACTGAACTACCACTATTTCAGAGTGCTTAGCATTCTGTGGTTAAAATGCGTTGCTAGCATTGTATCAATAAAATGCCTCTCACACTGACTTGCATCTAAGAGCATTTAGTGCTTCTACAAACCAAGTTTCTGTATCTTATGGCAAACATTCTGAAAATGAAAAGTATGTGGTTTTGGACCACATCTAATCTTGAAATTGAATAATTTGCTCAGCATCAAGCAAGGATTGTGTCAGACTGTATAGGCAGTTTTCAGTCCTAAGAACATCTTTTATCATGCATAGAAGGGAAGATGTGGAGAGAGGAGGAGGGGAAGACGCAAAGCCATATAGCTTCATTAGACTTCCACGTTCTAAATTGTTCAGGAAAATTTTATTTATTGGTGAGTTGGATTTAGTCATGAGGTATTCATTACAAGTTCATCGTTACTTTCTTCCGTCTGTATTGAGTGCTATCATCAATCCTTAACCCTCCTTGAAATAGGAAACAAGCTCATTTGAGACCCTAATACATGTTTATTGACAAGAAGGTGATTCAGATGCTAGAAAATTTAATTGCTGTTAAATTGCTCTGTAAGTTGTCACATTTTCTGGCTGAATGAGAATTCCCGATAAGAGTGTCCTTGTTGATATCAGTTGCCCCAGATGTAAAGAGGTATTTCATCATTCCTATTCAGTGCATAGTTAATGAGCTTCTCCATTTGCAGCTTTAGTTGTCTCTTAATTCACTCAGCCTTGGGCCACGTCATTCCCTGATATGTGACTAGTCTTTACTAAACCCTCTAGCGCAGCATGTAATATCTGGTAGGTATAGTTGTTAAGAAATTGAGTCCAACAGGTGATTAAAATTTCCATTCTAGGAGAAATCTTGCTTTCGGATGTTACTTGTGTGGACTTTTCCATCCAGGGTCAAGTGAATTTTCTCTGTTTCAGTTAGAAATGAGTATTCCTTTTAGTTCATTTAATTGTTCTATGATGCTTTCTTCTCTGTTACATGGTGCAGTCTTTGAAGTGTCTTTCTGCTACCTGGGCTAAGATGCAGCCTTACTTACTTACTCTAGATACTCCAAAACACATGTCCAGGAATGCAGTCCTGAAAGAGGTTTCCACCATGGAACATTCCATTCTTGAAAAATTCTATTTAAAACCAGATAAAGGTCAATGTAACTTTTTAAAAAATCCTGTTAAAAAAGACAATTACTCATCAGGTTCAGAGTTGGTAGGCCATGCCAGTTTCCAGTATACAAGGGAATACTTCATTTACAAGAGTAAGCTGAGTTATAAGCAGACTTGCATTCTTTTGAAATGCCTGTTAAGAGCTGATATTGGTGGTGTCACTGGCCTCTACACAAAATTGTATGTGAGGTTTTCAAAGGTTCTAGTGTGTGTGCTTCAAATTCCTTGTTGGCTGTTGGAATAAAATCTTGAAATTCGTTTGTCTTTCACACAAAGCATCAACCTGTGTCTTAAACACAGCTCATACTTAACAGTAAAAGAGATGTTTAATTTGTAATGCTGTAGGATAAAAGCCCTGTTCAGCCACATAGTGCTAGAGGATCTAAAGATCCAGCTTTTGATGACACACAGTGCTGCGAAGCAGGCTGTCTGTTGTGTTTGAAAAACAAGTAGCATCCAAATTCTGACCCTCATGTACCGGAGCAAATTCTATTTAGCTTTTGGAATCTGTTCTCATCTTCTCGAGATAACTCTTCCCGTATTTGGAATCATACTTCATCCTTTAATTGTTGTCATTGTTATGAACTGGTTAGGTCTGATTTCCAAATGATTGAAAACTGACAGTTTTACATGAAATGGGGCAAAAAGTATAGCAGATTAGATTAACGTACAAGTAATAATTTGCAGTTTGTGTTCCATAGCCTACTTGGTTTTCTTGACTTTTGCTCAATTACAAATGTTCTACCATTTTATGTCAAGAGAACCTAGAGATTCTAGCTTGTTTATCTGATACCAGATATTATTGCACTTGCTTTAGAAAAAAATATGAGACTATGTAAAAACTGTGCAGAAATAATGAATATAAAGTAGATGAGAAACTGCCATTTTCTGTCTCATAACACAGGAAAAATGACACAGGAAGTAGCAAATTCAAAACTGTTAGAACAAAATACTTTTTCACGTAATTGATCTCACACATGCTGCTAGAGAATATATGATTAAGACAACAGAATTTAGGACAACTAGAATACATTCATTATGCAGTTCTGCCTGCTACCCCCTACTCTGTACTGCTGTAGATCATGTATGGCCATTCCTGTTGGAGTCCTGAGCTGTGTTCATGAAGAGCCTTTGTGGTGCTCCCCTTCACCCACACTATCAGAAGGAGCTGAGGTGCAGTTGTGTTCTGTGACTCTCTGACTGTCACCCAAATCTCCAGTGCTTGGATCCTCATGACCAAGGTAAAATCTATTCAGGGAGGAAAACAAACACATCAATGGATAAAAATCAGAAGACCTGAAAATACTATTTATTTCTTTTGCATATTTAGGTGTCGGCAATCTCCAGGTGCATTAAGAATTAGTAAAAGTTCTTTATTTCCAGTTTTTGTTAAGAAATCCAAATACACCTGCCTCACTGTCTTTTCAGAAAAAAAAAAAAAAAGGCAAGTTTATTTAGCATGATGCAGATAGAATTTTTCTTTTCCAGGAAAAAACGTGGTGTATGCATGCCAGAATTAAAAACACTTCTGTGATTTTTTAATCTGAAAAATTTCCAGATTATTACCCATGTGAATAATTCTGCTTTTGAGAAATGGTTTGGAGATGTGGTTTCTTTGTGGTTGGAGTGACACAGAAGCGTACATGCTGTATTGAACAATTTAGATTGCATCAGGGCCATTAGGGACTTTGATCTTTCCCCTAAATCAGGTGATACTTCAAGTCCACTCTTCTAGACTCTTGAATAGGGCCTAAAAGCTTGATTGCGCTGTATTTTATGTTAGGGGTATAGGTTTTCAGAACAAGAGTTTAGGACATATTTAACAGAGAGGTTTTAAGATCTTTCTTCCCCATTAACTGCATTGCAGTGATAGATGATTGCAGTAACAGGTACACTGACATGCTCTGAAGTTTTAAGTGGACTGTTAAAAAATTGTTCAGAATGGGATATTTTATAACGATTGCCATCTCTCTCTTGCTATACTGTATGGCATTATTTTCCCCTATCAAAGTCCTTATGCTTTGTTAGGCTTGTGGCACTCTGATATTCTTTTTGACGGTTTTGTGCTGTAAATGTGCCAAAGAGCTAATCCCTCTCTTTCTCACAACATAAGGTTGCTCTTGAGCCTGCGGATTAGTAAATATGATTATTAAAGATGGCAGTTCAGAAAAGAAGAATTCTACTTTTGGCTCAGGGGATAACATGATATCTTAACTTCTTTGTCAACTCTTCGAAGTTCTTGGTATTTTAATAACCCTGTTTTTTAAAACAGGGACGCTTAACAGAATTTTTCATCAGTTTATAATGTTGTTGAATTCATCGACTCAATTTTTACATCATAGCTGAAACGTTGTGTTTAACATGCCTAATTACAGAACATTCCATACCGTGCAAATTGAGCAGTGCTTAACAGGAGTGCCCTCATGTGAACATGAGTCTTAAAAAACTTTTCTTAAAATATATATTTGTGGGGTTTACTTATACAATATTTTGTTCTCTTCTATTATAAACTTTTATCCATGTAATTACTTCCAGTTAGCTATTAACTGTAATTATCACCAATGGTGTGTGCCCTACAATAAAAAGCATTCAGGTGTAAGATATTGATTGGGGTCATGCTCATTATAGTCATTATCTTCTAATGTGGGATATGTGCTCAGAAAGTAGTATATCAAAATGATGTTGTATATTTATGAGTAAAGAAAACTATGCTTATTTGATGTGAAAGCTGCTTATACATTTGATTCCCTGTCTTCTATTCCAAGAAGGAAGCCACTCCAAGCTATCTTGGGGTGTCAGAAAGGAGGGGTGGCCAAAATGCTGTTCTGAAATTAACCAAGCATATTCAAAGTATGCTTTTTGGTTTGGGCAGCCATGTTATGGACTGTCTGTGGTCTCTAGAGGAGAGGTCAATCTCTAGGTTCCCTCTAGGAGGTATTCCGTATTCCCAGTTCTATGGTTAGACAGGCTGATCTGTGCATTTCTTGCTCTGATTTTTCTCATAATTTCCTAAATTGCTTTCTGGATTTCATCTACATGGAAAGATGAATCTTGTAAATTTTTTTCTAAATTACGTGCCTCTGAAATGGAAATTGTTTCATGCCCACCATACCTAAGAATTCTCTCTTTTTGCAGCCATGAGTCTACAGGTTTTACAAAGTCAATGCAGTTTGTGTCCATTGCTGAAGGACAAGAGTCAAGTCCTTTGTTCAGCAGATGTCTTCATTCATAATGGACTGTATGAAGAAGTAGAACAAGAGTACAAGTAAAACAAAGTACAAAGAAGTACATGAAGTAAAACAAAATGTCACTGAAATTGTTCTGGCTGTGGTAGAGTGTGCTGCAATCCTATCAAGAGGATATTTTTGAAAAGTATTTTTAATCCCAGGGTCTGATCTTGGGCCACATGAAGCTCCATTCCTATCTGAATTAGGTATTCTGTCATCTCAGAAGCCACGAGGGTTGATGCAGTACTTGGTAGAGAGTCTCTGCAGTTTCTCTTGGTATGACAGGCTATTCATGAAATGTTTAGTCACTTCTATTGTGAGTATATCTGTAAAGTTTCACTCAAAGAAAGAGGTTATTTGCTAGTAAACAGAGTTCTTCTGATGTGGAGTCGCAGTCTGTGTTTGCCTCTTATCTTTCCTGTCTTCCCATAACTCTTTGAGGTTTTAAATTGCCTCTCTGGGTAAAATGAAAGTGGTGGTGTTGTTGGTCATATGCCAAGTAGGGAGGATTTGGGAGAGGGAAGGCATGATACCACCCTGTGCGGATACTACAAAATAGAAACAAGTTCTTTGGTCTGTAGTGATAAGACATGCGTGGCAGCTCTGCGTTCAGAGTTTCCATTATACCTCAGGGCAGGATAGCACCTGGTGGTTACAAATAGATATTGATGTGGCTGAAGCATTTCAGATGGCTACATCAGCCTCCTGGGGAGCTGCACAAAAGGTGCAGTTTTCCATTGTGATTTATGTGTAAAATGAAACCAGAAATGTTATGTCTTAAATTTCGCTCTGGTTTAGATTTTATTTCCCAAATAGATTTCTGTTGCAAAATCTTGCTTAAAGAGGAATGTCTTCAACTGTGCAGAAAAATAATAATGTCTAAAACTTTGAGACATTCCTGATTCCCTTTTTCTGAGATGCAGAAACAACCCTTCCAAGTTAACAATGCAACAACTTAATAGTGGTGTCTTTTGCTGGTTTTAAACAGTAACTTAATGAAGTCTCTGTACTGTAGCTTAGTCATGTGTTAGTGTTGCTTTAGGGCCTTGGATTTTTGATCATTTTGGTTTTCATTTTGTTATGTAAAAATAAACATTACCCTTTTAAGTCTTTTAAAGGTAAATTACTTTTCAAAGTTTCCTCTTGTTCTTTGTGGACTACAGAAGAAGCCTAGAAAACTAGTTCAGCATACTTTTTGGATAAAGATAAATATCATGCATTGCTGTCAATAGAAACCATATTGTCACAACACAGGCTATAAAACTAGGCATGTACTAATGACAAAGTTCATCTGAGTATAGTTGGCCGTTCATTTTCATCTGTACATCATCAATCTGAATTAAAAGATTGCTTATTTGTTTGTTGGGGGTGTGGGGGCAAGATCAGAACTGATTCTTCTCTTTAGTATCTTATTAGTTGACTGTGTCTGGCCGGTGTCATAAGTATGTCTGACTTTAGAATAAAATAGACATGACTTGACTCTTTCAGTTGGAAGGAACCTACAATGGTCTTCTAGTCCAACTGCCTGACCACTTCAGGGCTGACCAAAAGTTAAAGCATGTTGTTAAGGACATTATCCAAATTCCTCTCAAATGTTGACAGGCTTCTGGCATTGACGACCTCTCTAGGAAGCCTGTTTCAGTGTCTGATCTCCCTCTTGGTAAAGAATTGCTTCCTAATGTCCAATATAAAACTCTCCTGGTGCAGCTTTGAACTATTCCCATGTGTCCTGTAACTGGATCCCAGGGAGAAGAGATTGGCACCTCCCTCTCCACTTCCTCTCCTCGGGAAGCTGTAGAGAGCAATGAGGTCACCCCTCAGCCTCCTCATAGGACATTCCTTCCAGTCTTTTCACCAACTTTGTTGCCCTCCTCTGGATGCATTCAAAGACCTTCACGTCTGTCTTAAATTGTGGGGCCCAGACTCAAGGTGAGGCTGCACCACGTGCAATTTAACAGGGTTTTAAATTGCTCATTAGGAAATAAGTACAAAAAAAATCTGCTATGACATGAAAAAAGTTACTGTGCAAGTGTTAAGATGAGATCAAAACCTTAGCAGCATGCAGCAACGGTAATGTCTGGCTTCTGAGTACTGATAGTCGTATTTAAGAACGCTACCATTGACATAGAGGGTCTTATCATTCTAAACAGGGCATGAAGTGAATTTGCAATGCTTAATGAAGGACAATAAAGTGTGACAAAACCTCTGATAAAAGATTCTGAAGCTAAAGCCTGTGTGTGGGCTTAATACCCAGTTATATAGCACTACCTAATTTAATGGTACAAACAAGCAGATCACATCTGTCAGGACTGTGAGGTGTAGCATCTCTTCTCTACCAAAGTTGGCTGTGTGATGTCCTGTCAAATGAGCTGAGATCTAGTACTGTGATCAGGGGTCCAAGGCTGCTGAATGTTGTTCTGATTGGCATTACCTAGTAGGATTATGTTATTTTTTTAATTTATGTATATGTAGCCTGCCTCTCCACAGGTAAGTGGCCCTAAAGCCTATAAAAAGATGACAGTTCAAAAACCACAAAAATCTGTTTAAATGGGACATTATTAACTGAGAGTTATGCTACAGGTATTTCCTTCTAGTTCTGTTTATTTCCTTATTAATTTTTCTGATGTCTCTTTCTGATCCTTTTTTGCGATTTCATTCTTATATTTTGCTTAATGGATATCTACCTGGTTCCTGTGTACAGAGCATGCTACTATTTTTACTTCCATTGACAGTTGCTTGCCTCTGGTCTCCAGAGATCTTTGCAGTCAGAAAATAAACCTTCTTTTACATGATGTATGAAGTAACATAACTTAATATTGCTAAGATTCTAATTGTTACTTAGGAGGGAGCATACAAAGAGTAGGAGTCCTCTGTCCCCTTTCCTCTTTATCTGGAACACCAACCAGAGGTATCTGTTGAATTTGTTGTGTTGTTTTCCTTTCCCCATCCAAATCAAGATACATATTTTCTATTTTTATTTAAAGGTTCAGAATGTTATTTGTAGCTGGTGAGCACTGTGATGTGGACACACTAGAATGGTCAAAAAAGGTCTTCAAGGTACCTGTCTTGGACCACTGGTGGCAAACTGGTGAGTGTTTTAAAATACACTTTGTAAAATACAAGGAGTTATGTTCAGACTTGTTTCCTGACTCATGTAGAACTGATTTCTTTTTCCATGAACATTTAAATACGGAGGACAAAGTGTGAAAATCAAAATTCAAGCAGGAAGACTGTTTTGTGGAAGTGGTCTGAAAAATTACTTTAGGATATATTTAAAGCACAGCATTCTTAATAGCTCTGTAGGAAAAAAAAAAAAGGTATTTTCTGATGCCTGTGTTTTAAAAAAAAAATAGAAAAAAAATTGTGCATCAGTATTTTTTCCAGGCAGCTCATACATAAAAATACATTATATTGTTTGCATATGAGACTATTTTGTGACAGAAAGTATAGTATTTAGGGAAGCTTTCAGGTTTAAGTTGCGTTTTTTGCACATGTATTTTGTGTAATTAAAAACAATCAATCTGCAGCACAGAGTAGACTCCTTGGTCTTTAGTATTGTTCTGTATGGATCTCAGCCAACTTCTATTGATCATTTTGGAATGTCTCCCATTTATTTCACTGCAGGAGGATTAGTTGCTTAGACTGCAATGAAGGAATCAGAGTACCAATCTATGTGTAACTTTGCAAAAATCCCAGTTGAGTTCTGGATTAAGGCTTGATCAAATGTATCTCCTTATAACTATGGATTAATATATTTTTAAATTTCAGTATTACAAGATCAGATTCAGATTTTGCTTCTTACATACATTATTGATTTTTAAGCTAAGGAAGTGTATTACAAAAGCTCTCTCCTCCTCTCCCTCCCTTGCTCCCTTCCAGGAACACCTTTTCTATTTTCTGTGCAGCATTCTTTTGAGATGTGTATTTTCTCTGGTCTGTCTGTCTATGGAGAAAAACATTTTGATTCCCCCATGATGGGTCAGATAGCAGATATATAAGATTAGAATAAAAAGTGGAAAACCCTTTAGTTCATCTATAATATATGCTACGTAATGAAATCAGTTGAGAAGGTTTAAAATGAGGAGGTTAATTTTTATTTAAAAAGCCCCAGAATCTTAGATAAATACTGAGAAAGTACTGGAAGATAGTAGTGCCATTTTTTATTTAATCTTGACTTAATCTGCTAGTTAATTGATAAATATGAGAGACAAGACCTATATTTTGCTCACTTCTCTGATCATAATGTCTGTAGGCAAGAACAGGCCTTGGTAATGAGCAATTAACTGAAAAAGGTTAAAGGATCAAACAATATTTTTGACTACTTATTGAACTGGCATAAGCAATATTACTGTATGCAATTTTGCTTTTGTTTTTATCTATGTCTGTCTATATATCTGTCTATATATATGTAATTGCCTATAGCTTTGACTTATATTTAGTGCAAAGTTTTAATCTTGCTGTGTTCGTTCAGATATGTCTCAGATATCAAAGATCTTGAGCAAGCATGTGGATGTAATTGTTCTTAAAGTGTGTAGGTACAACTGTGTTTGAGAGACTTTTCAAAAAAGACCACGAACTCAGCTCATAGTACAGTATGTTTCTTGATTTTTATATTCACAGCATGCTCTTAAATTAAATTGTAGCAGGACTTAATGAGCTAGGGCCATTTCAAATACAGTGTTTGAGAGCATTTAATAATTTGATTAGAGTGAAGACTCAGTTTTAGTTGCAAGTGATTTCTGTAGAAATGTGTGCTGTTGAATGTAAGCAAAACATTTCCTTCAAAGGAAAAAAGCACAGAATAAAAATCCCTAATCACTTCTAGCAGGAAGAGGTTGAGACAATTTGCTATTTTATGTAGAGCTACTGAGTATGGAATTTTTTAATAACAAAATTCAATTTGAGATAACAAAACTATTGAATTTCATGAATTACCCTCTTTGTAATGAAATTGCAGCTGTAGTTATAAATTGCTGTTTTGTTTTGCCCGAGATTGAAAGCTTCTGACTTATTTCTGGATATGAAGGCTTTTGACCTTTGATAATCTGGCAAACTGTTACTTATTGCCCAATTTGATAGTTGTTGCATTCTTCTGAAACAAGAGCGTTGCAAAACTATGAGAAATGTTGGCATCTTAATTTTACTTGAATACTGTAGATCTCACTAATGCACTCATGGCTTAGTTGTTGGCTCTTTCAACTGAGTCTAAAGCAGATGACGGGGGAGGGCAGTCCAGTATCTGGGTAATTAGTGTTTCTTATATGATGGTGTAATTTCTGTTCCCTTGTTTATGACTAAGGAAAGGAGGGAAAAGATCAGCTTTTTAGAGAAGTGACTGAGTCGTTATTTGGAGATGGAAATGAGTATGAGTGAAGGGAAACAAAAGGTTGACAAACAAAAGTATTATAAAATAAAAAGGGAATGTAGACCACTTTCTTCTTCAGGTTTAGTAAAGTATCTTCAAAGCTCTTGACCCCATTGCCTTATATTGAAACTAGAAATAAATGAGTATGGACAAAGAAATGTTCTTTCATTTTGTCTTTGGAAGATTTGTGGAGTATATGAAATTACTGAGTTGAAACAGTACTTTGAAAGAGAAGAAAGCTTTCATTAGGACACTTTGAAGCAGCTACACCTGGAAAGCCTGATTGATTTGTGTCAATACCCCTTTGTCAATAACACTTATTTTAAGTGTTAAACTTTTTGTTACAAGTATAATAAGCCCATCTTACAAGCTGTGAAATGTATGTCACAGGATCGATGAGCGGCAAGTAGGATCTGAGGCAGTAAGGACTGACAAGCGCTTGCTGTTTTCTTTGGAGACGTGGCAATGGATAAAAGAATGGTACTTTCAGATCGTGTGCTCGTGTACGTGGAGAGAGGATAGTCTTGTTTTGGATTTGTGCAGGTGTTTAGTTTTTGTTTATTTATACAAAATAACATATAAATAGCAATTTTCATCTTCAAAGTAGTTGTGCAAACGCAAGCAAATTAATTCTTTTAACACCCCTGTGAAAGGAGTAAAGTTATTCCAGTCTCACAAACATTAAATTGAGAAAGACAAGTATCTTACCTCAAGCTATCCAGGAAGCCATTGCAAATTCAGTTTTAGAAAACAGGGCTTCTTTGCTCAGAGATAAATTTTCCTGTCATATTTACATAAATTTTGTGATATTTTGTCTGAAAGGGAACAGGAGGGTGCATTTTGGATGTTGTTCTGTCTCTGTGTGTAGTTTTGCTTTAAGGAAATGATACCGTAGCTCTATTTCAGTATTCCAGGTAAGTACATTACAGATCACCTTGCCAAAGCTATTTTAAATAGCCTAAGCAGTGCTTGGCTTGTACTTGCTGGGTCGCATCCTTGGGAGATGCCTCAATACACAAGGAAATGTGATTTTGGGTTACCTTGGTTTTGAAGCTAGCATTGAATTCTAGAATAAAAAAAGGGTAACAGCCATGAGGATGTGATGATCTCTGGAAGCAGGAAGGCTCTAAAAGCTTATGTTAAACATCCTCAGCTGCTTTCATGTTAACTATTTGGTATTTTGTAGTAAAAAGCAATAAAATTAAGCTCTACCACATTATTTTTGAGTCAGATTTCCCTTTCTTCATAAGAAGTATAGGATGTAAAGAGTTTGTTTTCTCTAGATATTTTTAAATAAAAAAATTTTGAGACTCTGTCTTGAAGATGTGTAAGAAAATTCAGATGAAACAGAACGGAATCTGAAAATTCAGTGATAAAATTTGACATGCATAAAATCTCAGTCAAGAGACATGTTTCCATGCAACTTTTTTGGTCATGCACTACGTGAATCAAAGTTACAGAGCTGTTACAGAGGAGATTCTAATTGGAGACATCTGCTGTGTCCCGAGTGTCAGCTCACTATGGCAGGCAGAACTATGAGAAGATTCTGTGTGTGTTCTGTTTTCGTGGAAATAAGCTGCCTTATCCAAGAAGGAAAGGGTGTCTGCAGCAAGCATTAGGACATAAATCAAATAGTGCTTGGTACACTATGGCTGCTGGAAAAGGTTATAGTATGTGCACACTGGAATGAGATGTTGGATACTGTGAGGCATACTGTGGTAAAATTTACTGGTAGGAATTCCCCAAGTTCTGTAGCACAGTGAATTAATATACTCTATCACTTTTAGAATTGTTCTCGTTCCTTCTCTGTGTCTTACCTCTAAAACATGGTGATATTTTTATTAGGACATACTATGATTATGTAATTCCACGTAGCAGTATTGGTTATATTAGGACTATACAAACAAAACAACTATCGTTGAATTCAGTGTAAAAAATAAATATCATAATTGAGTGTACGCACTGTAATGTATTTCAAGGAACTATTTCCTACCACAATCATGTACGGGGAAGAGTTTATTAATGTGGTCTCCAAGCAGCATGACGTGGTCCCCAGTCTTCAGTTTCCATTGTGTTGTCTTGGCAACATTGTGCAGAATCTCCTTCTCACGCATATCCAGAAAGACGGATTTTGCAACGGAATTCTGTTAGCTAATCTTCCCAGTTTTCCACTACAGAACTGTTACTTAGGTAAATTACCTTGTCAGTCTAGACTTCCATCTCCTCACATTTGACAAGTGGATTCCAGACCTTGTTCTTCCATCCTCTTCTGCTTTGCCCCATTCAGAACTGTGCAGATCAGTCCAGTGCATTCCTCAATATGATGCATTCCAGTCCAGTGCATTCCTTTAATATGGTGAAATTTTCAGACCAAGAGGCAGCAGGAAAGGCAGACTAAACAAAGGGTGGCTGTTTAATTTGCAGCAAAAGACTCAATTCGTGGATATTTTTTTTGGGTCCCAGAAATTCAGTTCTGGAGTTCTGGAGCCCACGAATCTGGAGCTGAGATGAAAGAGATGAAACAAATTTCTTCCAAAGTCCAAGCTACTGGTTTAGGTTATCAGGTGGTGCCTCAGTGAAGATGCAGTTCATGCTTTTTAAAGACGTGTGTATCCTGTCAAGAATAGCATCATATTTTTTTTAGTGGAAACTGATAACCTGCAGAACAGTTCTACAGAAGTGGTAATTATGCTGCAGAAACTTCTGCAGCTCTGCAGACATGAATTAGAGTCACCTGAGCATAATTTTCTGGATAACTGAACTTAAAATGGGTATTCATGTATAGAAAGAGGAGAAAAGTGGTCATTTATCATGTCTCTACCTAGGGGCTTGCATTCTGCCCTTCAAGCGTATGAATATAAAGATTGTTTCAGCTGTTGCTTGTTGCTTTGTAGTCAGACTTCTGTATATGTGGACTGCATGTCATTAGTTACAGTAGCTTGTCATTCCTTGAATGTCATGTTAGGACTCCCCATTCAAATAGGTTTTTGTTTGTCCTTATTGGAGGAGAGAAAGGAGGAATTTTTTTTAGGGGCCACGGGCGTTGCTAATGCAGAGACTGGCCTTTCAGTAGCATGTGGTTGTCTCATTCTGTACAGTGGCCTTTACCATCAGCTTCAGAGAAAGGAAAAAGAACAGAACTTGTATGCATTTTTTTCTTTGTGTGTCTGGTCAACCTGTGTCAAAAGATGGATCCCTTTCGGTTTTATTTATGGACACGATTACAGTTTGGGCATGGTTGGGTCTGTAAGCCCATTAGGGACTTCTAGGAAACAAAGAAGCATGAACCTCTGTTTAAATTTCTGGGAAGGTTCTCTTTTCCTCCTGGCTACACTCTTTTCTCACTGGCCAGCACCTCCTCTGTGGTGTTACAAATTCAGTATCAGCAGTGCCATTGCCACTCTCTCTCATTTGCACTGATATTTTCCAACTCAGAATTGATAGAAAGCATGCATTAAGCTTTTCTGTTCCCATTTGACTTCAGTTTCTCAGTGCTTATTAATCTTTATCTTCTCTGATTGTCTTCCACTTGCAGCCAGGATCATGCATTAATATGAATGAAGTAGTATAAATGTTTTCCTCCTTTTTAAAATTTCATTGGTGTGGTTTAGATGATTGAAAGTAAAAGAACTGTAAAGCAGTCTTAAGTTATGGAGCTCAGCCATGAACGATGTTTAGTGTGCACTGAATAGGCAAACGAAGAGGGGAAACCTTTAGGATTGAGTATGTCAAATCAGAATAGTGCAGTCTCATCTGCCTGAAGGAGACAAGCTGTGACAGCATCTCCAGTTTGTATGTGTGTGAAGATGTTACAGGTTGCTGATTTCATTCTTGTCGCATGGCAACTGCTTTTTTTGTTCTCGGAGAATAAAGTCCTCATTAGTGTAAAGTAGATGATTTTCCTGATGATTTAAGAACAGAGCTAGTAATAAGCTGCCTGGATCTAGTGCATGGAAGGAATGATCCTTTGAAGGATTTAAGGCTGCCCAGTGAAGGCAGAAAGAGAGAGAACAGGGGTTTTTAAGATTTTAGACACTAATACAGAAAAAAATATTTGAATTGAACAGTAGTAATTTTATCTGTCTTTCCCATCTTTGGAGTATTACTATGCATACAATATATTAAGATTCCCCAAAGTGATTAAACAGTAAATGGTTAGCACTGAGATGTGTAATTACTTTTTATAATCTCCATTTATTTCTTAGTATTTCATCATGTATCAGTTGTGGTTACAGTAGGAGGAAAGTAAAAATTGGAAATTCATTTTTAGTCTGAAAATATATTATAATTCAATTCGTTGCCCAACTTAAAGCATCTTTAAACATGCCATCTGGCATCTTCAAAATACGACCAAAAAGCTTTGTATTCTCCTCTGATTATCTTGGCTGTCATTTTGCTATAGGCAATTTATAAGATGTAGGTTATAGATTACCATTTGGAGACAAAGGAGCCTCGTACTTACAAAATCAATGCATAAACTTCTGGTGCTTTCTGACTAGCTTGCCAGTTCATGATAAGTGAACTTATTTCCTTCCTTGGTTTTCATATTTTTCATGGCCCACTGACCTTTAACTCAGCTAATTAGAGCCCCTTTGCAGTTACATTTTGTACATTTATTCTGGAGATTTTAATTGGATGTGCTTTGAAATCTTCAGAGAACTTGTGTATATGTATGATACCACAAACACCAGTCTGTAAATGCATTCTGGCTTTGGGTGGGATTGTGAAAGGGAGCCTTGGGGGAATTTAATGATTTTGGGAGTTGATTTTTTTTTTTGAATGAGTGGATCGGATATTGCAATATCCAATCTTGTTATACAAGAAGTATATATACAATCTTGTTTTACAAGAAGTATTTGGCCATCACAAGTGTAGTATGTATTTATGGTAATAAGTGCATTATGATTACAAGAGCTTTGAAGCTCTTAGAAAATACTAAAAGAATTACTCGTTTCTTTTCTGATAAATTCTAAGAATAAGCGTGGGAACTGAGTTACAACAAAATTGGTTTTATTTTGAGGAACAGATTTTCAAATACTTTTAGCTTATTTTGTGATTTTTTTTTTCTTTCCCCCTGTGCTTCTGCACATTCACAAGAAATAAGGGAAATGCTCTGCTTCTGTCCAGTTGTACACAGCTGTTGTTGTACATGTGTTAATATGGCTCTACAGTCAGGTTAATACTAACATCGTAATTCCTAGATTGTGCACAGAGAAGCTGTCATTCTCAGTGCTGTATAGGTGCATTGTAATATGGGAATGCTTACCCATGTATTCAAATATAAATATACTTTAATTAGTGCAACACTAAATATAGTGCAGTATTTCCTTTTGAACATTGGAAATAGTGTCCCGGCTGAGGTGGGAGGCATTCATTGATACCACTGCAAGTTAGGATCTGATATAAAGTTAAACCAATAGAGTAACAATGTAGGTGAGCTTTCAGAAAGCTATTTGTCGGTAAAGGTCTGTTTCAGAAAAATGTCCTGGCATATAAAAGCACTTAAATGTGTACCTCTGTTGCCTTTGACATTTAAAATATAATGTGATCTCCTATGCCATGAATTAGACCAAATGGACAAATTGATTGTGGGGGAGGAAATAACTTGTGATACTATTCCTATTTTAAATGAAGCATACTGAGATAAATAGCTCAGCAGTGGCAGTGGGTGACTGGGTGTGTGATTTGTGAGCAGTCTAAGCTTATGTAAGTGCAAACCACCACTGACAGCAGGAGTGGAGCATCTGGAGCGTCTCTCCTTCATCTCTGGCACTGCCTTTGTACCCCTGCTCTTAGGGTGGCCCTACCACATGTGTGGCCACTTGGTGAGCAGAATCAGAGCATTGATGTAGGCAAAAAATAACCTGGCTGAAAGAATAATATTTTTTAATTCAGTCTAGTTCTGTGTAAAAAGGGGAGAAAAATAGGATGGGAATGTACAACCAAAGTGTAGAAGGATAATGAGACCACACTTGTTTTTTACAGTTATCTTCACTGATGTGCATTTAAATGAGCTGAAGTCAACTGTGCAGTGCCCAGTTGCGTGTTTTAATTACAAAATCACCCTTTTTATTATTATGGAAAATGAAAATGAATATGGCTGTCACATCATTGTCCCTTTTAGCTATTGATTGTGCTCTTTCAGACAATAACCACTTTCTGTGGTCTCTGTAGTGTATGGCCCTGTTGTTGATTGAGCACCCTTGGTGCTACCGTACAATAAAGAATATAGAGAATAAGGAGAATAAGGAGAGCTTCAAGTGGAAGTGAATACTGAACAGCTAGTGGTCATAACCAGAAAAAAACCAATTTTTTGTGCAGCATACTGATGCTATTGTACAAATAGATCTGTACTGGAGAGTCTGTTTAATTCTGGTTTCCTTAGTCACCCTTTAAAAAATATAGATTGGTTCATTTCCTATTTATATCTCTTTTCCATGTTTGCTGAGTGAAGTTTCTGTATTACAGTTTCTCAGTGGAGACAATTAAGCAGTTTAGAGGTTTTTTAAGGCTCTATATACAATTTAACCAAGTGAGAAAGGTCAACTTTAATTTCATGAAGATATGAAGAATAGGTGAAAACCACTTATTCTTCCATGAAGCTTACAGCTGACTTGTGGAGGTTTTACGCTCTGTTTTGTAGAGTACTAGTGGGACGAACAAACACGTTCTGCAGCCATCCCACTTCAAGGTAACACATTGTCCTGGTCTTCTGCCAAAGGAGTATAATCTAAATTGTAAGCAGCCTGATGGCCGTGGCCATGCTTTCGATGAGATAGTCTCTCTAAATCATATTTGAGCAAGAAAGTCTTAAGAGAAATTCTTTCCAGTTGGTTTACTGCATATTCTTTACACTAGCTTTACGTAAGTTTGTAAGGAGTTTAAAAACTCCATGTAAGACAAGTATGAAAACCTTGATTAAAAATCACTCAACTTGCATACTTCACCTAAAATTTGATTCTTATGGGTTTTGCTAAGATAGGCCCCTGCTACTTGCTTACCATATTTTGGTATTCTGTACGCACCTGGTATTTATTTTGTTGATGCTACGTGCACTTAATTCAAAAGAGGAATAAGTTAAGAATGCAGTCAAATGGGGGAAAAACAAATGATAATTACCATCACTGTTCAAGAATTTTTCTGCTGCATTTGTTGTACTCCTCAGAAATAAGGGGTGAAATGAAATACCAAATGATGCATGAAAGAATTTTTGAAGTTTCACTACTAGCCAGCAAAGCCTTTGAGAGTTTAGGATGACAGATTGTCTTTAATCTAACCTAATTGTGCATAATGTGTGAATTGAATTTAATTTCACACTTGCTTTCTGACAGTTTGTAAAACTGAATCAGGGAATCCTTAAGAATTTATAGTTCTCCAGATTCTTCAGTCATTGTTGTCTCCATGTGGCTCCTCTCATTTTTCTGTTATAATTTGCTGCAGTACCCTGCTAAATATATTAGAAGATGAGAATTTCAGCAAACATAAGCTCTGTCATTAAATTTTACTTCATTTGATGTCAGACTTAAGCAAAATGAAGAGGAAATGAGTAAAATGGATGGGGAAGTTCATGCTGTAATTATCATAGATCTGAAAAGTAATTTTCACTAGCCTTTACCCTCAGAAGGCGGTAAAAATCATGGCATATCAACATATGCTAACAGTGTGGGTGCAGCTGTACTGTGGACTTTTGTGGCAGTCTGCCAGCTGCCAGCCCAGCATCACACACCATGTTGCATCAGGATTATCCAACCTGCTCTCCATTGTGTCCTGGGATAATAGTGGCCAGGTGTCATCTCCTTGTTTTAGTGTTGATGAATAATTAGCATCAGACTGTTTGTAGGTACCTAGCCAGCACTGGTCAGGTGCACTAGGTATTTCTACACATTGATACTACATCATGTCTCATGCCACAACCTGGAGCTGAGCAGAGAGTGAAGAAATCTTCATGGTAAAATTATACAGTGGGTATTTTTGAGTCCTTGCTAAAGGAGTGGCTGAGCTGTGCTGTACGGAGGCTAAAACAATTATCTGAAATCATCTTCCAAGACCGGTAAACATAAGGCTGAAGTGGTGCTTGGGCTACCAGCCTGCAGCATGGCTATCTAGACGGAATTTGTCAGGGTTAACAGCGCTTTTAAATCACAAGTTGTGAGTGAGGTCACTTACTGCCAGTGGAGTTGGAGACTTAGAAACTTGTTTGGGTTTTAGTGATGAAGAACTGACTGAGAAACTAACTTTGCTCTGCACAGTCATATGCTGAAGGATGAAGGAAATGAGGTCTGTATGAACACTTGATGACCTGGCCCCTGACTCTTCAGGACCCTCCCAGTACATGTTATTTCTGTGATGTGTTAGATTTGGTTTTATTATAAGGAAGCAGAATGGTATGCTGTGATGCAAATTTTGAGTGTTGTAATTCATCTGGTACTGTGGTTTTCTCTTTCCAGATGCCCAGTAGCTGTTGGCACACTAGAAAGGATGTTGCTGTTACTTTATTGAATCTTTTATTCCACCCTTTCTGGCATAATTGAAATGACCACTGTGTGGAGAGAGAACGTGCAAGGAGTCTCTTCAGAGCTGCATTCTTGCTATGTGGATGGATTTATTATCAGTTGCTGCCTAAGCTTTCTCCCTTCCATAGACACTCCTCTCCATTTTCTCAGTGCTGTCTTCTGCTGTAGTAATTCCTTTAATTCCCCTCAATCAAAATTACAGCTTTGCCAGGAGAATGGCTCAAAACATGCATTGCCACAGTGAGAACTTAGTGTATTATATTTATTGCATTCATTAATCTGTTTATGTATGACGAGTGCTCCTTTTTATTCTCTATTTTCTCCTGCTACATAACAAGTTCCCATCTCATCTGCATGCTTCCAGTGTCTATCCAGTGTATCCTAAGAAATTCAAAGCAGACAGCCTTACGTAACTCACTTGGTGCAGCCCAAACTCAAAAATTAATGTCAGAATGCAGTGTATTTTCACTAAGTACTTCCCACCAGAAAATACAATATTTCAGCAGTGTGACAGTCTATTATGTTGAAGAACATGAGACATGGTCTAGAAATTATAATCAGGAATATAAGTGGTACAGGACATTTTTCATCTTTAAAGTCCTGAGTTATTTCAGAACCGCTTATTATGACTGTTGACTGTGAATGAGCAAGGCAGTTTTGAGCACAGAACTTACTAGCCCTTGCTCTGCATTATTTGGCAGAGCACAGAGCCTGCGAGTCAGGTACATGGGCAGGTGGAAGCTTTCTGATGAGTGAAGTCAGGTGTACTTTTACTGACTCCCTTTGCTACTCGTAAGAGATCACACGTTTTGCTTCTCTGTCAGCAGCACCTTCTCTAACGTCAGAATTGCTTTCAAACACGCAAGCGCAACAAAAATGCCTGTATGGGACTATTCATAAACTTCCAATATAGCTCAATAATTTTGAAGTAGCTTTAAAATAATAACTTTCGCTGACATGTAGAGTGGGACAAAACAAAGAAGGTCGCATCTTTGAATTTCTAGGGCTATTTTTTTACATCAGCCCTTATTGTGACAGTAAAAAAGTAAGGAGGGACTTGGGACACTTTAACAGCTATGATTTTAAGATGATCTCTCACTAACTCTCTGTTCCAAGTCTCAGTGAAGCACTTTTAACTGTTCTCAGAGGTATATATATTCATTCCATATAACTCGGAGCAGATGTTGAATGTAGTTAGCAGACTAGTTGTGAAACATTGCTCTTCCAGTGTAAAACATTGCTCTTCCTAATAGCTGTTTCATTGTGGTATTATAAGGTGTTGTGCAAAAAGGAAATTGTTTTTATGATCCAGTTGTCCCTGACAACCCTTCCATGGCTGGAGGGAGAGTTAACTTGCTAGTGCAGTGAGTGGATGGTTAGCGCCTGATGGTTTGCAGAAGGGACTGCCTGGAAGACAGATCCACTGTTCTGTTCCTTGCATTACAAATATGCAAGTAACTGCAGCATTGGGAATCTGTCTAGATGCTGTGCATTAATTTCAGAGAATCTGCAACTATAAACAAGTGTGTGTCAGGAAAGAGGTTTCTGTTCATACATTCAAACCTGATGTAAGGGGTAGGTGGAATACAATGTCCATTTGACAAGCGTCTTGTAACCTGCTTGTAGGTCCTGACTTGAATTGTAAAGAGACCAATGTTAGTTGAAAACAAAGATTCTTAAGCAGCTTTCTTTATTGGAAATATATAAAAGGGCCACACACTTCCTGTGTTACACGTCATTGGTAAGGAAAATTTCTCATCAATACTTATTTTTCTGAACTGTGACGATTTCTTTTCAGCTGGATTTGTAACTGAATTCCATTTCCAAGCCATACTGTTTCATTTTGTGATAAAAGTGCTGTCCTAGAAATGGGTTGCTGTTTTCTGATAGGTTTGGGAAATTGATATTTCAATCCAGCATCTGTCTTGGAAGATGTGCAGTGATTTCCCAAGAAATGTACAGCACAAAGATTCATGGCGTCCTTTGATGGTACCTCTTTGTGCTTCTACATTGTAAGGGAATCTTTAGCATTCAGGAACTGTTAACCTAACACAAAGAGCAGATGCTTTTGGGATTCCCTCTCCGAATTAATATCTGGTCCAAGCACCAAACCCCCAATTTTTTTCATGTATATAAACAGTCTTATTGACCCAGGGGAACTGAATGTACAGCTTAGAGATTAGAGCATTGGGTAAATATGATAATGATGTATCCATGGGTAACAGAGAAGACAATAGAAGAAATAGCAGCAATTATAAAGACCTATTCACAAAGTTTTAGAACTTGTAATTCTTGTTTAGAATAAGTAGACTTTCATACAGTCTTGTTCACTGTTGTCCAAAAAACTGGAACAAATACAGACAAATTAGTACAATGAAGTTTCCCTTCTAGTTTATATTGTTTTAATTAGCAGTCTATCAGAGGCAAGCAAATCCAGACTTATTTTCAGAAATTTCAGATTCTCCCTCTCCCTTTGATTAGAAATGTTTGTCAGTTCCCAGTTCATGAAAATCTTACTGGTATATCAGGTTAACAGTGATGCTGTGTGTTCCCTACCTCTCAGCAGCAAGCCCAGTTACTCTGTGTGGGTGACAGGAGAATACCTTTCTCACCCGATCTATTACAGTGTGGTTTTTAGTCCTTGCCATGCAATTTGTAAAGCAAGATGTACTCTGTGCTATGACTTCTTTTCCTCCTAATGCAGTCAAAAAAGAAACTGTCCCATCCACTGTCTTTTCCAATAACTCCTCTCTAAGAAAAATACTGTTTTTCAATCTGTTCTGAGGAAAAGAGGAAAAAAGCTTTCCGTATAGATACTGTGGAGAAAACGAAGCCCCCAAAACTGTTGAATAAATTGAGTTTCTCTGCCTGCACCTTTCAGTGTGATCACGGATGAGGTCATTAGGTCATTTCGATATTATATCACCAGTGTGATACAACCAGTAGGTTAGGTGTTCTGCTTTTTAGAAGAAAACATCAGGTTGCACGATTGTGAGGGGGACGTGTATTATATAGAAGAAGAAACAGGGAAAGATGGGAAAAAAGCTATGCAAACTTTTTAGCCTGTCTTTATTAGCACCAAGGGCTGATACTTCTCATTCCTTGTCTCCCAGCTGGAGTTATGCCTTAGCTTGCCTATGCTATGTTAATGTTTATTTTCTGCTACTTACTAACATCTAACGTAAAACCACCATAAGCTTCAATATTTTTGTTCTTGTTCTTGCTTCTTTTAGCACTTGAGTGGTCGTGTAACAACTTCTGAAGTGGCAGAGGAATACTATAGAAGCTGAGAAAATCACAGCTAAAACAACTGTAATTTTTTAATGCAAGAGAACTGAAAATAGTTTTGACCTTACTGATGACATATGAATATAGAGCTGAAGACAACCCTACTTTGTTGTGCTGACACTTGGGGGTGGTTTGGACTACAAATTCCAAGCTACGTGACCTGAGACTTGGGACCTCCAGAATGATAAACCCATCTATTTTAAAGTAATAGTCTCATACTCTGTTCCTGCTAATATTTAAAACCACCTACACTTTGTTTTCTGTGGCTCAGAGTTACAGCAGCATTTAAAAGTAATTTCTATGATTTTTTTTCTTAGAGGGAAAGAGAGAGGAGCAACTGGTCTTTTTTCAAACTTAAACTCTCTGTTGTATGACTTGATGGTTTTTATTCCTCTTCTATAATAACAACTTTTGTAGTATAAAAATATTACGTGAAATTGAGCTTTCTTAAGTAAAAGAGGTAAGTGTGGAGGGAGGAATTTCTAGCTGCCTAACTCTGGAGATAATTTGGAAGGCACAGGCGTTACAGGGGATATTCATGCTGTCTCATTTGGAAGCTCCGAACAAGTTATTTCATGTTGGCACTTCAGCGGGGATTCCAGATTTGCCTTCTGTGGGCTCCATGCAGGGAGCAAAGGCACACGGTGTCAGCATTCAATTTATCTGTTGACAATTAGAATATCTTCCTAAGTTTCAAAAAACCAAGAGACATTTGTCTTCTCACATCTCTACTGTTGCCATCCCCTGTCCCCCCCATCTCCCAAAGAAACCCACTCTAAAATGTTGTGGTTAGTAAAACTTTAATGTTTGTAGGTGGAGGAGGAGAAAAAATATGGATTATGATCACAAAATCTTGCAGCAGTTTGATTCCCATTCCTCAGATTGCTGCTTTTGAGTTTATTTTGGTAACACTGAAAATTTAAGTCTGACTTTTCTAACCTGTTTCTTATTGAGACTTTTTGCTACCTGAAGTAGTTTTCATCAATAAATACTATTGAGATATCCAGGATTATAAAAGAGGTATTCCTGACTTCATTATTTGCAGAAAATTTTGTTAGGCACTACCTCTCTGATCTTTGTGACCCATACTATCATGGAGAAGATTTGGCATTTATTCACTGTCCAAACCTTGAATATGTACCACCAAAACAGAACAACAGAAACCTTGATATTGCTTCACAGGGATAAGATAATCAAGAATGGTTTGATTTCTAGTTATTTATTTATTTATTTTCCTGGAATTCATTCTCCCCAAGGATATTGCCATGTGAAATAAACCTTGAAGTACGTCTGCCCTACTCTCTATTTTTGTCACGGCTTTGCTATAGGCAGTTTCTTAATGGCACGATGTAACCTTATACCCATAGCAGAATAAACTATAGGTGTAATGCAGAAAGTGCTTACTTCTCCCTGTCTTCTATGAAATGGAAAAAGTTCCATTTTGAAGAATGCAGATTTCTGTAGTGAACTTACATTCATTTGATAATACATAAATGTTCCGAATTCTAAATTTTCCATTGCTTATCTGGAATTATTATTTTATTTTATTATATTATTATGTGCTGAGCTAGAAGCAAAATTTAGAATCAATAAATACTTAATGACACTAAAAAGGATCTTAACTGATGATATTTGGGTTCTCTTTACAGAATCTGGTTCTGCAATTACTGCTTCCTGTATTGGTTTGGGGAACTCTACAACACCTCCACCAGGACAGGCAGGAAAACCAGTGCCAGGATACAATGGTAAGACTTTGCTAAACATGCTTCTAGAAAAGGATATTGCTTATGGTCCTGAGTAAGTGCTCTTTAATTTTCATATACCTCATAGGAAAAGCAAATTACAGTCTTATTAACACATTTTCCTCCTTCCTATAACAGGAAGCTGTTTTTTCTGTGTTGTGGAATGTTATTGTGAATAAGAAATTCAGAGTTATGTTCCAGAAAATTGATCCACTACTCCTATCTTTGCTACATGCAATGTAGAAGTATGTGCTAGCCCTTTCATATAATAAAGGTATGAACCAAATACTGTGCTTTAAGGCTTTATCTTCACTTCTTATTTCCAGCTGGGAGAAATGGTAGGCTATGGACCAACATTAAAAGGATGAGCACTCATTGTCTTGAAGATATTTGCATGCAGAGGGTGCGCTGTTTTGCTGTCACCCACTTCTGTTTTGATGTTGTTTTGCTGCTGTTACTATATTAATTAGAAGAGATTCTTATGCCATTTAGAAGCTAGATTCTGTATTTTTAGATTACACGTGCAACTGTTAATGGGTTTGGGTATTGCTAAAGTTATGTTGTATTTGTGCTGTGGTATAAATAGAAAGTTATGAAATCTACATTTTTTAAACACAGCCAAATTCGTTCCTGTCACAGTATTGCTACAATAAACTGATTTCTTTGCTGTTTTTTTAGAATACAAAGAGTAAAACCAGTATTTAGCTATGATATCAAAGTGCAGTGGCACAAATTGCATTTAAAAGTGATTCAAGATACCATATTCATTTCTAACTCTGCCTTAAATAAAACATTATATTGTGCTTTCCCTTTGATCTACTTGAACTCTTTCCAGGTAATTTCATTGCGTTGTTTTCAAACTGAAGCAAGTCTCACATTTTGAAGACTTAAGTCAGTCCTTCAGTAATTCAGGAGTGAAAATATATCCCCCTTCCCAGAATTTTTGTTCATTGAAATACACTGCTTGCTAGGAGGAGAATGAATGCTAGAATTGCTGCCTTGATAAAATAGTTACAATGAGCTGATTAGATTTTACTTCAGCATAATAAAAATAGGAAAAAATTGGAGAGAAAGCTTTAAAAGCTACATGTGAGTGGGTCTTTTTCATGGTGTTCTGAGCCTAAATTCTCCAAATCTAACCATACTGTTTTCTTACACGTTATTACACCATCTAAAAATATATAAGGAAAAAAAAAAAAAGTGTTTACTGATTATACATGGGTTTTACTTATGCCATGCTTGCTGTTTTTCATAAGCGTCTCCTGTGTTTCCATTCATCCTTTTGATTTCCTATCCCAGTTACTCATTCTAAGTCACCAATTTATAAAACTGGCCTTGTGGACTTCCTTCTATCTAGGTGCTGAGCCGTTGCTTTCAGCAAACTCTTCAGTTACTTTAAAATTACCATGCTCTTTGAAGGAGAGGCTTCAGCCAGAAGTAGTAAACTACGGAAGTTGGCATTCTTTCGACAGATAGGATATGATATTACTCATAAGAGTCTTAGGAGGGTTTTAGTCAGAAGTCTGTCATCTTTTTTTCCCCATTTCTTCTGGGACTTCTTAATACAGAATGTAAGATTATTTGTACTAATTTAGGTCCAGCTGAATGGTGCTCTCTTTTCTTGGGTAGGCTTCAAGAAGCATGTTTTTTAAATCTTTGTCAGCCCAGTCTGTCAAAACTTTTTTTTCATGCTTTACTCATTTCACTTTGTTTAATTCCATTTATCACAAGCCAGGTTGTTATCTGACATTCCTTCCTTTTGCCCACACCTTCAGATGGAATGGGGGGTTGCAGTAGATTTCCCAGATGACTGCATGAAAGATGCTGTTTTAGGTGTTTTTCCTCAGAAACCTCAGTTCCAGGATACGGAGCTTTCACTGAAGGTGATGGGCCAGTGCCATCCAGGGAAAAGGTTTCTGTTGGGATGTCTGGACTCTTGGCTGTACTTGAGCATTACCCTCCTGTGCAGCTTTGGGTAGTTCACTAGTTACTTTAACCCTTTTGCTAGACTAGAATAAGCCTTGTCAGCTGGGGAGCATCTTTGTGGGTCTCCTGAGAGCATTTGAAAACCAGACACACTTATTTACTTCTAATAATATTTCTCACATTAACTGGGTTAGCCTCCAGTGATCTTAGTTATTTCTTACTCATGTTAGCTGCACACTTTTTCTTGTGTTTGTCATATACCTGAAGGGTCCTTTCCTATTAGGAAGTTTAGATTTTCCCGTATGAAGGTGTCTTTTAATATTCAGTTCTATATTTCTCCTTTTTTGACTTTGAGCTGTATCTGCTCCCAAAGCACAAGTATTATTTAAGAATTTTTGTACTTAGGGATGAATGTTAATAAGGTCATGAGATTATCCAGTTTGGGGCTCCCAAATTACTTAGTTCCTTTTGTTGCTTTGTGTATTGCCATTCTGAAGTGTGACGTAAGATTATATCCATGAAGAAAGAGACTGTCCTCCACCTTAAAATACACGACTTGACAGGAGTTCTCTTTCTATGTTACTTTTTTGCAGTGATGATTCTGGATGAAAATAAGGAACCAGTGAAGGCGAGGACTTTAGGAAATATTGTGGTAAAGTAAGCAAACTAAGTATTTTACAGTTAACAGAAGCTTCCTAAATGCGTTGATTGTCTTTTGTCTAAAGTTTATATATATATATAAAAAGCAATAATTGAAGTAGTGAGGATTGAAAAGCATGACTGTCTCTAATATTGATACCAAACTCCAGAACTTTTAAAGTCTGTTAGTGCTGAAAAATTGCAGATGAAATTGTGGCAGTGAATGAGTGTGGATTGCCGGGTTATTTCTTGGAAATACAACAAAGTTTACCATTTCCTTAATTATCGGCCTGTCTACACAGGATTACGCCTTCCTGTTGGGATGTATGAGCAAGATACTGAATCATTCTCTTAACTGTTTTATCTTTCGGTTTAGTGAAAGAGTACAGCAGCAGATTGATGTGCTTTGGTTTACTGATGTGATGCTGCCTCCTCTTTCACTATCTCCTAATCCCAACTCATGCACATTCCTAGAGGGACAATATGTGTTTTCTGATCTCTGTAAAAACAGGAAGGTGTATCTGAGTGTGCTTTGCATGAAACTGTGTTCAGTGTTGGTAGTACTTGGAGAAAATACATAAATACATACAGGAAAAGAGTCCAGGAAAAACAAACAAACAAACAAACAAAAACAGAAAAAGAAAGAAAAAAGACCCTGCTATGCATTATGTAAGTGATTTTAGTACCATTTACCAGACTGCTGTCAAATGAGTTCCCTAAGCTTCAATATTCTTTTTGAAAGTACACTTTTCTTTGCAACTTTTCTTAGATCAAGGAGCCTCTGTTTAGATAACGCTGTGAAGATCAATTACCTTTATCTTGCCTTCTGCCATCTCACTGTTGCCAGAACCTTTCCGTACTTCTCTAAAGCTCGCTTGCCTACTGTTCCCACCAGAATAGATGCCAGCTCTGTATTCTGGATGTTTTCGCAGGCTTTTATGTAAATGGCATTTTCCTCAGACACCTACTTTGTGATTAACACATTATCTGTAGTCTTCTCTTGTTTTCAGTCACAGAAAATACTTCGGTTCTGAACACTTCCTAACTGCCAGCAAATACAAGTCCCCAAAGAAATGCATTCATCCACTTCTTTTGTGGTAAAATTTAGGAGAGCTGTGGTAACTCAGAGTCTTCACTGCTTGCTTAGATGAGTGGATTAGCATTAACCTTCAGTGAACTGAAATTCTATCAGCTGAAGCATTGGGACAGAGGTGGGCTGGCTGGCTGCATAGTGCTGGCTTGGGAGTCCGGCTTGCCAAGCTGTGGAGGTTTTTTTGCTCAGCTGTACCACTGATCTAATGTGACTAGACCGCTGTGGAGATTAAGATAGTATCACATGAAGTTAGTGTACTGTGTGACACAGATGTGTTTTTTCAGGATCAGGTCTATAACCTGCCTAATTTTCAGCATCTTGGGTGAAGCCGCCAGCACCCAGAGGCATGTGTTAAAGCGTACACACGATCTCCCCTGAATCAGCAGACTCAGATTTAGATGTAGTTTTCCTGTGATACATGTAAGAGTGTGAATTCATTCCGTTGCTGAGTATGAATAATTAAAATTGCTCCAGACTGTGGTTTACAGTATCAGTAATCCAGGTGAGACCGGGGGCCATCTTTCAAAGCTCTCACCTCCGTAGTGCCAGATGCCATAATAAAACATTGGCTTGTAATCAATGGAGAGAGAGAAAGGTATTTTGTGAGAAAATTGATCCTAGCTGTCTTAGGATGTTGGCTAGGATGGAATAAATCGCCTTGCAGATGTGCTCACGTCTTTTCAGTGACTGCAGGGGTGACACAGCTACCTTGGGGTAGGTGCTTAACATTACCTACCAAAAGCAAAGTGGAATGAATCCATCCTTAGCAGCTCTGCCAAACAAGGCAAATTATATCTACTAAAAAGGTAATATTGGTAAACACGTGCATACGTTTCTGAGTCATTACTATCTTTAAGTGCCTGTCAGGAGTGGATATTGCTATATTAGAAGATCCTGTTTGAAGTTATGGTCAAACTCTTAATGCCAGAATTTATCTTCCCTAATGTGGCCACACATTTAGGCATTTATCTCAAGGAATTACAAATGTGTTTATATATTGATTTTTGTTGTTGTTGTTTGTTTTGTTTTGTTTTATCTTGCCCAGCATGACTTCTACTGCAGTCAAATAAATTGATAAGGAAAAAAGGGGGGGGTTTGTTATGTTCTGGTTTGTTTTTTTTTGCGTTAGATCACCTAAGAAAGAGTAATGGTGCAGGGATGCTATTATTTTATCATGTCCCTATTTATTGTAATATATAATCTGAAATAAGGAGGAGAGTATGGGAGGAAGAAATTACATTGGATCATTAACATAATCAATATTAAACCAGTTCTGAAGTATGTTAACTACCTTTCTCTTCCAACCTTTTTTCTGACTCAATCTATTGAGGCAATAGGATCTCTTAAAACTCATTCTGTAGCTTAACAAAAAAACCCACAACCAACCCCCAAAAAAACCCCAAGAATAAAAGACAAAGATATTGATGAGCTTTAGGAGGCCAATTGTGAATTTTTTAACACTTGCAGCATTTGAATCCTTAGACTGTTCACAGAAGTTGTTTTTAAGATATTATGGTCACAGTGTCTTAACATTTTTGTTCCATTTTGTTCCATTCTGGTAAGTGACAATTTGCTGCAGTGCTTGCTTGTTTTTTGATCATAAAAATCTGTGGCAGTTAGGTTAAGGTATGATATTTTCTATCTTCTGCTTCTTTCAGCTAAGCAGTTATTTAGCTGTAAAACTTCTTTCATGTTTTGATTAGGGCTAGTTTTCATAAAGCACTCCTGCAAAGAAGCCTTTCCTCTCTTCAGCAGAATTCTACATGTAGAAAACCCTTGAAAATAGTGGGGATGATCCTTGTTACTAGCAGTATTTGTCAGCCCAGGGACATGTCTCCATGCAGCTAGAAGAAAATGGGAGAATCAGGATAGTTTTGACAATTACTCTGTCATATGCTCAGCAGGAAAATATGGTGTACCATTTTAGAAAAAGACACAGGTGTTTGCTTTATCTGCAGCATACATGAGTTGAGAAATATTCTTCAGCATTTCGTGGAGAGGTCAGTGGTATTGTAAGCAGCGTGTGGCCAGCTGCGCAAAAGTAGTGTGCTGCTGCTCTTGGTAATTTTTATCCCAGTCTAACTCCTGGTAAAGAGTGTTGGGGGCTGCTTGAGGCCCGGAGTGCTCATAAGTATAGTATTTAAAATATCTATTCTTACAATACAATTTTAAACTTTAATTTTATCCTGCAGGATTCAAAATACTTTAGAAGGGTAATTCTTACATCTAATCACTCCATCTTCCTGCACCAAGTATGTTCTTTTCTTTTCTCATCTGACAACTGATACCTGTTTTTTTCCCATGTAGCGATCATTAATGCCCTTTGGAAAGATTTTTTGCTGACAGGAACTCTCATACAGACTAATTTACTTGGACAATACAGCAATGTTTTTGACTTCACAAGTCTTTCAGGATAAAGCAATGAAAAGCAGTGTCACAACATTTATGATGAAAGGGCAAGGGAAAATTAAGATGACTGCAGCTCATGAGGATGGGCTTGTATGAATTTTTTCTAAATTCACTTTTTTATTTTTTTGAGCTAGAATCTTTGGACATAAGATTCTGAAGATTTATTATGAAGTGAAAATGGTAGCAGCAATGACTCCCATTTCTATTAGCAAGACCAATCTGATTTACTGACATCCTTCTGCCAGCGTTGGTCTGACTTGCCTGTAATTAATACACACTTGAAAAAATGTATGTGTGTATCTGTAATCATGATTAACCATGAGAATTTTCTAAGCTGTCTGTTCTCATAAAGAAAGTTAGTGAAGAGAAATCAAATTTAAATTCCAGAGCAGTGGGAAACTCAGTTTTGCTCTTGTACATTATAAAGCTCACAAACCAATTACGTATATTTTATGAAGCAGTTGCCAGGCCTGTCTCATTAGCAAGCATTATTCTTTATAGTTACCCACAACAGCAAGAGGACTACATTTGCCTTGCACTTATTCTATCCAGAGAGTAATGCCTGCCAGTAAATTTCCCGCTGGATTCTAGTTACGCTTCTTCTAGTGTTTGTTTAGTTAATTTTGTGCCATAATAATGAAGGTTTATGGGGTAAGTATTTACAAATTTGTTTTACTGATCTCCACTGCACTGAAACACATAAATATTTCAGTTCTATGTTCAGAAAGAGGTGAGACAATGTAATTACATCGTACAGCGATTCTGAAATGCTTTGATTGCATTGGTTAAATTGCATTTAAGAGTAGTGACTATGTGAGAGGCTCTGCAGACCATTAATGTTGTGGGGATTTTTCATGAATTTGGGATTAGTGGAGGAAGAGGAAGGAAAATTATAATGTTCTATCAATAGTTAAAATGATTCAAATGATGATCCACCCCACTATATAGAGTAAACTAATTCAGAACTTCATGTACAGTGCTGTGAGAGTGTGAAGTATTGAAGAATAATTTTTACTAATTAGATTTTATAAAAAAAAGGTCATGATAAATTTACAGCTTTCTATAATTTTAAAGTTAGCTGAATAGAAATGTGACGGGACTTTTGAAGCAAATACCACAAAGTTGATATCCTTTAGTGGAAGAGGTGTTGTTTGGAAGTAAGCAATCCATTCACAGTTTCGCTATTTGTGCTACTGTGTTCAGTCTTTATACATTATTTAGGGACCAAATAGATGTTCAATAAAAAGCCTACTCATTTACTGTTTCTTAGAATGCATTAAAAAAAAAAAAATCAGGATCTGTGTGGAAGTCTGAAGCAATCTGAAGTCAGGAATGTAATCATTAAGGTGCACAATAGAAACACTAACCAAAAGAGCTTAAAGAGAAGAAAAAAGAAAGAAAAAGATGTAATCTTTGGTAGCACACTGTAGTACCTCAATGTCCCATTAGAGAAAATACAAAAAAATCTTGTACGACTTGACAGGTCAATATATGGGTATTCTAACTTGGGCTATGCACTTGAGAGAGGTCACAAGGGCTCGTTTGTGCTCCTCCCCTTCCCAGGGAGAAAAGGAGGCCAGGAGGCGGTGGCAGTCGTTTTAGGTAGTGAAAGCTCTGTCTGGAGCCAAGAGAAGGATACATGGCCTTAGTTCAGAAGAAAGACAGATAGAAGCTACCTGAGATGCCAAAATAGCTGTTGAAGATCTTACTGTTACAAGTGTCTCAGTAATGAATGTTGCCAATTTTTCTCGTTTTGTAAGTGTGTGACGCTACTGCTGGTCTGTGCTTCTAAATGAATATGTTCTTTTATCATTAAATTAGATCCAATGATAAGAGCCAATACTCAATATTTTGAAACTTCCTTCTATGAATGTAAAAATTCAATTACTTAGACACTCTAAGAACGGTCTTTCTCATATGTGATTGTTCTAGAGGGTTGGAAGAGGAGCTGTATCTCCATCGCTTGAATTGCTTTTATTTTTTGTCATTTTAATGGTGTGCTTTATCGTTTTGTAAGTGATTTTTTAATGTTTTCTTATTACTTTTAAAAATATAAAATAAACAAATAAAAAAATTGCATAAGAAAGCAGAAAATTAGAGGCAACCCAGCAGAGTACATGTTGCAGACCTGTCTGAGTGGCTGCCCTCAAGGAAGATGGCTGGATTGAGAAAAGTGCTGCTTGTAGAAGCATGTAAAGAAACTGTGTCATCCAGCACAGACGACTTGCAATACGTTCTTGTAAGTGAAGGTCATACACCTAGGATCAGTGAAAATTTTCTAGTTTTATAAGATGAAGGACTGTACCCTAGAAAGCAGTGACCTTCAAAGGAGCTTTTTATGTTACAGTGGATAAACCTGTGAATACACTTAGATTTTTGAATGAAATGTAGCTAGCTGCTAGTGTAACTAAGCAGGCAATATGATCCCTTGTTATTCAGTAGGGAAACTGAAAAGAAGCTATTATCTGTGGATATGATGTTAGTAAAACTACTAATGCATTATGTTCAGTTTTTATGTCTCTATTTCAAAAGGCTGTTGAGAAGCTGGCTGGGTGTTGAAGAAGATACAAGTACTGGGAAGCTTGGCTTAAAGAAATTTCTGGTTTAACTTGTGGTATGTAGTTTATGCAAGATCAGTTAAGTGATGCCTTTATCAAGGTCAGGAAATACCCACAGGAGAAAGACCTCTCTGAGAGACTGCTGTTTAATCTAGCATAAAGAGATTGGAAGCTGAAGATAGATCTATTCAGATGAGAAGTAAACCACATCAGTTTAACAGTGAAAGCATTAAACCATTGGAGCAAATTCTTGGGAACGTGGTGGTTTTCTTAGACACTTCTCAGTCAAACTCAGATATCTATCTTAAAGATACACTGTCATTTAGCCAAAAGTTACAGGCTGGAGACATGATGTAGTAGATGACATCCTTTAAGCTGTGTTATAGGGGAGGTCAGATTAGATGATCATGATGAATCTGTGTAAAAGATTTCTCTCCTTGCCAGCCGCCCACGTGTTTTTTTTATCAACTTTGTCAAGTTGATTAAAAACCTTTGCATGTGAAACAATGAGTAGGATTTTCAATGTGGGAGCAGTTGGGCCAAAGACAGGTTTTCTAACAAATCTCTGAGTCAGTACATGTGAGTAGCATTTGAACTTTCTGTACTTTTAACCTTTTCCAGGCACTTTCACTAGTTTTTGATGCTTTCTCTCTTCCCCACTAATCTATAGTGTTTGGGTTTGGTTTTTTCCTGCAAAATCCACACTGAAACCAACTACTTTTGTGACCTCTTTCAGCTAATTAAAGGAGTATTTCATAAAGACTCGTGAATGTTCGAGATGCTCTCTCTTCTCTTGCCCCTTTCTCCACCCTTTTTTCAGTGCTATTGTTCCTCATATCTGAAAAACCTTCTAGATTCCAGATGGCTTTCAAATGTGCAATCAAAAATTTTAAGAGTTATGTTTATGCACAGCACTACATAAATGCTGAGTAATAATATATCTGCCAGTCAAGATGATTTAGCTCCATTCACAAGCCCAAACTCATTTAACAATGGCTTATACTTGCTTTGACTGGCTGTAATGAACAGCCTGTGAGTACCATTGTCTACCATAAAATAAAAGGATGTATTTTCTGAAACTCTTCAAGGTGGCATCTCTAATAGTTTTTTGACTTTCATATGTACTTTCAGAAATCTGCTTTTCTCTGTAAATTATATTTTGAGTGCTGTGCCTATAATTGCTTTGTTCCATCAACAGGGAATCTTACATCATTTTGATGAGTGGTGTCCTGAAAGGATGTGACACAGTCAGATTTTCTTGGGCGAAGCTAAAGGTGGGCTGTTCTGTGTAAGGTCAGCCACCATTGTATGAAAAATGTATGAAACTATAAAACAATGCTTAAAAGCCAGAGAGTGATTGTCATTTAAAATTCTCTAGGAGAAAACAGTTACTGTGAAAGCAGTTCAGAGCTTTTCTGTGATGCTGCCAAGCTCACCTAATCTGTCTTAGTTTCTCCACTTCATAATGAAATTGCCTTCTTATCTTTGTAAAGCGTAACCAGAGTGGATCTTTGTAAAATGAACCCATATAATTTACATCATTAATTTAAACAGTTTACCTAGTTTTCCCAATGCTGTTCTAAATTTATTCAACCTTGAAATGAGAAATGAGCCTGGATCTGTATTCCTGTAGTTGTGCAATTGTCACCTTAATTTCACTGGAGTAAATGGAGAATAGCATCATTTGTATTGCTGTTGCTGTACTGCTTAAAAATTGTCCTGAGTGAGATCAAAAGTCAGACTTATATATCTCGTTTTTAGATACTTTTCTCAAGTTCAGGTGCTTTGATTCAGGTCAGTGTAGGTTTTTGGCTTGAACCTCGACTTGGGTTTGAAACTGTGCCTATTCATTGCTAGTTATATATATGGGATGAGATGACTGTAGTTAGCCTGATGAAAAAAGCCCCAGCCCCTCCATCCAAATGGTGGGAGCAGGGATTATATTTTTGGTAATGTAATAGCTATATTATAGCTGGTAACACATTTGTGTTTTAGAAGAAGCTGGTGTGCTTGTCTTGAATTTGTATTTGTTAAAGCTCTTGACTGTCCTCTCCAGAAGGAAGAGGCAATGATGATAGAGAAGATGCTGCCAAAATTATGATCATATGAAAAATTCAAGCGTGAACATCGTAAGGGAGGACTTGTCTTTAAACTGATAGCAGGGGCAAAGGCTCGACATTGGCTGGTTTGTGGCTTGGTGTGCAGGATGAGAGACAAGTTAACAGATAGCTGGGGAAATACAGTAAATACCTCCCAAAGGGAAACCAAGCAAAGCAACTTCTTTGTATATTGTAGAAATGATGAAGAAGGAACCTACCTCCTTCTGTCTTGGTCTTCTGTGCTTCTGTCGCTTGTGACAGGAAAGCAGGGCCTGTCTAGGGCAGTCATTCTTACCGCATGCATAGCTGGCTTTTTTTGGGTCAATATATCCTCTTAAAAATAACCCCAAAATGCTTTGAGTGCAACTCAGTGTTTGGACAAAGAGGCAACAGTTTTTAAATGAACTTTTGTAGGTGTGTGTTATGTTTCCTAGGGAGAACAGACCCAAACCCAACATGTAAAAATGCTACTTTTTATGGAGGGGTTGAGGAAAGGAAGAGATGTTGGTTTTCAGGTTGCTGTTATTTTCTGACCATCTGATTTTCTCACTTCTGGCGCTTTCACAGAAATATGATCCATAATTATGACTATCATGGAAGAATTGTATGTGCCTACTGCTCTGGAATGTTTTTTCCTGAAAGATGGACACATGGGAGACAGCATTCAGTTTTTGCTTAGTAGATTGAATGGAGTCCTAACTGCTGGTGATCTTTTACAGAAAGCCGTGGAGGCACAATGGAGGCACATTTTCATATTCTGTCTGTATTGTGCTACGCTTTGTGCTACAGAGATACCTGCAGTAGCCAGCAGTTTAACAGTGTGATTTCCATAGAGTCACAAAATATGCACTATGTACGTACTTATCATTGCAATTTGCTTTAAAGAAAACAAAAACAAACAACCACAAGAAAAAACAAAGAAACAAAAAAAAACACCTAGCCCCCCCATCCAAATGGTGGGAACGGGGATTGTGTTTTTGGTGATATGTTGCATACTTCTGTGTTTAGATTGCTCAACAGTTATGGTTACAGAAAGGAAAATGTTTTTCTGATTTCAGCAATAAGATTGCTGGAATTACTGCAAAGTACTGAATAGCATTGTGGAGAAATTATTAAGGACTTTATCAATACGGATTTTCTTTTTTCTCTCATCACAAGGGTGTTTCAGACTGTTAAATAAATTTAAAGTGCAAAATTTGCAATGACTGAGGCTGTTATGAATTGCTATGCTATTAGCAACCAGGCAACAACCATAGTAACTACCGTTCTCTCGTGGTTTTTCTTGAATCTAAACAAGAGATTTTTCTTTGAAACTCATACATACACAAGCACCAGGATCAATATATTGTTTTTCTAATCTGTTTTTTTTTTCAAGGCAAATACTCTATAGGTCATGTCTGTATATCACAAGGATGCTTACTAAGCTTGAAGGCTTAAAATAGGCTTCCAGAATTCCCTCCAGATGGGCAGAAGCCAACCTGCCCTCCTGAAGCCTGGGTGACTCCTTAGGAAGTGTCTTGGCATTTCTTAACTTAACTATACTTCCAGGGAATGTGATTTATAGGATGTGTTGAGCCAGAACACTCAAGAGAAAGTAGCAATATTTATAGCAGTATATTCTTTATGGTAATTGAGCTCAATTAATCTGAAAAAAAAAAGGGATTGTGAAAAATCATGGATTTGAATCATTATTAGATGATGAAGCCTTTTCAATGTAGCTTGTACTATTTATACCATAATTAGGTTAAAAATATAATGTGTATATACATAAAAGATACTTATTTTTGTAAATGTAATGTTAGAAATAGGCATGTAACTGCGCGTGAAGTGCCTGTTCTTGAGACCTGAACATTGTAGGAGACTTATAATGGTTTCAGTGTTGCTACGCTACAGAGGGGTGTTTCACTGCTAGAGATGTTGCCTTTTGGTGTCATAGGAACACTATCGGAGTTGAAAACAAAATACCTCTGGCTAAAAATTTGCTGGTTAGGAATTCAGGCATATGCTAGTAAAATCTGTATGAAGCATTTATGATTTTACCTGTATAAATATGCTTGCTTGCATTTTCTCTCTCTGTTACTAGGGTTAAGCCTCATAAAACTTGTGTTGATATGTCTGAATATGGATCTCTTGCACAGTTCAAGTGAGCTGTCTTTAACCCTATCACAGCTTTGAAGGAAAAAAAACCCACTTCTTTGTTACCTGAGACTTCTGTAGCTTCTCTTCTTCCAGCAGATATGTATGTGAAATATCCCATATTTTGTTGTGCCAGCATCCTTGTCTGAAGAATGGCTCTGTAGTATGCATTGAAATCTCAACTAATAAAGCAATTCAAAAACTTCACTTCTTAAAAAAGAAAAGAGAAAAAGTCCAGTTATTTTAGAAAGTTCTAAAAGTGACTTTTATCAGTATACTTTCAAAGAAAATACTATATTTATGGTACAGTATATAGTGTTTACTAGACCAACCTTTATTTTACTGAACAACAGAGATGCTTATGTTAATATAAAAGGTATGGTCTGGGGACAGTTCAGAGATATATGCATATATAGTACAGTAAATATATAGTCTTTTTGATCTGTTATCAGCATATTATTAAACAGAGCTAGTTTCTGATTGCATAGCCAGTGATAATTATCTGAATATAAAGTATGATTTGAAAGCACGAGTTGAACTCACTACTGTATTTCTAATTACCTCACTCTGCTCTTTTTAATTTAAGGTTGCCTTTGCCTCCTGGAGCATTCTCAGGCCTCTGGGAAAATCAGGAAACATTCCAGAAGTTATATTTTCAAAAATTTCCAGTAAGAATTACAAAATGAATTATATACAATTTTCATTATCCTGCAGAACTTAATGATGGTAGAATTAAACTGTATAACATACGAAATTATCACATATTATTTTAATGGGAGATCTTCAATATATGCATTACAGAATTGAAAACATTACAAGGTAAAACTTTCTTCACACACACTAAGCTTTTGGGCATGGTTGTGCTTTTTTTTTTTTAAGATCTGAAACAGTTGAAGTAAACCTCAAGCTCCTGAACATAACATTTGGTTTGTTTCATTTGATCTAATAAAAGATATAAGCTTCTCAACCTTAGACTAGCATAGCTTCAAATATACTACTGCTGTTGACACGCAGGCATTCTGAGTCCAAAATATATATGCATTGCCCGCTGTGCATGCAAATACATTGGAGGCTCCTTACTGAATTATTTATGTTTCCTTGTCGGATGAATTACCCAAGGACTGGCTTCTTCCTTTCTTTATAGAAATAGATAGATTGGTCCTATGTGAATATCAAAAATGGAAGGTTTGGTTCAATAAAAGCAAATGAGTGAATTGATCAGGCGAATTATTTTCTGTGTGCACTTGCATCACAATGGTGATGATGTACATTTGGATCCAGCAAATGGGAATATCTTTAGGGGTAATTTGACAACTGTCATCATGTTGTAACAATTCCATTCTCCTTTTGTAGATTCAGGCAACATCCTTCTACAAGCTGTCAGCAGTCAAAGAAAGCAGAGAGGGGGGAAAAATCCAGGCTTATGTATTGTCTTCTGTCTTAACAAAGACTACAAAACCTTTTCTGCTAAGGGAGCTACACAGAATATCATGACATAAGCATCGTGAAAAATATTAGAGCATTAAATTTCTCAAGCACCAAAAATGTATTTCATTTGATACAATGAGTTTTGTTTGTTGATTTCATGGGAAATGGATGGATGTTCTTAGTACTATTTCTGAGTTTATTTTTGGTTGTGTTGTTTCTAGGGATATTATGACACTATGGATGCAGGTTATATGGATGAAGATGGCTACTTATATGTCCTGTCTCGAGCTGATGATGTGATCAATGTTGCTGGGCACAGAATTTCAGCAGGTGCGATTGAAGAGGTGAGCATTGCCTGACAGTAAAATAGAAGAATGAAAAATGAATAAAGAAAGCTGAGACTGAAAATCTCACAAAATCTCTCATTTTCTTTCTGCTTTTTTTTGATTGCATTTGCAGTGGTACTTTTAACAAAAAAAATTCATTGTTTCAGGTCCTTCCTATTAAGGTGCTTTCTAGGACCATAATAAATTTAGTCAACAATAAGCAGTTTGTACCATGAGATTAATAAAACAGGCATGTTTTATGGATGTTGAGATAAGGGGTATTATGGTACCACGGGAAGCATTCCTATAAGCTCTTGATAACATATTTATTTGGGAATCCATTAAGATAATGTAGGGTCAGTGTGCCAAGTAGTTTCACTAGCTTCTTAGGAGTAGAAACTTGTCTTATTCCTAAAATACAGTTTTTAGGTCTTGTAGGCTCACATTCAGTGCTTTTTCTTGATTTGAACAGTTTCCTTCACAATTTCTTGAGAGCTGTTTTGTCTCTTATTGTATGAGCGGTGCTAAATGAACAATGAACATTTCTCTAAAAAAACCCCTGCTGTTAAATTGAAAGTCATTAATATAATACCCATGCAACTCAAAAAGTTGCAAATAGAGCAGTTCATAATAGTATCTGAATTTCTTATCATTGTTCAGTCACCTCTCTGGAACCGCTGTGATTGATTGCCAGTTACAAATTTCCCTGATGACATATCAATTGCTTATTCAGGGAGTATAGGAAAAGGTGTGCTGGGCATGTACAAGGGAAAAATACACTTTTAGGAACTCTGAATTTAACTGTTCACTGAATCACAAACTAATCTGTTAGGCATTTTTTGCTCTATAATGTCTACTAGTCTAGTGACAACTTTTTTTTAAAGGCTAGAAAACTTGAAGGAGAACAGAAGAAATTCTGACTACACAGAAGTGAACAAATTCAGATAAACATGGCCAATCCCTCGAGGATCGGTCAGCCAGTCGCTGCCCTGACGTGGGCCGATGAAGCCATAAAGGTGTCTCTCATTCTGCTTGAACTTCGTTCCTTTTGAAGTCAGCTTTTTGTGTTGCTTTACCAAAGCGCAGCAGGGACTCTCATCCCCAGCCCTTGCTGCTCTACTGCTCAAGGGCTGAGCTGCGCATTGTTTCTTCGCTTCAGGCTGAATCTGAAGCTCGTTTAACAAATGATGAACTGAATCGCCTCCTCGGCTGTTTTACCTTTGTATCTGTCCTCCTGAGCTCAGTGTCTCTGTTTTTCTCCCTGCTAGTTAGGTCTTTCCCCTAGAAACAAAAAATGTTTCAGCACTTCAAAATTCTAGAAGTTTTTCTATTCACCTTTTGAACAAAGCTAAAAAAAACCAAGAGTGTTGTTAATGCATGCACAGCAAATTGCTAGTTAATGGGAAAGCATTAACAAGGCCACAATTAGCTCTTCAGTAAGATCAGTAAATACAGAATTAGAGATTCATTGAATCGCCATCTAATTAAGTGACAGTCACCTTGTTGAGCAAGTATATTACCTGCATTTACATTACAGATGCATTACAAGCTTAACAAGTTTTTCCTTAGTGCTTTGATGAAGAATTTCAGCTTCATTATGTTCCAAACAATTAGTCTCATTGGCACTCTGCAGTGCAGTAGGTGTTTGTGTTCACCTTGCCAATCAGTGAACGTTAGCCATTTTAGTAACCTCCGCCTGTGTTGATGCATCCATCTTCTTTGTCTGTACATCTGTGGTGGCCCTGCTTGCCTTGACTCTTTCTGAAAAAGCCTAAATCAAATCTTGTCTATCTGAGGCAACAGACTTGAAATCAAGGAATTTAGCATGAGAAATCCCTTTCCTGATGGTGGAGTTTCCATCTGCTGCATTACATGTCCATCCTTGTGCCCAGTGATCATTCCAGGAATGCCATTTCACTTTCTGGAGATTTTTTATTTTTTTTTTTACTTTTAAACAATTTTAAAATGTCTAGTGCGAATTTTGTTGTTCATGTTTTACAAAGTTTGATCATTTTTAAATTGGTATTTACACTTTCAGTCATTTGAAATTAGCTGTCCTAAAGTCAAAGGCATGTTGATAGGATTTTGGGTGGATTAGTGAAGAAAAATATTACAGTGACTGCAGTATTCGAGCTCAACATAAGACTTTTATGAACAAGTGACAGACTGAATGGCAGAAACAAGCTATTACGAAACAAGCTGGCAACACTTAAATCTCCACCGTAGGTGTCCTGTTGATGCCTGATAGGTAATTATGATATTGATGGTAGTGTCAGTTTACTGCAGACCTTCTTCCTATGCTTTTGTGGAAAGCACAGTTCCTCTGGTTGTAGACCTTACTTTTCCAGAATTCATTGCACTTTCTTTTTTTTTTTTTTTTTTTTTTTTTCCCCTGTGGCAATCAAGTTGCTGCGGTCAGGGTCAAGAAGTCAGAGGAGAAAAAAAGTGGGTATTTATGGCAGGAAATGGAATGCATTATTGAGGCTCTGGACTAGACGTGACAGAAGCTCATAGGTGTATGTGATGCATTGAAATACCTTGGAGATTTGGAGTTGCGTAAAATCCATTCCTGTATGATTTGTCAGTCCAGATATAGTGTCTTCTGGACAAAGCAGACTGCATCTGAATTCAAATGTGCTTGTGCATATTTAGCTTAAGTGTTTTTGCAGCAGGTTCTCTGCCCATCTAGTTCTGGGATGAGCCAACCAGAACAAACTTCCAGGCTGTTGCACTTGCTGTTGCAGATACGGCTGGTGCACATCCTGTTTCATTAGTGTGAAAAATCTACAGTTTGAAAAAGTGTGGGTAAGTGGTCATGCTTTTGCATTTTGATAGAGCATGCTTCTAATATTAAGCTAAGCATTTCCCACGTGCTTTTTTTGTAGCATGAGACATTTCTGGGATCATAGTTTGTGACGTGAGGGTAGCTTCTGTCAAACAAAGTATGCAAGAAACACTTTGTGCGGATTTTGCTAAAAACTACTTGATGTGTGGTGTAGTGACCATGGCAGAGGGAGCCAGTTTCTCCTTCCTGGTTTGACTACAAATATTAATGATGGTGAAATCTGCATTTATAGTGGGTTATGGGAGACCCTTTGAATTGTTCCTTCCACCGTCGGTTTCACAACCAGGTCACACAAGAGCCTCCCTTTTGTGAATTGGAACAGCAGTAATTCAGCTTTTCCTTCCTTCAGATTTTTTCCTGTCTTCTCTGTACCTTTTCTGTCTTATTCCTCATGCTTATGGTGTTGTGTGAGTAGCCAATGCAAATGTGATGTTCCTACTTGAAAAAAAAGCCTTTATTCTTAAAGCTACTTTTAGTTAGTCTTCCTTCCACTCATCACACTGCCTTTGATTTTGACAACACAGTATGTGACTATCTGTTATTGGCAAGCATATAGTCCTTGTATGCACAAATAATTTAATATACACAGTCACATTATGTCACCTCTGTGTGGCCGTTGTGTACAGTCACATTAGGTCCTCTTTGTGGCTGAGTACTGAGGACATGTTGAAAGCTCTGTTGCAGCAAGATTCCCCAAGGGACACTGACAACTACATGAAAAGAGCCAGTTGCTTTGGAAGAGGATTCACAACTACCGATATCTTAAGTCCAGCTTTTTCCCAAACTAAATGATACACTTCTCAATATGTATGAGACATTTTGGTGACTTCCCAGGAAGTGAGAACCTCAACTAGATAGTTGGAAAGAAAAAAGAATCTCTCACTTTTTTTCCTAAAAGAGAGTTTGAGATGATGCTAGTTCTACTGTTCATCACTTGTATAATTGTGTAAATGTGTACTAGGGAGGAGGGGGGTCTGATTTAGTTCCCTTTTTTGTCTGAGGAGGTTGAGACCTAATGTTTTCGAGAGAGTGAACTAAACTGGGCTGGCTGCAAGCTGAGGTTGGGCTTCTATTTGGCTTTGATTGAAACTATGCCTTTGTGCAGCAAAGAATGAAAAAGATAGGAGCCACAGAGAATAAACCAACATGACTGTAGACCTGTAGCAGAAGGGCTTGTATGGTTTTGGTCCTTACTCCACACACTTAACTCCATGTTATTCATAATGTTAGACTAATGTTATTTTTTCTGGCAAAGATCTCATTAACAAAACCAGAGATGTGATAGTCTCCCAAAGCTGTAGGGAAATCACTTTGCTTTGTTCTATATTTGTATATTGTGCTGCCATAGTTTTTATTTCTTATGTTTCTTCAAAAACTACAACTAAGTGTGTGAAAGGATACACAAGTGCATATGCAACATGTGTTATTGGAACACTGAGGTGTTCTGACTAAATAGTTTTTGCTGTCAAAATGTAAGAAATAAGTCTATTTTTTATATCCATGCATATGGAATATTTTCACTGAAATGTTAGGTTATTAATTCAGTTCTGTTTTGTTTTCTGTCCCTCAGTGTGTTCTCTTCCATCACGCTGTGGCAGACTGCGCTGTTGTGGGGCAGGAGGACCCTTTGAAAGGGCACGTTCCGTTTGCGCTGTGTGTACTGAGAGAAGGTGAGAGCTCGCGGCTATTGGTGTTACTGAGACTCGCAAAGGTCCCAGAAAGGATAAAGGATACTTCTTCATGAACTTCTTCACTAGGTATAAAGACAGAAGAGGAGAAGATTTTGGAAGAGATTGTTGAGCGGGTTAGAACTAACATTGGTCCAGTAGCAGCTTTCCAGAAGGGGGTGTTTGTGAAACAGCTACCAAAAACACGCTCTGGAAAGATACCACGTTCAGCTCTTTCTGCGCTTGTCAGTGGGAAGCCCTATAAGGTAAGCTGGAGGTGTATGTTTTAATGAATTAGGCACACATGCACATCCAAAGATGCATGGTTTCGAATCTCTAGAAACCTTGGTTTCGAATCTCTAGACCCTGCTGCAACTGGTCCATGACTTCAGGTAGTACGCTGTATTTTATGTCTACTGTAGCTTACCCAAAAGCATTTCATGTTCTAGAGCTTTCCAGATACGTTTTACTTGATTGCTTTTGAAGGCTAGATATAGAAGATTTTCTGAATAAAATTCCGTTGTACTGTTGAAGGACAGCAATCTACTATCACATGCCTCTGTATGTTCTTCCTTTTCAGATAACACCGACCATTGAAGATGCTAGTGTGTTTAAACACATTGAAGAAGTGCTAAAGAAAAAGTAAATGGGATAACGTGTTGGTAACAAACACGTCAGTTACTGAAATATACCAAGACACTTTCTGCTAGGAAATACCACATTTTAAACCTAGTAATAATTTGGGACTCAGTTTTTTTACTTTAGAAATGTTACCGTGTTCTTTACCATATTGTCAAAGCCAATGAAGCATACTCAACTCTCTGCACATTGTTATTATATGACGGATATTAAGGTTACTAAGACTTGCAAGTAGAATTCATACATTTCTATAGCCTTAAAGGGAAGGAGCCACTGGATTATCTATTTTATATGATGTCATGTAACCCTACATTTCAGTACATTATTGTATAATGTGACCACCAATCCGAGTTTGGAGGAAAAACTGTTTACAAAACGTTAAGTCATGAACTGAGGACAGCAATAAAAAGGAATTCTAATGTGAGCATTCTTGCAGGCATAATTGTCCTCACTTGTGAATTATAAGTCTTGGTCTTTTAAATTTTTATAAATTTTAAAATTTGTTTTCTTGATTCCACTAAGTTTTTTTCAAGATTTGCCCATAGCAATACTGAATAAAACCTGTGTATTTTAAATAAAGGCAGGTATTTACACTTTGCATTTTCTGATAATTCTGTTGTTGTGGTTTGTATCACTTATGATAAGAATAAACAGAATGTGCTTTTGCTGACATAATTAGGCCTTTTGGGCTCACTGAGATATACATAACCAAGAATTTTAGCAAATACAGATTCTGGGCAGCCCATTCTTGACTTTAAAGGCCATTTCAAAATACTTCCAGGATTCTCAGCAAGCCAGGGGATGGAGGATACACTTTCTACATGCATTACTTTTCAAGCTGCAGGTTTTTAATTGAATAATAAATGTAAAAATCCTTTTTTTAAAAATACGCATTCACAGAAAAGTTGAAAAGCAGAGAAATTGCTCAAACTCAGCAATGCTTTCCAGAGGAAGAAACGGTAAGCAATACACAAATTCAGGTGATGCTGGTATGAAAAAGAGATTCTATGCTTAGGTTAAGCTATGGTAGAAGTTAAGTCTAGACATATTTTGCTAAGGCCATGTGTCCTCAAAAGAGTCCAGAAATACCATTCTCTCCTGTTGCATAGAGGTAAGGATGATAGCCCTGTTAAGTGATAAAATAAACCAGCAGATTGATGTAGGAGCTAAAAGGTGATAGATGGATGATGCTAATTAACAAGAGCGTTACGTGATGTTGCCTTGTGCCTGTGACCTTTTTGCAGAGTCATTGAACTCTACCGGTTACTTAGAAAATAAATGAAATGTGAATGTGATTTTTCACTGGGGAGTGCATGCAGCTGAGCCAACCGTGTCGAGCCAGGTCATACAGTCATATGAAACAGCCTAGTGTGAGTTCTTCTGGGTGGATTATTCAAGTGCCAAGGCTTAAATAGGAGGCTAAATAATGGAATGACTTCCAGAGACTTCTGAGTATTTTTCAGTTTCCTAATGCTATAATTTAGCAACCTGTGCTGAGCAGCTACAGAGCAAGAGCGAGATCTCAGGAGTTGTCACTGGTGTTTTGGTTTTTTTTTTAAATCGGGGAGAAACTACAAGGGTCTTATCACCAAGAAACTGTGGCACATTCACAAGGCGCATTCACATTACTGTTTTCTACAATGAAAGCCAAGATGTAAAGTGTTGTATGTTTTCTCTCATTATCCCAGCTGCAGCCTTGATGTTGTAATTGCAGAAGCAGGGGAGGGGAACTAATTAGTGAGAGCACAAGTCCTCTAGTAAAGATATTACAATAGGATGTAGAAGAGAAATAATTTCCTAGATCTTCTTGTATGGTTTTCCCAATGACGTCGCATGTTCCTCCACCAGTTTCTGCATCTGTAAGGAAAGGCTCCCTGTCTACTTCTGGGTTCTTTTTTTAAGCAAGAGAGAATATCAGACTTTTTAAAAAATAAATCAACCCCAACATTATTAATGGATATTTAAGCACTTGGCTTTCTGATGGGCTATTTGCTCATATTAATAGTGACAGGAAACAATTGTCTGTCCTCTGAACTGTTTGTGAAGAGCTTGAATAGTAAGCATTCTTATAGTGTTTCCACGACAAAAATGTTTGTAATAACTTCTGCTTTCTGAGGAAGCCCGAGTTTTGGTTGGTTTGTTGTTGTTTTTTTTTTTTTATTATTTTTTTTATTTTATTTTTTTTTTCAGTTTTGGTAGGAATCATTTAAGATCCAGACTGGGATAAAAGAGGGGGGGAGGAGGTCAGAGTGGTCAGATGTACTCACCCTGCTGCTATGGAGGATTCCAGAAATGTCAAAAGTCTCATTCATCAGCATTCAGAAAACCTTGACAGAAAGCCACCTTATTGCAGCAGTACAGGATGGAAAAGCAGTTGTTTCATGAGCATTGCTTTTGTTTTCCAGAGGAGCCTTTTGCTGAGGAACTGGGATTGCAGAATGCTTTGTCTACAGCTTTAGCTTTGTGCAGAGCTGGAGAAAGGGAGGAGGAGTTGACATTCCTGTGCGTGGCTCTGGTGCTGCCCAGCAGCCTGGTTACACCACCTGGGAAGAACAAGCCCATATAACAAGCGGTAGGAGACCACTGATTTTCTTAATTCTGTTCTTAGAGAGAGGAAGCATGTGGGTAGATTTGAATGGTCAGGGAGTTAATGAAACTTGGCTGGAAGAGCTTGATGTAATAATTATTCCCAGTGTGCTGAAAGGGTTGGAACCCACTAGACCGCATTTAGCATAGCCAGCCAGTTTCTAGCTGATGACAGTAGAGCTTCAACTCATATAGAGGAGACAGGGATGTACTAGGAGACTTTATATTGGCTTTATATTAAAACAGAATTCACAATAATACTCCTTAAAAAAATATATTTTTAATTCTTCTGGTCTTTTCTTCCACTGCGGAAATAGATAATTTGGGGGTGCTATACTCCTAGGGCAGGATACCTTCAGTTTTGGTCGCAAGATCTTCCTTTTTCTTTTCCCCAACACCCCTCGTTCTCCTCTGCCCCCGAACTTGGGCTTGGGCTGTGTAAATGTGGGCTGCAAAAGAAACTTTAAAATGGGAGCTGGCATTTACAAGGGGAAGTGTATTCAAATGATACTGCAACCACTGAAAATGGTGATTGCATTGCTTTACTTCATGACCTTCTGGACTAAAATAGCCCCAAAGGAGGCTGAGGGAGGAGAAGAAAAAAACATCAGCAACGATGTCGGTTAAGCCCAAGGAACTGTATGTGAAAAAGTCATATCTTTTATACAGTTGTGTGGTAACTCAAGGCATCCTATCACACCCATCAGCAAGTGCAGTGCTCCCTCTTGTGGCAAATTATGACCAGTAACGCCATTGTAACACACCTGTTAGTACATAAACATGCTTATGCTTAACTGAGGGAAGTATCTGGCATCCAAGCTATTTTAATGCTACTATGTACCAAGCTTAATAGACTTGTAAACACAAATAGCACTGAATTCGTTTTTTTTTATTGACATTGGGGGAGAAAAATCTTTCACCATCTGATTGACTGAAGTTTGCCAAATGAAAATAGACAAAACAAATGTTTATGTACGTGCAAACATTGCAGATCAAACTGCTAAAAGAAATAACTAAAAGACAGGTCTTGAGCTAAGATCAAGCAGCAGAAAAATAGCAAATAGGTAAATGACTATAAATAGGTCTTACTTTGAAACTTCCCATTTAAACAAAGAATAAACAACAATAACACCACCAAATAAAGCCACAGCAGATAATAGTTGCTCTTCTAAACTTTTATACACTATATATTAATCACTCTGTCTTTCAGTTATTTCCTCTGATAAAACTGACTTCTGTGAAGTCTCAGCAAGGCCATCTTGGCTAAAAGCATAACGTTAGACAGGAGCCTGTCTAATGCCCTGTTATAATGAAGAAATGGTGGGGTTTGGCTTCTCTTTTCTTTCTTTTTCGTTGTCGAATATGTCTGGAAACAAGAATCTGATTATATGCAAATACTAGATTTAATTTTCCAATGGTGGCTGGTGTCTGAAGATCCTGGAACGAAAAGGTGTCTCTTGGCGTAAAGCAAGTTTCTTCTTGGTCCGCAGGTAACATAGAAGAAAGTTTTTTGGTTTTTTTGTATAAATCGTGTTTTATTAAATTGCTTTTTTTTTATTTATTTTTATTTTTTTTGTAAACAGTTCTTCTGGGTTTATTTGTTTAAGAGGTGAGCCATCATGGTTCTTCTCTATAGATATCTGGCATTTCCATTTTGTCTCTAGAGGTCCATTTTGGCTCCAGTTCCAGGTTATATCATTCTATTCTACATCATCAGAGGCAGGTGTTCAGCTTTAAATATTGACAGATTTTTTTTCTCAGTAGGAACATGTTGAAGCTTCTAACTCTGCTAAACATATTCATTTGACTGTTACAATCCAAAAAACTGTAAAAATGGTGGAATGGAAAGATACAAACAGTATTATTGACACTGTATTGTCAAGTGTTTGCACTGAGACCCCATGTACCATAGATTTTATTTTTAAAAAATCATATTTATATCCATTTACATAAGACTTACACATTTTAAAAGAAATACATACACAGTAAATACGTAAATGTCTAGTATTTTACAATAAAACAGATGGAACAATGTAAAAATGAGTGGCTTCATTTGATAAAAGCTTTGGATGTGCACTACTGCCAAATTTCTGATGACAGAGATGCTGAGAGGAAAGGGGGAGGTTGTTTTGTTTTTCTTTTTTTTTTTTTTTCATAGTACTTTAGGTATTTTTTAATTCTTGTTTTAAACTAACCAATACATGAAAGAAACTTCGTATCTGTTTGTCTGATAAACCTTATGTGTTCTCTTCCCTATTACCCTGTTCTTGCAGAGAGTTTTAATGCTCTTTTTCCTAAGTAGTGGTAGTGCACTTCAGGTAAAGTAGAAGAAAGAGATGACATCTAAGGGAAAAAAATAAATAAATATTAATTAGCAAGATTCTTCGATTCTAATTTGGTCTAGGATGCTATGACACCAGAAAATATTATAGCACTAAGCACGCTATTGCATGTTTTACTAAAACATGGGTTTTGAGGGAGACATGCATTTGTTGTTTAATTTTATATCTGCAACATAAATCTATTAATAATGCATTTTAATCTTTTACTAATGCATACTGATTTTTGTCCTAGATCAAAACAGACTCCTGCTTGTGTTCATTTTACAGTAGTTTTCTTGCTGTTTTGATTCAGCACTGGGGTTAGGTTCCTGCATCTGGAGACCTTTGCCTGTTTGGCACAAGGCTGAACACACATTTTAAGTGTATAGACTTTGTGGATGTACGCTGTGATTCTCCTTGTTCCCTGCAGCTCAACAGCATTTACCTTTTTCACCCTGATGATTTCTTTCCTATAGACCATCTGTTTCCAGATTAGCATTCACATCTTTTTGGAACTCTTCTTCTCCAGCTCTTTGGAACCCTTCATTGATAAGGTATGTTATTAATTTTGCCAGATTCCCTTTGACATTTCATTAGAGTAAAAGTGAAACTAGTATGTTCTACTGCCCCAGCCTGTGGCAACGAAACTGTCCTGGCTGAGCCTTCTGACTTGGTGGTGACAAATATTTCAGAAGAGGAAAGTGTTGGGAAAGCTTAGACAGTATGACTGCCAAATCCACTGGCTGTGTAACAGCACTGCAGATGCTCAGCTGGGCCACATATGGCCACCACAGCAGAAAGCTTCACCCATCCCATGTGCTCTGTGGTAAGCTTTCCAAGATTAAATAGCCAGAAAACAGCAGTCTTAAATATTCTTGTATTTCTAATCTTGAGAGTGCACTCAAACTGAGCTGCGCAGAGTACGCTCATGCAACTGTTCTGAGAATGTCAGTTCATGGTTTCTAGCAGCTTGTCATGGTGGCTTCAACAAGTGTTTTAAAAACATACCTGAAGTGCAACTTGAAAGCATATGAATTAAACCCAGTTGTTGTGAAGGAATACCCTAAGCCACTGCAAAGTTTTATCTAGTTGGTATTGTTGGCATATAATGTTTTGAAATGCAAAGCTTTGACATTCTCCGTAGAGAAGGCAAGTAGCAGCACCCTGCTGTGATCACAGGCTATCTATCTCATTTGTTCTGTGTGCAACCCGTTTGCAGCTCTCTTTTCAGTCTGCTCTTCATATGCATATTCCCCTTTAGTATTAAAAAAATTCTCTTATATTGCTGTTGTATGATGGCTCATATCCAGCTACCCATTCCCTCTGTGAGTCAGTCCCCGAGTCAATGTGTGCAGAGGGTTTAGTCACCAGGGTAAGACAGCTACTGATATATCCTAGGCGAGGTGTTACAAGTCTGGGTGTCCCGGTTTGAAGTACAACAGAACAAATTTTCTGTTCAGTAATTTTACATCTTAGCTAGGCCTCTTGTAACTCTCTGAAATTAACGGCATATTGTGCAGAAAACTGCTCGCTCTCAGAATGGTAAGACCAATGTTTGTGCTACATGCCAAGGAATGGTATGCAGAGAGGCCCTTGCTTAAACTTATTGCTGTAACAACCAAGGTCAGCCAATTTGGTTATTTGCCCATTAGAGGGTCAGAAATAGAAATAGAAAAATGTAGAGGGGTCACATCTGTGGGGAGGAGTGGACAGAACAGGTGACCCAAACCTGACCAACTGGGGTATTCCATCCCATCTGCCCCATGCTCAGTATAAAAGCTGAGGGATCAAAGGGTCAACTCTCTTGAGAAAGAAAGGAGCTTGATACGGTTTTGTATATATTGTATCTATTTCATTATTTTCTTCTTTTTTATTTTAATATTAATTCTTCATTGAAGCAGTTAAGTTCATTCTAAACTTCTAAATCTCCTTATCTCTTCCTCTCCTCTCCTTTTGGTGGGGAGGAAGGGCCATCTGTCGGCCTGGTTTTGGTAAATTTGGCCAAAACCACTACACTGGGTCTCAGGCTGACTTGGATCTGGAATATTTCAGGAGGCACATTGTAATGAATAATCTTCCCTTTTGTCCAAGTGTCAAGCAGTTCCTTCCATGAAGAAACAGTTACTCAAGAACTGTGATCACAAAATTCTGAAAACTCTTCTGTTGCCCTTCAACCAACTTCACATCCCCCATCTGAGCAGTTTGTCCTATGCATTTGTCCTTGAGATTCAGGTAATTCTTTCAAATCTTTCAAGTTTGATATAATAATGAAGGAAATATGTTCCCTGCATATTTTTCATATAATATACTGGAATCCAAAATTATTTTAACTTGCTCTTTGGTTTCCAAGCTGCATGACATTTTGACATTACTCTTAGGAACAGTACATATACTAAAGTTCTAGTTCATGGCATCTTGTTGCTTCTCTGACAGGAGTATATGGTAAGTGAAAAGAAATCGTAGTGTCAGTCATCCTCAATATATCAGCCTTTACAATTTAGATGTGATATTCTTATAGGCCTCTCAAGAATTTAAGATTAGAATGTAATTGGCAGAATAATGGACAAGCAGCAAGTACTGATGTGATACATATCACTGATACTTGAAACGCTACTAATACTGCTATATAAATTGAAGTTAACTTGTATAGTTTATGTATTTTGAGGAAAAAGATGTTTATACAAAATCCCATATACATAAAGTGCGAGCAAAGTTTGCTACTTAACTTTTGTTTGTGGCTCGCTACCTTTTAGACAATTTTTGAATACAGTGGGAATAAACAGTTCGGATAATCTTAAGGTTATTTTTGTTAACATACCAATTTTCAATTTCTGCCCTTGTTGTGCTCTTCAAACCTATTGGAAAATATTGCCTCATATGCCTGGCCCATTACTGTTAGGCTAATAGATAGAGTGGTATTTGAACTTAATTTCTTGGTCATACCTTATTGCTTTCAAAAGTGTAATTCTGAAGCATATGGGAGAAAAGGTATGCATCTCTGCTATCAGTTTCTACTCCCACTGAACCCAGTGAGAGTACTGTCATTGCTGTACTGACATAACAGCAAGCTTTAATCTATACATATGTACACATAAAAAGATTTATATAGTTTACATGCTTCATCGTCATCTTTGTAGGAAGAGCTGCTAAACTTACCCATTTTAGAAAAAAAAAAATATCTCCTGTGCTTATTTTTCAATGGTGGCTTGAAAAGTTCCATTTTCAACTCAATTAAGATTTTAGGCTCTTGCAGTTCCCTGAAGATCTATGAAGTAAGGCTCATGTCATCAGAAGAATCCTGAGCAATCTATGTTTCCCACTGCTAACATTTACTGTTCCTAAGCGTTTTTTGAACATGCCCAGAATTAGTAAGGTCTTGATGGGTCCAAGCCTCTCCCAGTCTCAGGAATCTTAAAAAAGGACTTTTTTGCAGATCCTGGCATGTCTTGTTTACAGTATGTAACAGCTATCAAAGCATCTCTAATGCCTGGTGAGGTTTTGGTGCTATCCAAATATTATTTCCAGCTCCCCTACAATCCTGAGCAACTAAATGGAAAAGAAAACTGTTTTATTAAAAAAATATTAGCATGAAATGGTGCCATATTGATGAAGGTGCTCATCATGTTAGCATTTTTTTGCAAAACTTGCAATGTAGCAGAAAACAGTGTATTTGTGCAGAACTCTTAGAAGAGTGAATCTGTGAGATTCATAGCCGTATTTAAGAGAGAAGTGATGTGAAATGCAACATGAATTCCAGTACTAGATTTGATCCAAAGTTGCATTCAGCTCAGAATATCCTTTCTTTGCCTCTGGTCAATTCTGAATGATTTGAGAAGTACAAGAATGTCTGTAATAGATGACTTTGGAAGATTTTCTGTATAGGGGATGTTTTGTTCTAGCTTTATTCAGCTACTTAATACTTGAAATGGAGCCATATCTCTCCTTTAAAAAAAAAAAAAAAGTTAATCTCTTCTGCTTTACTAGTTTGAGTGGGTTTATTTTTCTCTCCCTAGCTCCTGGAAGAAGTTCTCATAAAGTAAAGACACTCCCTGTGCCCACTGCTCTCTCCCCAGGTCTAGCTTTAAGTTTGAGACTGTATAAAATACGTTATGGTTGGTGAACTATCATCTGAACAGAGTTGTCTGAAAACTTTTGTCTTGTCTGCTAAAGTGGTTTCAGCAGAAAGAACCTGCTGTTTGAGATAGGGGAAAAAAGAATAGCTTAGTGTCTCCTGGACTGACCTTGAGACTGTTGTCATAATCAAATGATCACCCTCGCGAGTCTGGGTTAGGTCTTGCTTGAATGCTGCCAAGGAATATTGGGTTTAGTGTATAAAGAGCTTTCATGATGGCCCCTTATGAATACTCACAACAATTCAGTGCTGGCTTCTTTGCTAGGCCTTGTCAGCATGAGTATGTGCGAACTGTTGAGCTGTCTAACCTCTGCAGTCGTGATGAAGCAACTGCAAATGGCAAAAAAAAATTATAAAGAAACAAACCAGAACCTCTTTATAATCATGAAGAAAATAAATCAGTCTGTTTCCCACTGAAAGGATGGCTATTAAATTGTTCTGTGGCATTCTATGAAATGATCTGGGTATGGTTTAGTTTAGAACTCAGAGTTTCTTCATCTCTGGTGTACTATTGAAATCTGTCTTAAGTGAATACAGTTTAAAACTCAATTTTGTCTTAATTTTGTTGGAAGTCCTAATACTGTGCCTATCATGCTGTTTAAATACTATAGCATTCTTAGGACTGGGAGACAAGAAACCAAATCGTGGATGAAGGTCTTCAAAGGTCTTCAAAGCTACCTACCTTTAAGTCTACTGATTTCAGGAGCCAGCTGAATAATAAACTGTTTGGAAGACCTCAAGTAAATCACTAAATCTCCCTAAATGTCCCTTAGTTCCCCATATCTTCTACATTATAGCATGGCTAGAAAATGAAATCCATGAATGCTTGTAAAGTTCTTAGCTGCTACAGTAACGTGTACCTTTATTTCTACGTGGAATTTGCCTTGGAATGGATTCTTGTTTTACAACTTGATCATTGCCAAAAAGTGCAAGATTAAAAAAGCAAAGCGTGCACATGAGCAGTGGAGTAAATGGAATTAAGTGATGTAATCAGTAAATTATGCCATCTGTAACTGCAACTATAAAGTGTGTTTTTAAAGGTGAGAAACTTTAATGGAATTTAGATGGCAATATTGTCATACCATGTTCATTCAAGGATTACAGAATGTAATCTCTACAAGCAGTGTATTAAATTACTTTGAGACAAGTCTATTCATAGACCTAAATTCTCTCATGAGGAAATAAACAGCAGTATTTGAAATGGGCCAATCTGTGTCCTGGTACTTCTCAGAACTTCAGGCATGTATGCATGTCGTTATCATCTATATACCTGAAGGAATAGCTGCAATGGGATTTGTCCCTTCTCTGTGCCCTCTTACAATGATTTTTAAATTTTACTTTATTTTTTAATTATGATCTGATTGTTACTTTTCCAATCATTGCTGAGTTAGTAAATCTTTTGGAAGTTAAAATTAAGACAGTAATACAGTAACTCAATTAGTACTTGAAATTCAGTGTTTCCTAACTACACTACACGTCTGGTTGTTACTAATTGTTAGCAACTTGAGTTATTTGGTGGTTGAGGCTAAGCTAGTTAGTTTGAAAGTCAAATAGGAAAATAAAGGTGTCAGCCCTTTCTAAGTTCATTCTCTAAAATACACTCTACCTGCTAAAGAGATGAATGAGCTGAAACATTTGCTTAGAAATCACTAGCATGCCAAGTCAATGCTTTCCATTCCCTAACTCAACTCTCCCAGACTCCAGCCATCCTTATACTGGTTAGGTGAACGCAGCCGTTCCGGTGCAAGACAGACACGCGCTAAAAGTGAATTTAACATGCTAGAATAAGCCTCTTGCTCTCCAACAGTAAGTGCAGAAATGACTGCGTACCCTCAGTTGGCATCTTCCGCGACTGCCCTGATGTTGTGGTTAATCTGAACCCAGCTGGCAGCGTCTCCGAGGAGCCTGGCATCATGCTGATCCCGTGAACCTCGCGCGGAGGAAACTGTCGTCGCCAGGAGGGCCCACGTCTGAAGTTCTTGTCATCGCTCTGTCAACACACAGAATTGTATTGGATAAAGAAATTTTTTTTTTTTTATTAATTATCCTGCTGTCTGCTGCTTCTCCCACTGCCAAATGTATTCATTCCACAACAACTACTCTGCTCTGCTGCACAGCATCTCGTAAAGACAATGCCTTTGAGACACTTGTAAAAGTAAATTCTTTAAAAATATTAAACTCTAGGGTGGAAAACTCTTTTTAAATCTCTGACTTTAATATAGTTGAAGGTTTTAGTATCAGCTAAAGTAGAACTTCCTTAAAAGTAAGATCGCTTCCAAATACAGTGACAGAACGTGCAGTGGTTTTGCCACTGCATTAGGAGGCTTAGAAAAAGTGCTAATAAAGAATTAATAAGAATTAATAGAAATAATAATAATAAAGAATTAATAAGAACTCATGTGCATACACAGAATTCATAGGCCTCTCATATTCAGCAAGTCCCTAGAAATTTTATTCCTCCTCAGGTGCAGAAGTCCAAGACTTGAACATTTTTTTACCGGACTCAATTACCTTATGATTAATATTTTCCATAGGTGGATTTGAGATTCCTCATCCTAGATAACTGCCGCAAATCCCACTCTATTACATATTGATTAACTTTGAAGACCCAAAATACCCACCCCACCAAAAATCTACTTTTCTTCCTTCTTATTTTTAAAGCAAGGGTGTAAATATCCTAAGGAATAGGTTGCACAGGCATCTGCCTCCCACTTGCTCTGACCAGTAAAATTTCCACCCCTTTCTGCATATTTCCTTTATGGAAAAATGTTCGTCTTAAGCTCAGAGTCCAGTGCCAAATTCAGCATCCAAAATTATATGAATATGTAGCCATACTGAGGTCACTTTAAAAACCTTGACTGGCATTTCCTAATTCTTTCTTAAAGCTGGAACTAATTCTTTTCAACAAGGTGCAAATAAACATCTCTTCATGCATTCAATTTAAGTTTTATATTTCACTGTGATATTTTATAAATACTGAAAATAAAATTAATTACTTCCTCAAGTCGTCTTTCAGTTCCTAGTGCTAAAAGGTTGTTGTATTCTCTCTCAAGGATCTGCCGCGCCTAGAGATACCAAAGTATAAAATTAAAATGGTTGAAGATGAATAAAAAGCAATAATGGGTACAGATTAACCAGAAGTAGCATGAGCAAACTTGCCTGGGTGTTTTGTGTTGGAATCTGTAATAATAAAGCTAAACTGCTGTAATCAAAGTTTTCATCCAGTGCTATAAGTGAACCATGTACGCCGCTTTCTAAAATGTTATTTGCATATTCTCGGAGGCCAATCGCTTGTATCCAGCGTATGACTCGATCATTGCTCCATACCAGCACATCTGTAAGGACAGAACACCAGTTCAGTCTCCTGACACCCCGTAACTTCCGAGCTGCACAGGTGCATGCATAAAGTTGTGCATACGCTACGGGTGTCATACTGCTTTGTTCCTAACTGAGGATTGCCAGCAAAACTATTTATATAGCTTTAATATCTCCTATTCAAAACCCTGTGTGATTTCAGCTACCTTCAAGTTAAATATTTATTTGAAATAATGTTGCCAAAGGAGAAAGATTTCTCCAGAGGGCATCTCCAGAATGCAATTCCTCCCACCTCTGATACTCTTTTCAGTTCTTAAGCAAGATTTTACAGTTTAACAGTGCAAGGGCACAGGAGAAATACCCTTTCCTCAAGGCTCCACTTGAGAGTTTTGTATTAAACATTTTGAAAGTTGGGTCAGCATCTGCCATTTTATAACTTGCTATAAAGCAAACGATGAGTTCACAATTTTAAAGACTAAAACTATTTTTAGTTCAGAAAGCTGGTTAAGCTGTTAAAGTCCATGCCAATTATAAAGCTAAGGCAACAAAATGAGCCAGGAAACCATTTTTGAGGATTTGGCTATTATAAAAAAAAGCATTCTACCCTGCCTGTAAGATTAAAAAAAGTTACTTATACTGAACTTTATACTTGTGAGTGGGAAACATAATACCGAGCTGTGTGTTATTAAGCGATGAGGCTTCTTCCTGAACCCTTAGAAGTCCAGCTGATGTAGCTGTTCTGGGATCAGGCATTCTTCATCCCCTGACCATGAGTATCCCAGACTTTGGGGTCAGGATTGGCTGAAACACAGCGTGGCAGCCAGGGACCAATGAGACCAAATCCCACCTGGGACCGTGTCCAACTCACTGATGCACAATGAGATGAAGGGTGTGCATTAGTGCACTCCCTCACCTGCCTTGAGCAAATGCATGCTTTCCCTGCACCATTCCTCCTTCTAATTGCCCACCTTTCCCCCTCCCCCCTCATCTCTTCTAATCAGCATTGTATTTGAGAAATAACTCCTGTATTCGCTAGACCTGCAAATGCTTAAAGGAATCAAAGGATTCACTTCTGATAATGGAAAAAAAAACCCACAACCCTAATAGTTATATATAAAAGGAACCTTGTAGTAAGCCTGCAACTGCTCTAGAGAGTTTGACACAGAAAAATACTTTAAAATCAGCTGCTAAATCTTATAAGGCCAGTTCTGTTAGGAAGTATTCTTACATACCAACCAGCTGCCTCAGCGGCCACCTCTCCAAGCAAAAATTTCTATATTATGTATTTTGAAGTAAGAAATCAAAGGCAAAGGTTTTCAAAAGCAGGAGTACAGTCTTAGGGTCCTGAGGGCTCTGATTTCCCAGTGTTGCCCCCAGCACGTCCCATAGATCTGCAGGCTATTTGGCCTTCTGAATCTGAAACAGGCTAAGATAAGGTCTGTCCCCAAAATCCAATTCAGCAAAATACATGTATCAAGCCGCCATTCGGAATTGCAGCCCCAATTTAGCAAAGTACTTAACTGTGGCTAATTTAAGGAGACACCTCGTGTTCTGAAGACAGATGGACTTACGTTAGTTTTACTTTAAGCACATGCTTAAATGCTTTGCTAAAATGGCATGACAAGGGGTTAATAGTGTCAAACTTCAAAAGAAACATTCCCAGTATTCATTCCCAGGAACTATCACCTTTTATTTCATGCTGACTCATTTCTCTTCGCTTTTCCAGTTCTTTTCTATCATAATTCAACCTCTTTAAACACATGATTCCATATTGCAAGCTTGTTCTGTTATTTAAAGAGAAACATTTACAGAGTTAATAAAGATAATTTTGAAGATGGGAACAATGTAGGATGTATTTCCTGCATTTCACATGAGGTGTTTCATGATGCCCATATAGCAAATCTTGAGGACAGAAGGGAGAGCAAAACCATTAAAAAAACTCCACAGACTTCAAAAATGAAATGGACAAAACCAAAATGAGTATGTTTGAATAAATGTACTAGCATAAGAAACCCAAAACATTAAATATCATATTCAGAAAAGGTCAGCCTTTGCGAGCTGTGAAATGTTTTCTCAAATCAGGCCTCAAAAAAGTGCAAAATGGACAGTACATTAAAAAAAAAATCCGCTTCTTGTCACATAAACATTATTCTCCCTAAGGTCTAAATGCCTGTATTTCCATATTTCCAGTTCAGCTTTCTGGTTATATCCCTAGATAACCCAAGCAACTGTCAATTTACTTGCACTGTGAACAGCTTTTATGTGGTACACACAATAGCTTTTCATTATTATGAGATCTCAGGGCTTCAAATCTTAGTCTACTATTTTCTGCTACTTTAAACCACTTAATAAATTATTACTGTTTCTGTGTTGTCAAGGCTTTATAAAGTTCCCCGCTCGTTATGAAATTTATCTGTAGCAATATCTTAGTTATGAGAGACATAATTGCAATGCAGTTGCTGTTGCTAAAGGAGTCTCAATTCAGATTTCTGACACTCACTTTTCAGCGCTCACTTTTCTGTGTGGTTTTCCACACCAGAACAACAGAAAGTAAGTGTATTTATTCTGTGCAGCACTGAGCACTACGTCAGACACATAAACATCTTTATAGGGGTAGTCTTTATGCCAACATACCGGTGAAAGCTATCCACCATTTTTAAGTGCACACGCAGATCTTTCTTTGTCAGGTGATCTAACATCCTCGCATCTACCAGGCATTCCATAAAATAACTTCGGTACTGAGGTAAACCCAGACTGGGGAGCCATTCGTTACCTATCCATTCGTGGTTCATATCACCATAAGCCAGAGTCTACAGGGAAGAAAAAAAAAAGGAGAGGGGGAATAAATTCTTGAGTTTGTTCAAGGTTGTACCACAGGCTGAAGACAGAATACCTATATGCAATGTTGTTTTTTTTTTTTATAGTGAGACTCCCTAACCTAGAAATTCTGTATAGAAGAAAAGCACATTTTACATTGCGTTGACATTTGGGGTGGAAGTCTCTGTGAGAGTTACTTGTTACTAATAGTTTTGCCTGCTTTGTCTTGTTTTCTATCTTTGTAAAATGTAGGTAATTTTTTGTAGTAAGAGATTGTAGTTCAAATGCAGTAGTTTTAAATGCAAGCAAACTTATCATACAATGAAAATGTGTTTGTTTCATTATCTTACTTGCTTTCAATTGACCTCCTAGAATATTTATGCTAGACAGATCCTACATTAAACTTGGTAATATAAATATGGCCACAGGGAAATAACCAATGTTTGTTTCACTGTTTAGTGTGAGCTAGGATTTCCTAAAAAGGATCTAATGACTTACCTGACCTGCCTCCAGCATCAGCCAGAGCAGGTGACAAAATACATTCTATTAATGAGGTCTTTTCAGCTGTAAAGAGCTTAAACCTAAGTACATCATATGCAGAGCTCAATACATTAATTCTTTAAGGTAGGAGCAAACCAGGTTCCTGCTAGAAGCTGGCATTCAAGCTTCTTTGAAGCTTCATTGTTCAGCTGAAATTTCAATAGGGTGAGGAAGAAAGTATATGGAAAACACACATGCATGTTGAGCTATTTTTATATGGGTTGCATGATTGTGATGCAAAATAGATAGACTGTACATCTCACTATTACTGATTATTTTGGTACTACAAAAACTTAACAGAAAAGAGGACAGAAAATAAGGTGAACACCTCCGCAATAGGATTGTGCTCATCTTTGAGCATCACTGTCAAGACTAACTATCCTTTTGTTTTTGTTTTTAATGTCTCCTGTCATTATAGACAAAAGGATAACACAGTGTGAGCTGGATATATTTTCTGTGGTGGAAAATACAGTCCCCTCGTCTCTCATTCTTGTGAGATTTTGAAGAGAAAAGGAATGCCCTAACTAAAGAAAGAAAGATTATGTAAGTGTGTGCATACATTAGAGAGAGAGAAAGAAGCTGAAGAATGTAAGTAATTGATAGTCTAACTAAAGGGAAAAATTTTGTTCCTAATTATACAAGACTATTTGTAGACTGATACTTGGGTGTGATTTACACAATTGTTCTGAAAAAAAATTTGTGTAATTTTAGAAATGTTTGATCTCAAGCTCTTGGCATATTAGTCTGTTCTCAAAAATGAGGAAAATACTTTTGCTAGATTCAGCTGGGCAGTAGAAGATGTCTCTGGAAAGCGGCCATTTCTTCTAAGAAAAATATTCACAGCATATGTCCCTCTTTGTGCTTTACCTAGCAAACTTGTCCAGAGAATATTTAATTCGCAATAGAACTCTAAAACATGTAAATCATAATTCAGTCATTGAGATACTATACTTTCTATGCATATTGATACACTTTTAATGACATTATTATTAGCTTTCTGTTGAAAAAAATCATGTGAAAGGGTCTTACCTGAGCCCAGCTGCCTTCTTCAGACTCTTTCTGTGTTTTCAGCAGGAAGCAATTAGTAAAGCAGGTAAAAAGACAATAAAAAAGAGTTATAAAAAGATGTGGTTTTCATGCCTATGTTAATCTTATACAAATGAAAACATACATGTAAAATGTACCAATAAAATAGTTCCAGTCAGTGGCAATGCCCTGGGCTAAACTACCTTTAAAATTACAAAACCAAACCCATAAAATCTTAGCAGGGCAAATCTAGCTAAGTTTCCAAGATATAAAATCATTATAGCCTAGTGAAATTTTACGGCATGATCTTTTTTATGGTTTCACAATCAAAACACAACCATCTACTTAGAAAACTGGGCATTAGAGATGCCATTTTTTGTTTTTTGTTAATTTTGCAACATTCACAATAAAAAGCTGTCTTTTTGAATGTATTGTAAAGGACCTTCTTATATAACATTTTTTATGGCAAAACTTTATTTTTCTGGCCGGCCAGTTAAAAAGGATCAACTCTACTTCTTCTGATCTGAGTGTCATTATATTTGTATTTATCTTTACTAACAATAATAAAATTGAAATTGTGCTCAGTTGTAAAAAAAATTATTGATGAGAATCTGCTTCATGAATGTTCATGAAAAAACTTAGAAATTTGTGCTTGCTGTACTATTTTAAGAAATAAGGCTTTATTGCATCAAAATTTAGCTTCAGTACCTCCCCCACCATTTATGGATTGAGATGAGTATAAAGTTTTCCAAACTGAAGACAAGTTTTTAATGTTTACTTATGTCCCCTCAAAGAAGGGAGATGTTTGACAAAAATGAATAACTAAATGACACACTCCATGCACCCTAAATCAAAGCGTATGAACATACAAGTATGGACGTGAAAGTCTCAGCATTAATGAAAACACTGGATTGTATAATGCACCATTCTCAAGCCTTTTCTTATTTCTTTCTATTTCAGCAGATATAAAACTATATTTAGAAGAGGTACTAGGGAGAAGAGTACAGGGGAAATGTTGCACCTGTAACCACGACAATTTCATTTCACTAAATGAGGTTTCACACTGGGCAGTGAAACTATTATGTACCATAAAACTCCAATACTGGTTTTAGGTTCACACAATTTTTGTGATTGCAACACAGTTTGTAATTTCTTTTGCTGAAAAATGAAGTAACTGTTCTTTAAATTCAATTTCAGTGCTCCCTGCAACTTTCTGATGGCATACTTGGGGAGCATCCTGCAGAAGATACAGCATCTGCATTAAAGTGGATACATCCTAGTTCTCTTTTGAGCACTGAAACCCTTTTAAATGGAAGTGGAAAGACTTACCGTCTTAGCTGGAGCAGCAAGATTTTCCATTTCTTCATGGGTCACCCAAACATTGCCTGAGGGCTATGGACAAGGCCCGCAGGGAGGCAGGTGGGATCCACATTAGGTAAGCAGTGGTAAAGAAGAAAGGCAGCACCACTGTAAGTTAACAGCGTATAGCATCACCATCAGCACAACCACCATCTTGCCTCTACCGAGCTGCAACTAGAGACAACTTTAGACAACTTGTTTTGCATCTTTCGTTAGTATTTCAACTAGAACTGATGGATGGAATCCGGCAGAGCACCGTCACAAAGGAAAGAATGATAATTAAAGCTGAATTTCACACACACGTGGCAAATACAACCTTTAGATCATAGCTCTGTCTGGAGGTAAGCTTCAGTTCTCAAAGATTATCGAGCCTAAATATTCTGCACACATCACATGCTCATATTGTAATGCTTACTTCCCCCACGTTTCTGTAAATCAAAAATGTCAAGAGAATTCACTTGTAAAACTATTTTTCTTCAACCTATTGTTTTCAGTCAGATTAGTACTAGCACAATGAGATGAGGCAGGGAGGGGGTGTAGAAGTCTGCTGTGCACATAAGGTGAAATGTGCTGTGGTTTTTTGAGAGTTGAAGTAAATTATCTCCTTTCCTGAGAGAGGGCAAGCAGAAAGACTTGGAACTCAGAAAAGCGCATTCCAGGGCAGGGTAGCTTTGTGCTGTCAATTACTCAGGAAAAATTGAAAAAAAAAAAAAGGCAAGTTTCTAGCTTAAATATACTGTGTTCTCATTTCATAAGTGTCACTGCTCTTATGCTTTGAAATATGCTTTTATGCTCTTAGAATAAAAATGAATTTTGTTTAGTAATTCAACATCATGTTGAGTCTATACTGCTTTACTTGGGTAAAATCCGTTATGATTCATAGTATTACCATGGTTATGGCATATACAGCTGTTCCGAGGGGAGAAAATAACAGATGGGGAACCATAACATTTAAAGAACCTTAGCAATGTTCAGATCACAGGCCAGTCAATAGGAACATGAGATTCCTGTTGTCTAGTTGGTTATATATCTCAGTGGATCTGGTACCCTCTCAAAGGTAACTCAATTGTAATCGAGATTCTCTATGAAGAAAATAGATAAAAGTTAAAATATAACTATTATTAATGTTATTATTATTATCTTATTATTAGAAGTCTGAGTTGCACTACTTGAGTTGTTCTTCACTTCTATGCCATGTTTCCCATCTGATCAAGCCTAATTTTTTTGTTTTGTTACAGTCTCTGTTGCCTCTTTCATAGCCATCATCAGCTTCTCAGCATGACTCCCCCCACCCCCTTTTGTTATCTTGTTTCTTTTTCTCCTCATCAATTTGGCTTTTTTTTTTTCCTCATTTTTCACTAAAAGGTGCTTTTTATCTATAGCACATACATTCTTACTCTCCCCTAATGAACTTTCTTTCTCTTTTTGATATATTCCCCTTTCCTTTTGGACCTCTGTCTCAGTGTTTCTTCTTTACTTGCTTCCTTTCCCATCTGCTGCCACTCTCTCTCCCTTTCTCGCTAAATGCAGACACTCCACTTCTCCCTTCCAGTGTCTCCTTTCACACCTCCAATCACTGCTTCTCTTAAAAGCACAAAGAACCTAAAGTCAGCTGACTCAGATTAGATAACATGTGAAAGGATGCAAAAAAGGAGAAAAGGAACAAGATTCAAAAGAGCTGTGTTCCTACATAACCTCTCCCCACTCCTGCCTTGCACCCCACCTGCATGAAAAAGGAAAAAAAAAAAAGAGAGAAACAAACAAACAAAGAGAAACACAACAAACACAATCTGACTTGTTTGGGACAGATAACTCGAAGGAATAGAAAGGCAAAAATACAGGCAAAATTACAAATAAGAGGCCCAATACTGATCATTTAGATAACATCAAGGTTAATCAAAAGCATGAGTTAAAAAAAATATTAATATCTGCTAAAGGAAAAATATCAGTGATCAATAATCAAGCAAGCGATGAACAGATCCTTCTAAGTCTCCATAGGATCATTCCCATTGATTGTGAAGTGTGTGTTACTGCAGAGCCACTCTCCTACTGCAAAAGACTTTCTGCTGAATCCTGCAGAGTGAGGTGGGAAAGAAAAAGTTAGCTGAACAGGACTCACTGTTCTGGATGTTGGAGGTGCTGATGGACTTGTCAGTGATACCATCTCTTGGATTGCTAGTCGGAGCTTTAAGCGATGAAGAGGATTGCTGATTCCGATTTCTCTTTGAATCTCAGTATCAGACAAAGCAGACATAATAGCTCCGCTCTTCACGTTGGCACGGCAGGCAGCAACATACCAGGCTGGCATGCCCAGCCAGAGCTGTTGAGAGAAAGGACACATTCATCCAAAGCATTGCTTCATTTCTCAAATGAAGTTAATCAATCTGAATAAGCACAGTAATACACACAAATGAGTATGACTATGATAGTCTTTAATAAAACAAAACTGTTAGGAACCTTTGAAATTGTCATGGCTTCATGTGAACTACTTTTGTTGCTGTTATTGTAACCAGAACTTTAAGCAAGGGATGCTTTGAATTATTTTTAGAGCTATGTGCCTCCATCACCAGGGCTACTTCTTTGCTGGGCTTTTAATGAGCAAGTAGTAGCACAAGTCAGTGTTACTGCCCATTTGATAGTCTTATCATATACAGAGAGGAACCTAAGAACTTAAAAAAGACAGCTGTTTGATCACTTTTATGTCATGGAGAAAACAGACTTGAATGTCAGATTCCAAAAGAGCTCAGACAGGCTTTTCTGTACTGACTCCTGCTGTATCACAGGGCTTGAAGAATGACCACATCATGTTTCAAAATGCCCTTCCCACTGATGGGATGATCCACTGCCTCCAGTCAATGTTAGTCTGAACCTTACAAATATGTTCTAATTCCACCTAACTGTAATAAAATACAAAGTTTCATGAAAGTCAAAAAATGAAATAAAAAAGGTAGATTGCATGCAGCTGCATTTAAAGGGCCATGAAGAAACAATGCATAGCTTTAAAATGTATTAAATATTCTCATTTAAGTTTACATTAATTTTTTTCATACATGCACTTGAAAAACAGGATAGCGTAAGCACTGGGAGTTATTCACCCTACAGAAATAGATTCAAATGTTTGCCGCTCATTAGATAAACTACTTCATTAACAAACAGCAGTCTCTACCAGAAAATGCAGTTAGATGAACACTGTCTTTAAAAACAGGGTACAGTAATTGTTCTAGGCAGAGAACCCAGTTATCAAGATTGATACACTTTTCCAGAATTAGTTAAGAAAAGCCACAGATCTAAAAATATATCTGAACTATATCCATGCTACATACAAATGGCCAGCATAAATTTTAAGGCTGAAAAGTTAAGCCCTGAAAAGTTTGGAAATGTCACAATTGCAATCACAGATATTTCTCTAATTTGGGCCTTTGTCTCCTTTAATATTTATTTTGCTTTTTAGTCCAAGGGTCACAAATTATTTTCCCCAGGAGAGTATGAAACACACACAATGTCCATTTGCTGACTGAATGCACCAATGCTCACTGAATAAATTGAATACTTCTGTCCTCATATCTTTTTATCATCAGTGCTCAATCCGCATTGAATACTACAGCATAAACTTCCTCATGGCTTTTCTGTGCTACTCTCATCATATTTCCCAAGAACTTCATAGACATCAGATTCTCATTACAGCCCCTCTCTGAGACAGTGGGAAGCATATCCTATTTTGCAGCTAAGAATCAAGGCAAAAAAGATTAAGGCTTAACTTGTCAGAAACGTCTTCAAATTTTGGATCACCCTGGAGGACATCAAGGGTAGATTTTTCTCAGTATTCAGAAATGTATAGACCTTTGTATGTCCACCTTTCCAGCAAATCAGCTTTGATTGTAATATTGGGCATTTCTGACACTAATCTGGTTACAGAACTCTCAAAGTCATATGAAAAAGTCAGGTAGTGGGAAATTAATGCATGTTCCATATTAATAGAGATATTTTTTGGAAGAAAGATATCAACCTATTTTCCAAGTCATGAGCAAATGCTTGAACTGCCTTTTTGCAGTTTTCATTCATCTTTTTTGTTAGGTACCTTCAGCAATTCCAACATGAAGCAGAAATTTTGTAGCCTTTAGCTGCTTTCATTCCTCATCCTTCACTTATCACCTGAACATACTCCTGTTAAAGCTTTGGAGCTTTTTTTAAAAGCTTTTTTTAAAAAAAAATGAAGGGAAAAACTCTACAAATTCTGTCTGATGATCAATGGATGATACCCACAGCAGACATGAGAATAGGTGAGAATAAATAGAGATACTTGGTATAGACAAGGAATAGACACCTGGTCCTTGAGCCAACAAAGAACTTGTATCTCCACTGAACTGACAGAGTCTTGCAATGTAAAAGTGACAGTGTATTTGTATAAGAACATCCTTACTTTCTGCTTTCTCTTCCCCTCAGTATCTGGGTAATTATTTTTTTAATAATTCCTTCACCTAAAGCATTCATCGATTTTTGTCAAAATTCATGGACAGTTTTGCTGTATGTTTCTCTAGATGGGTTCCAGTATCCATTCATTTAAGGTCTCCAAATCAAGGAGAGCTCTCTGCAGGTTGGATTTCAGAGATGAAGGCACTGCCTATCAAATTAGACAGATTTCAACCTAGATCTCCCACATCCTGGGCGAAAGTGCCAAGAGGAATACATCTTTTTTCTGTTCTGAGTGGTATCTAGGTAAACCGGCTCTTTCCCATTATATTTTTTGAAAACAGAAAGTTACAAATTCCTTAAATTTATTTGAAAAATCTGAAGATGCAGCTTCTGCGTTAACCTCAAATAAAATTTCATAGCCAATTTTTGCTTTTTTCTTAGCACACCACCCTACATAAACTCTGTGGAATTCCTCAATATTTAGAGACTGAGAAATCAGAAGATTTCAAAAATTTGGGGTTTGAGCACATTTGACAAGCCTTTTTTCCTGTCCTCATTCCCCTGTGTAATCCTGTCTTACTTTTTCCAGCTCTAGCTCTGATTTACACCATGCAGTGTAAAATATGCTTAGTGCTCATGGCACTAAGGGAGAGGAAGAGATGATTTTAACAATCTCTTATAGAATTTGTAAGGATGAGCACACAGAAACAGTCTACAAACGTGACTCATGTTTCCAAATTATGGCCAACACTTACCTCCAGCCAGGCAACCACTGTTGGCCCATCCCACTGTGCGAAAGGCAAACCCTTTCTTCGAGCTTCTTCCAGAAGTTCATGTCTAAAAATGATTCAAAAATTGTTAAATATGCAGAGGTTTATGTAGGGACAATATAAATGCAACTGTGCCTTTTTGTTCAGAGTAACAACAGTGAAGCATGAGGACAGGAATAGAAAAGCCATAGAAAATACCAGTGAGCAATACAGCTCCTTCCCATTTTTGAATGTATCCCTCAATCTATTCCCAATTCTTTCTTTGGGTTTTTTTTTTTTTTGTTGTTGTTGTGTTTTTTTTTTTTTTGTTGTTGTTGTGTTTTTTTTTTTTTTGTTGTTGTTGTTTTGTTTTGTTTTTTTCCCTTGGTGCATTTTGACATCCCTTTAAACACCTAACACATGAAAGGTGAAGTTTACTGATGCATACATTTTTATAATTATGGAATTGATGTGCTTTCTTAATGTTATACAAATACATAGGTATATTTCCATTGAGTTGATCAGATACCAATCCAACTCCTGCATCTGCAGCTTCTCTGGACTGCAGTGTGTTATGTAAAATATCATTCTCAAAGCTTAAAATATAATTTTAATACAGCAGTACTAAATATGTGATAAAGTTATGTTTTGGCCAGTCAGCTAGACTACCAGATTAAACGCGTTCAACCATTTGACCAGACATTTGTATTCCTAGAGCAGTAAAAAAGACCCCACTGTGATGGTGGCATAGGGAAAGAAGTCTTTTTTTGTATTTAATAACATATTTTCAGCTGCCTCCTACCAAATGAAACACAAAAGAATGCTTTCAGCAACAAGCTGTAGTGAAAAGCAAATTAGACAGGGACTATACTAATGTAGTATTAAAATTTGCTTACATTCCCACATAACAAGGAAATCTTGGAATTATAGCTTCAATTTTGCTCTGTCCTCCTTTATTACTACAGTCTTTGTGGTTCAGCTATCCCTTGGCAATTCTTCACTGCCTTAGCAGCCTTTTAAATATATGTACTACAAAATCACAGCAATGGGGTGATCTCAATTGTAAGGAGTACTCCGTTGGGGATTTTTGTACTGCCGAGGGGCCGGACAGAGAGAATTTGGCTTTAGTAGAAAATGGAACTCAAATATGCAATTTTGCATATATGTTTAAAATTCCTGGCTCTGAATATTAATAGAAAGACAGCTGCTTTACTTTCTATGTTACTGCTGTAGTCATATGTAACACTACAAATACTTGACAATGTTACTGAAGTTTATCTGGCTTCTCCTCCCACACATGCTTTGCAACATACTTTATCCTTTTTCATTTAGATGTCCAAAGACATTCTAGAGCTATCCTTCCTTTCTGTGAAAGCAAAATCCTCAGTAAAATGAGAAGAAGTTTCTCTCTGGGTACACAAATGTTACCTTCAGTAGCTGGTGGAGGTGCAGGAATCCCATATTCCCTGGGAGACAGGCAGTTGAAGGCCAATAGACACATATACACTTGGCTACTGAGACAGCAAAATCAAGGCATGGCCAGACACAGCCACCTCACCTTCGCTGAAAGTCAAGCTTTCAGCAATGCCCCGTCCCTGCCTGGCCAGGTCTGATGTTCCATGGCAGAGCACGGACCCCTCAAAACCCTGCACACTTTGCTCCTTCCCCAAAGCCAGCTGAAGCCCAGGGAGGAGCCCCTTCTGCTGCTGGAAGCCCCATGGAGCACCATACTTGGAGGAACCTGATCCCAGATGTTTTTCCTTATCTGGGGCATATTTGAGAAGTCATGGCAGTCTGATGAAGTTCCTAGTGACTGTAAAAGGAAAAACATAATGCCTGTTTTTAAAAAGGGAAAGAAGGAAGACCAGGGAACTACAGGCTGTCAGTCTCACCTCTGTGCCCACCAAGATCATGGAGCAGATCCTCCTGGAAATTATTCCAAGGCAGAGGGAAAATAAGGAGGTGATTGGTGACACCCAACACGGCTTTACTAAGGGCAAATCATGTCTGATAAATTTGGTGGCTTCTACAATGAGATCATGGAGCAGATCCTCCTGGAAATTATTCCAAGGCAGAGGGAAAATAAGGAGGTGATTGGTGACACCCAACACGGCTTTACTAAGGGCAAATCATGTCTGATAAATTTGGTGGCTTCTACAATGGGGTTATAGCGTTGGTGGATAAGGGAAGAGCAAATGGCTTCATCTACTTGGACTTGTGCAAAGCATTTAACACTGTCCTGCACCGATATCCTTGTCTCTAAATTGGAGAGACACAGATCTGATGGACGGACCACTTGGTGGATAAGAAATTGGCTGGATGGTTGTACTCAAAGAGTTGCGGTCAATGGCTTGATATCCAAGTGGAGACCAGTGACGAATGGAGTTCCTCAGGTGTCAGTACTGGGACCATGTTGGTCACATGGACAGTGGACAGTATAGAATGTACCCTCAGCAAGTTTGCTGATGACACCAAGCTATGTGGTTTGGTAATGGCTTGATATCCAAGTGGAGACCAGTGACGAATGGAGTTCCTCAGGTGTCAGTACTGGGACCATGTTGGTCACATGGACAGTGGACAGTATAGAATGTACCCTCAGCAAGTTTGCTGATGACACCAAGCTATGTGGTTTGGTCAACACACTGGAGGAAACGGATGCCATCCAGGATGACCTGGACAGGCTTGGGAGCTGGGCATGTGTAAACCTCATGAAGTCCAACAAGGCCAAATACAAGGTGCTGCAGTGGGTTGGGGCAATCTCAAGCACAAATATAGGCTGGAGAATGGATTGAGAGCAGCCCTGAGGAGAAGGACTTGGGGGTGTTGGTTGATGAGAAGCTCAACATGAGTCGGCAATGTGCACTGTATCCTGGGCTGCATCAAAAGAAGTATGGCCAATAGGTCGAGGGCAGTGATTCTCCCCCTCTACTATGCTCTTGTGAGATCCTACCTGCAGTACTGCATCCAGCTCCGGATTCCCCAACATAAGGAGGACATGGACCTGTTGGAGCAAGTCCAGTGGAGGGCCACGAACATGATCAGAGAGCTGGAGCACCTCTCCTATGAAGATTCTATGATTCTCTTCGTTCATCACGGCTGAAAGAGCAGGGCTGGCTATCACAACAAGTAAAAAAGGAGATCTATGGCCTTGAGGGTCACTGGCCTTCCTTGCTTGTGATGGTCTCCTGCTCCAAGTAGGACAGCAGCAACATAAGGTCTACAAGGAGATGGGTTTCAGGAACTTTGGGCCTATATGTTTTATTTGGCATTAAATCCTTATGTGGCCCCAGGGACTCTGGTGCCTGCAGAAGAGGCATTGCTACTTTAAGTTCTCACTTCGATTAAAAACTTACTTCCTTTATATTGGAATTATAAAGTACATATTTCTAGGGAGTCCTCTGTGACTTTGCAATATTTGAACTAGCCTGAGGCTTGGTGTGGAGGCTTAGCATTATTACAGTGCTTCTTAAACAAATACACTCTTCCAGAGTAGGAAAGCACTTCTAATACTTCAGAGGCCATCTGGATCACAGAGCTAAAGGAAAATATAGTTGTGAGTACTGATTTCGTTGAAGAAAATGGGGCCAGGCCAGAAATAGTATGCCCTGTATATATGCTATAGCCAAAGACGACAGTATGATAAACCTAATCCAAAGGGTCTTGGCATGTAGAAGTTAAGTGTTTTGGTGTGAAAGAATTTTAGTATAAAGTTAAAATCCTTTACTCAGGCATGCACAGGGAATGCAGCCATCATGAGGCCTGTGCCTCACTTATTTATATGGAATACTAAAAGGATTTTTATAACATTTCTTTCACTTAAAAAGAATTTTATGCTTCAGAACTTATACTTCCTTCCCTCAGATGTTTCATTTAAACACCTCTCCAATACTAAAGGTTGCTGGATATTTTACTTTTTGAACAGTATTCTTTGACTACTTCTTAATATACATTAGGAGATCTGCAGAACCTGAACCTTCAATTTCTAAACCATAACTAAACTCAGAATTTCTATTTTTTGACTGAGAGATATTCTTTAGTTGGCAGGCAAAGAAAACTCTTGGGTTTTTGATAGGAACTAGTACTACAGAAAAAAATCCACTCTTTCCAAATAAGGTAAAGAGTCATGTAGGAAAAAACCATGTATCATTCTTTATCAATGGTGCAAATAATCAGAAATACTAATCTTGTGATAAATCTTGCCTATTTTGGAATATAATCTGAATATTTTAGAACAGCCTGAATGCACTATTGTTCTTGTTGGATAGTCACTGGCTTCCTGAATACAGAAGGTCCCCAAAGCCAAATATTGGGGACTGCAGTTCAATTTTCCTTACAAAAAACAGACAACTGATCACAGAAGGAAAAAGAGATGAATACCCTAAAGCTCATCACTGCATCTTCCTTCCATTACTAAGACAGGCTTTGGGGACTGTGAAAAGCATTATACAGTTTCTTTAAATTGGAAGATGCTTTGCAAAGAAACATGGGGATTTCCTCCTAAGACTTTGTCAGAAGAGTAGTACACATTATAATGTGTCCACTTTGCATTGGTTAGGAGGTAGGGAGTTAAAAGTGTAGTTCTTTCCATGCTCATTTAGTTTTTTGGCAACATATGAAAACCAGCTGATAAGAAGAATTGACATTAATTAGGCATTACTATAAATGCTATTATTTTGCAGATAAGGCTTTAAACCACTTACTACCACTGGAATGAATTCCAAATTAAAGCAGTATTTTTAAAGAGAACATTATTACTGAATAAAAATCTCTTCCTGGAGACATTATGGGAGTAACTGCAATATGGTATTTAAAATATATCATTATCCTGAGCCTGGTTTTGCGAAGTCAGGAAATTTCATGAACATCAACTGTTTAGCATTCATCCAAAATTTGAGAGATGCTTGTATTTGTTTTAGAGAGAGTGCCTCATGAAGTGGGCTGCCTTCACTCTTTTATCAAAGACTGCAAAGAAAAATCATGTCATGTCAAGGCGTATTGTGGAGCTGTGTGTCAGAGAAACAGGGTTGCATCCCTAGCACTGTCTTCTGATGGTTAATTCTCCCCAGAATTATTTCCTAACAATACTGCCACATTGGGCCATTTTCTTTAGGACCATTCTTCCGAAAGCCAAGTAAACTGCCCAAATCAACCTACCAAACTGAGAGCACAGCTGTCTCATACCATGGGGACTATGAATGCTGCTATATCCCTCTAGACAGCAGAGGCAGAAGCAAAAGGAAGGGAGAAACGATAAGAGCAGAACCATGTTATTATCCTGCAAATTTTCTATTTCATATATATCCTTCCCTTGCACCAGGAAAATTCTAGATCTGTATCAGCAGCCGTTAAAAATTCATTGCATAAAACTCAATGAAATTATTAAAAATAAGAATAATCTTTATATAGACTTTATGTAGGAAGTTACCAAGATCTAGATTTAAAGTGTGTCAATCAGTGACATTCAATTTTCTTTATGAAGATGAGGCTCCCAGCCATGAAGCAAACCAAAAATAACAGCTTAGGATTTCTGAATACACATAATGCAAACACTCTGTGTAGTACACAAAGTCCAGACACTGTCTTGAAGAAACTTGAAAAATGTTTCAACACAGATCTTCATATTTCTGCAAATAATATTTACTCTGATAGTTCACATGAAAAGTCCTCAGTGATATTATATTTTGCATATTATAATGTCTCTTAGTTAAAATGTAAAGATAAATGTGAGATAAATTGAAAAGGAGGTATGGCAAAGTCAAGAGCCAAATCACGTTAGGAAAATACAAGCAAAATCTATTAAAAATTTTGACTAATGGGCAATTTGGATCCTATGAAATGGTCTTTACTCATAGACATTTTCTCAAACAACCAACATACGAAAGTGTTTAACCTAACAGACCCTCTGATTATTATTATAATTACTGACACTGTCATGATTATTATCACAAATACTAAAATGTCTTGCTTGTGACAAAGTATTATGCACGACTGATGGTTTCTAGAAGAGAAATAACAGAAATGATAGACAAAATATGCTACATTCATGAGAATAATCCTATGATTTCAAGTTAAGATTTAACAAAAGCTAACATACTCACATTCAAAGACTAAAAAATTCAGGAGAGAGGATTTCTAATGAATTAAACTGGATTTGAATTTTATCTTCTCTCTTGTCATTTGCTAAATATTTAACAGAGGCTAGAATCCTGCAGCTAAGGTCACTGTATGACAAAATAAGGTAGCTGAATTTGTATAAATCAATAATGATATTAAATGTTGAATAAGAAAGTAACAAATTACATTTTATCTATTTATCTATTTATTTTCTGCAAAACTATAAATGCTTTTAAAGTAGAAAATATAAAAAAAGAGACTCAAACTTGATATTGCCATATAATGCTGATTTAATTTAATCGGAAAGGATCCATCTGACTTAAAGACTGCATTAGTTAAAAACTGGGTCAGATCTTGTTTCAACTTTGGCACTTAAGTGACCTGGCTTTTAAGTAATTTGGAATACGAATTCTTTCTCCTTTTTGATACTTGATATAATAATCAACAAGAACAACAGGCAAAGCTTAATTTCCTTCTTGTTGTACAAAATATTTTGTATCTAGCTTTAAGGAGTTTTTAGGAAAAATGACTGAAATACAGTAATCAAGATGAAACTAATTAAACTTTCTAAATCTATAAAACAAGGAAGTATAACTTTAAATTTAGCAGCATCCCTGATAAAACAGATTAGCAAAGCAGATTTACCAATAATGTAATTATTCTATATAGGTGTACATTTTAAGTGTATAAAAAAAAATGAAGGGCAGCATGCTTTCCTCTGAAGACATATATTAAACTAAGTGAAGCATGTTCAGGAATCCTTAATACAGACCCTACATAGCCTTGCAATCTTGTATGTACTGTACTACATTAGAGACCCCCAGAGTTCTCAGCTTAATTAAATGTTATGAAATCTATTTTCATAAAGCTATTTAATAATCACATATTCTAAATTCATGTGGTAATTCCTGTTCTCTTTGAGTTTTTTATTCCTACACCTTTATAAAGTTATAGCTCGTACATGCTTTGAAGAGATGACATTTTCTCCCTAAATTATAAAAATTATTCAAGAAAAACCAACATTCATATGATAGATCAAAAGAGATGAAGGTTTTAAACATGATATCAGGTTAACAATTAAAAAAAATAAAAACCAAACATAAAAAAATGAACTGGTGAAAAAAAATAGTAAAATTGTATGCATAAAAGTAATATTGTTCTACTGCACAGCATGAGGGTTCAAACAGAAAAAAAAATAAATTTTGTACTCTGGAATACTGGAGTGTTTATGAGTCTGAGTCCTCTATGATTTAATTAAACATTATTTATGTCTTTACAGATTTTGTTAATCTAAGCCTTTACTCTCACATGGTTTCTTTTTTCACTGATAAATTTTCAAATGTCTTTGTGATTCTGGGCTTTTGACCTTCCAAAATGTGTTCATTTAAAAAAACTTGACAGCAGTTATCTCAAAGTAGTTAATCCATTATGTTAAGCCCTGCAGGAGCAAGTGCTGGCCTTAATTTGTGTATGCTTTTGAGGTTTACCATTATTTTGAATACTTTGAAGGTTTTCATTTGGGTCAGTTTTATGCATGGATTTGTTACATAAGGTTTACAGGAAAACAAAAAGAAATAAGAATAAAACATAGAAAATAAACATGGTGCTGAAAATGAATATGTTCAGCAGCCATGGTGTTTTAACTTACCCAGATATGCTTTTCATGAGATGGAGAGAGATGAATGGAAAAAAAAAAAGCACATAAATGTTAATGAACATATAGTAGTCCATAAAAAAAAATAAATCATATGAGAGATAAAATAATACCACCGTTATAACTATGAATATCTTTCTAACTGTTTTTTTAATTCTTTAAAGGAGTTAAGTGTTCTTGTGAAGAACAGATGCATCTTTCAAAATGAGATTTTCATTAAACTGATGTTGGCTATTTATTAGGTACCACTCAGCAGAGCACATCTGCCATCTACAATACATATGCATGCCAAAGATCTGTAAACACAGTGAACGTGAAATAGATTTTCAAATCAAAGCATTTGCCCAGATTTGAATAACTTCATAATGATTTTTCTGTAAAACCCAAAATGATGAAAATCCCAAACCTGTGGATTTAAGCAAATTACTATAGAGTCACAGTACAATTGAGTGGACTACAAACCAAGGTTTACTTTTCTATGTTCACTAATATTTTAGCAAAATATCTTACAGTAATCATGAATGACATAAGTTGGGGGTTTGTGGCATTTTTTCTTTTTTTTTTTAAGTATACTGATTTCATGCATGTAAATGACAAACAATTTTAATGGTTAGTCATGCTGTATAGTATTTTAATTGGAGCAGCCATACTAATACTAGATTAGTAGCAATACTGGTGTGAGTGATTTGCCCTCTAGGTAACCTATTCTTGCCAATATAATTGGTAACAGTATCTGTAGAAGAAAGCAGGATGCCATCGCTGATAATAAAATTTCTTCAGCATCCCTTAATTGCCATCATAAAAAGAAAATTATATGCCTGAATGAAACCCAGACATCTCAGAAAATTATATTTCTATTAACAAATGATTTACCGAGATATAAAAATGGTTGGTAGATACAGCTGTAGAAAACTTTGGGGTGAAAAGCCTTTGCTCTGATTAATTAAGAAGAGGTTGCAGACATTTCAGTGAGTTCAGAAGGGGCTGGTTTCAAGATCTTAAATTTTGTTCTCATGTGTGTGAGATCAGCAGAACAGCTGGGAGAGAGAAGAAAGTATGATACAGAAAAGCAGATGGAAACAAATGACAAATTCATACACAGAAGAAAGGAAAATTAAGGAAAGAAAGGTCAACAAAGGTATGCAATATAAGTAAAGGACTAGAGAATTATTCAAACAGTTACCAAACCTGATGGAAGTACCATTAGAATTGAATACACATTTGTGATTTTGGGGTCAAAATCTCCATCATGCTCATTTTCTACTGAGCTAACTGCAAAGACTGACTTGAACACCTTTGCTGGAAAGGCTTTTAATTTTGGACCTTTCACAGTCTATTGAATCAGAAATCCAACTTCTTACATCTTTCCCTGGATACTCTCTATGGGTAGAGAGAAATAAACAGGGGGATTAACTGAAATGTGAGTAATTTTCTGGCAGCTTTACTGAGTTGGCAGTTTGCAGTCTTTTGGGGATAACTTGTAAGACTTGAAGGCCGTGCCAGTCTCCCCCATTATAGAAGGAGAGGATCAAGGACATCCCTTCAATTCCTGAGCATCTTGTCCACAGAATAATAAAACAGAGCAGAAAAATATGGATCTCTAAATTCTAGGTTTCACCTTTTCACAGGACAATCATTTTATCACCATTTATTGAAGGAAGACAATTTTTTCTGTTAGATATATATTAAACTAAAAGATATGTGGAATTTTTTTCCTCTGCTGTGTTTTATCCATTCTTCTCTTAAACCCTAATTCTACAGTTAACCTGAGAGGATATTTGCACCTGCTGGAGATAGTAATTTAGAGAGCCAGCTGCATGCATGAGGGTAGATGCTTATATTTATCCAGAAATCCCAAATTGCAATAGTTAGGCCTATATGTGTAGATAACACAGGGACTGGGGATTTTTTCTGGTTTTGTTTGATTAAAACCTTGTAACTCATTGATACAAATATCCTTATCTTTTATGAAGAAAAGAATTTAAAAAAAGCTTGGCAAAGGTATAAGTATTATTGTAAAAATACAAGATTAAAAAAATATATGACATAGCTATAGAATATATAATTGTATCCATTTTTTCTTCCTCAGAATAATCTGATTAAAGTTTAATAATCCTCTGCAAGATAAACACCCATACATCCTTATATTTGCAATGCTAAAGAGGCTCCAAGTATCTAATGTAACAGCAAGATACATTTTTAACATTGCAAAAGCTTTGACTGGCTAACAATTTGCATAGGTCTTCCAGTAAGTGTTAAAGATATTTGCTAGAGGAATTAAGTTTAAAAAGAAAATTCATCTTTATGTATGCCTCAAGGATTAGATACTGATTCAGGCAAGATAAAACCATAGTGGAGACACAGCAGACAATCCTCAACTGTGTATCAGAACACTGAATAACTCTCCTTCCTCCACTGGAATGAGAAAAACAGAATAACTGACTACAGTATTCTTTGCTAGAAAGAAAGGAAGAACTGCAGATCTGTCTGAAAGCTACTAACAACATCATATAGTTTCTCCTAGATGAGGTAGGAAGGGAAGAAATTAAATGCAGAACTTGAATTTTTCCTAAAGATTCAGTAAATAAAGGATTAGAGGAAAAAACCTCATAGCATTCTTAAGAGCTACTGTAAAAAAATAAATCATGTACATTTACGATATAATGGTGTTCAATAAGCATTAAGTATATAGGAACATGAGATGGATGGCACTGAAAAAGACTGTAATTAATCCAATTGGATTCATTTTTTCAAAATGTGTGCAATTAAGAAAATCATTAGAAACAGCTATTTGCATACTGCAGAGGATAGAGATTATTTGTAGTCACAAATATATTATGTCAAATTTTAATTGCAGTTGCACACATGAAACCTAATTAAAAGGGCATTGTGTGGATTCAAAAGCAACTAAATAACTACAGCATTTTAAACTCTTATTCCACAAAAAGATCTAGACATTTTTTCAAGTAGCTTGTTGACAGGGATCTAAAACTTCCATTTTCCTCAGACAAATCTAAGTCCAAGATGTTTCTGTTTTCTTTTTACTGATTTTATTTAAATGTGGTTTACCATAAGATAAGGCCTATATTTTGTGACTTCTGTCTACCAGATCCCAATTTTTGAAGGACATGTATGAATGAAAACCAACAAAAGGACTGAAGCATTATTAGCAATTTTTCAAATTTATCAAAGGAAATTATCCACATTTATAATTCTTTTTTTTTCTGGGTAGAAAGGAAGAAGAGTCAATTAATACAACATGCTCTTCTGTTCATAGAGAACTTACTGTAGTCAGCTGAGACTTAACAGCATTGCAATTCTCTTGGCAAAGTTAATGATGAGAATACTAATGAATACTAAGATTTTCTTTTTACACCACAATTTTATGTATGAGAATTACTTTGGTCTTGACTTTACAAGGCTTTATTCATGTATGTAAGCACATATACATGTCCTGGCATATAAAGACTTTCCTGCAATTCCCTTGAAGGCTATATCTGGCAAACAAAACCCCATATCTGTGGAGTAAGTCTCCCCAGAACAGGTTCATAGGAAAGAATAGTTTTACTTTGATTTTCCTTGGCAAATATAAATCTCACATCTTAATCTTATGTGGAATTAATAGGTTCTTGTCCAGTGTCACATCGAACAAAGAAAAAAGTGAAGCTGAAGGTCTGCTCTTGACTCATCCTAACACCACAAGATGACTAGGAGTGACAGCAGTATGACATGGTGCAGTTAATTCATTGGCTATGAAGTAAGTCATGATTGTTACTCAAATGCTCATATCAACATATTGGGGAATTTATCATCTTCTGTGACAGAATCCTGTCAGTATGCTCTGGTCCAGCTGTCTTGCATCGAAATTTTTCTTCATGGAGATTATCTATTTTGGATTGCTGAGGATGTGATGCCACAGGCTAACCTCAAACTCTACGAGCAGCATGCGCAAGGTCAAATCAACCTCTGTGTGGCAATCTAGGACTATATAGCACTTAAATGTCTTTCAAACCTTGCCTTATGTTGGTGCCTTTTCCAGGATGAAATAAACACATCCTGTGAAATATCAGTGATTATGACCAACAATTACATACTTTTATGCAAACACAGAAGACATACATGTCTTGTCTGACTTCAGCATGCTTCCTTCTTCAGGCAGATGCTTATTTGCTGCAACACTGCATATTGTTGCAGATAAAAATCAAACTTTGCATTTGAAAAGGATACGTATTGCTGGCCCTCAGAGTCATATCGCACTTTGAAAGACAAAGTAAAACTCTTAAGAGCTGCATTTGCCACCAGTGAGGCTTTTGGATAAAGATGATTTGACATAACCCCTGAGCAAAACTGTGGAGAAGCAGAATACAATTGATGTTCACTAGGACAGTTATAGTGAAAGGGAAGCAAACATAGCTCTATTTGTTCATAAAATTTCAAGTTCAAATATTTCCTTGTAAAATAAGATTTATATATGGTGTTTGACTGTAAAGGACAGTGAAACATTTACAGAGCTTCTCTTAAGTGCCCTAATTTGCTACCTGAGTTGAGATCAGTGGGAATGTGTTTTTAGGGGAACACAACTTATTTGATTTTAGGCATAGTGTGCCTTTTTCTCAGGTATGAATTGTCTCGTGGGACACATGCTGATCAGTTTCTGCTGTCCCAGAGGACACTATGCCTGTCTACAAACCCTCTGCCAATCTTAATGAGCTGTGATAGAAACTGGACTGACCTGAAACTTCCTACCCTGGGTCTCAGCTTGGGCAATCATGACGACCCTGAGTGAATGCCAAGGCCAAGTTATTGTGCACCACCATATTATTTGGTGCAAAAACACCCACGAAGGACAATGTTCTGGACAGCAGGGATAGCATATACACAGTCACAGAGAAATGGTAGCTGGAGTTTACTACAGAATTCAGAATTGGAAATTAAGTAATCATTTTTCACAGGGAAACTGATTAATCACTTAAAAAAAATATCAAGAGAAAAGCTCCATTCTTCATTTCAGTGCTGGGTGCCTTCTGGAGAGTATACCTTAACCAAATAAAATTTATGATTTAAATGACTGCAAATTACTTGAACCCCTAGAGAACTTGAATGTAACAGTGACACAGAGGGTATCAGTGCCATTAGTACTTTTAGTTCTAAATTCAGAGTTTTCTTGAAGAAGTTACTGATTAGGCAAACAGGCTCTGAGAGTAAGACAAAAGGCAGAAGACATTATATACAAAATATTAAGCTTTTGTACGGACGAAGTGAAAAGCTAGTGTAAATAATAGAAATACAGTGCATTATTCTTTGTCACACCCCAACATGTCTTATTTTCACCAAACAATGGAATAACACTCTAAACACTCTAAATACCCCTGACATTCATTTTTTGTTTTCTAGGACTGCATGCTCCATTTACAAACAGTAAGACTTTAAAAGTTTAAATATTAACTAGAGCTGTCATATATTTAATGTCTGAGAGTAGACAGCTATGGATGTCAGGCAACTGAAGTTCATCTTTTCAGATGATTTTTAGGAACATTTTGGGTCTAATTTAAAAATTCTACACAGGTTCCTTAATTTCTCTTTGATGCCTTGGGAGAAAGACTTGTTCCTAATAAATCTACTGTAATAACCAAATGTTGGATGAACAAGTGTCTAGCTAGACACTGTAAGTGTCTAGTATAACACTAAGACAAACTGTTAATTGCGTTTTAATGATGCCTAAGTAGTCAATTGAAATTGAAATAAATTTTACATCTAAATGGCATCTTCTGAGTAAGAAGCACAAAAACTTTGAAATTTAGGTTAATGACACCATAATCACCAGAGAGAGAACTGGTCTCCAGAATTATAATATTCTCTCAGGAAATTTTTCAGAGTGAAATCTATTATTCAGTCATCTAATCTATGCATGTAAATTGCCATAAAATACTATCATACTCTGTAGTGTGTTTCAACTCCACGTGATTCCTGCTCAGGGAGCAGGTGGCCATGACACCTGGTGGACCATTAGTACCTACTGGCTGCAGCAGCTGACAATTTGAAACATTGTTCTTATTCATCTCTGAGGTAAGGGCATCCTTGCTAAATTAGCAATAAATTTGAATACATTCAAAAGTGCAAAATTAGAAATTTAGTATTTTAAGATATTTTTCAACTGAAAGAAATACCATGGATAACATTTTAATGGGAATCTGTCCTTTTATGATAATTTCTATCCAATTTTAATTTACTACTTTAAAGCTAATTGAAAACTCTGGTGAAACTCATTCGTACTGGTCACAGCACTCATGTGTTGATCACATGACCTCTGGTTTCATGTCAGGGGGAAAATCCTTGCTTTCCTACACCAGAACTACCATTGAACTGAAAGAGAATTTTGCCAAGGTGTTAACAGTGCTGAAAACCATTTCACTTTTCTTATGTATGTAAGAGAGAAACCCAAGTTCAGTATATGGTATTTTTCCTGTTTTGTAGAAAAAGGAATTGGCTCTGGGATCACTATTTTGAGTTTTTCTGGGGCTTTGGTTTTGTTTTTTGTTTGTGCTTGTTTAAAGGAAGTGACAAAGCCAGCATAAGTAAAGCTCTCCCAGACCTGGAATGTAATACAAAGGAGTGCTTCCCCTCTTTAGCCCATCCTTTAACTATCCTTTTGGGGGGCCCGGTTCTCTTGGGGTTCTATGTTCTAATCTAAACTAGCCATAGAAATCCTTACAAGGTGAAGTGCTTTACTCTCTCTGTTCCAGCAATTGCACTCGCTGTCTCTGCAGACCTTGTGAGGCAGTTTTACTATCATCATTAATGTAACGCAGCATACTATTCTCATTTGCATTAGCCAGATTAGTAATTTTGCAGCTACTGTACGCATGTGAAGGCTCTACTTTCAGAGGAAATTATGCATTGTTAAGTATTGGCAAAAAAGAATCTGACCTATTGAGACAAACTTCTCATTTAAATGACTTTCTGGACTGTTTCAACTTAATATTTTCCAAGGTTAAGACATGCAAATACATGACTACATTTTTTCACAAGGAACTGCTAATTCTTATTCCCTATTGATATCTTGGCACCCTAACTATCATAATTGAGTAGAATCTCATGTATATCTCTAACACAAAATGTTAATTTTTGCCATATTACAGTTCCTCTACAACTATATACATATGTAAAACAGCAATGTATATTGAACTTTCTCTCATAGTGAATTAAGAGGAATCTTAAAAGCCGTTGTAATTATTCCAAACTATCCCAAAATGAAAAGCTATGAAGACAGACAAACCTAAAGGAACAGGGGAAAAAATTAAAGATCTTCATGACATAGGTATATAACATATATTTAAGATAAATAGCGTATAGTTCAGATGAGATGAATAGCCATAGTCCCAAAGGAAAGATTCCTTTCCTTCCAGCAGAGGACATTTTGATTATAACTTATCCATAAAGAACCAAGGACAGACAGACATAGGAGAAAAAAAGGAAAGACAAGCAGAAAGCGTAGAGAAGTCTAATTGTGTGAGATTAGGCAGAAGTCTCTAGCAGATTACCTATGCACCTACTATTTCCAAACCCAAAACTTGGTAGGCACTCTCATATATGAAGAAGTCATATCATGTATGCAGTAGTATGTGTCAAGTCTTACATTATTTTAGGTAATTTAAGGAGCTAACATATGACAAAGTGAACATATTGGTCCTTTCAAAGTGACTTCAGTACTGTGGTACCTTCAGTCCTCAGAGCTGGAAGATAAATAGGGACTTCAAAAAAATAGGCTGCTGAAAATTCAATGATATTCTTTATGAATCATAGAATCATGAACGGTAATGACAGTCTCAAAGATGCTTTCTAGATTTAGTAAAAAAGCATATTAATATACTCTTCACATCCATACATTTCGAAATGACTAATAAGTCAAAAAAATGTATAGATAAGAAATACAGGGACAAGACTTATCAACTGCAATATCCCTGTGAATGTTATTGTGAGTTTCTTAATTGAATTTAAAATCTTTCTTCTCTCTCAGCTAGCACAATGACTGTTTCTCTATCTTTAATTGATAAATTGAGGTTGATTTAAATGGAACAAATTTGTACATTACATGTGTACATTGAAAGATTTTACATCAGGAGCTTGATAGGAAACCAGTGATTAAAAATATTCTACATATAAATGTAAAAAGAAGCTGAAACATTATCCCCAGATTCTTTGGAACACTAAAAGACTGAAAAAAACCTGAAAACCCCACAAATTTAGAAAATTGGGCTTTCAGAATCCAAATAAGACCACTAAAGTTAATTAGTATGGACGAAAAATAAAACTGTTTACAGAATGAATTTGCAAAGTCATGTTTAAGCACCATCTTTTTTCTCTGACACCCTCTAATTACACAGGAACCGTGATGCTGCCAAGAGGTTTCTTTTGTGTTTGTAGCTTTATTTTAATAGTTTGCCTTAGCTCCTGGCAGCTGCTATGAGTCAGTGTACTGGTTTTACAAGGAGGTCCACCAAAGACAGCATTAAATTATTATATAATTTGTGTGAACAAAAAGCTAGGTTGCCATTTGCTGGCAGGCAAAAAGAAAATGAAGCTGCTAGAGTTTATGGGGAGCCTCTGACTTCTGTAGACAGAAATAATCATGTGTTCAATAGATAATGCAAAAAAATCTTTTTTTTCCTTCTGAAAAAAATCTATGTAGTGAGTCATTAAATGCCTGCCTACGTTTTAAGAATTGCACAGAAGGCAAAAGGCACAGAATTAATGACAATCTGAAATAGAAAATGTCTCTTTCTCATAAACCTATGTTCTTTCACAAATGAAAAAATATTGTACAATTGAAAGACTCTAAATATCTTTCCCTATACTTTATATGCAGCTTTAAAAAATTCTACATTGGAAAAAGCCACACTAAGTGCTAAACTGTCGCAGTAGATGGTCTTGCTTCTTATTACATGTCTGCATAAAATCAACATAAAACCTGACATTTGAATCAAGTTTTAGCCAATGAAAGTCACATGAAAAAGATACTCACTTTTTCTTTAGTCTTCTGTCCTTTTCTGCTTGGGTTCCAAGCTTGCCTAATCCCAGAGATTCCTGAGCTGCTGCCTCTGTTTCCATATAACCTCCTGGAAAACAAAATAAACCAAACTTCACTGTATTTTCTCATAGCTCTTTCCCAGTTGTTTCCCTCTTCAACCCTGCAATCCTCCTCCCGCCTACCACCACCATCTATGTTTGTTTCCTTAAGCCATGACATCTGGTATTTTTGAAGAACACCTATCACCTATAGAAGTAAATTCTGGCAAGTGTTTACTACATGGAAAAGAGTAGAATTAGAGGGAAAAATTGTTTCTTCCTTCTGTTTAGCAAAAATGTATGAGAAGAGCACCCTGATCTTCTTTGCCTGTTTTTCTTTGCCTCCTAAGGCTCAGTGTCATGGTCCTAAGTAAGCAATGCCCTCACCATTTTTTAATCTTAGTTGGGAAATATACAAATGAATGTGCCTTCTGAAGAACTGTCTCATTATTATTGACATAATACAGCATCACTTAATGTCATAAAACTAAATATTTCATTTTGCTTTCATAGAGAGTCTTAGACTCTTTGATGTCATTATTGCTGCAAACTCCCAAGCCAGAGATGACACAAAGAATCTGTCAGAGAAGTAAAAAGCCTTCTAGGTCTCCCTGGAGTTGTCTCATAGGCATATAGTCACTGACAAAGGCACAGGAACGTGAATAAATTGCACACAGTGACAAGGGAAGCTTGTGGTAAGGGAGGACACCTGGACCAAAATAAAATCCTATTATAAACTAAAGACATGACTGGCATTGCATGACCCATGTTGATCATAGGATGTGTCCACTAACGTGACTTTCCTGGTGCAGAAGTGGAAAGATGCTCTGACTCTTTTATCTCTGCCTGGATTCAAGGAAGAAGGGACTATCTCATGGAGCTGCCAGTACAGTCTCCTGGCTCTGGCTCCGGCTCCATGTTTTTCTGTCATTTGCACATGTGTTTGTGCAGACAGAGGGACTGCAGCACTTCTTTGAAGGCTTTTTTCCTCCCCTGCTCAATTCAGGAAGTATGTAACTGGCACAAGAAGAAAGGCAGCAGTATGGTAAGTGCTGGTGCTTGACTCCATTTGGCAACAGTAACTTCTTATTTCTCAGATAACAGATAGTGAGAAATTGTAGAGTGAACACTGGCATAATTAAGAAAGTGCAGTATAAATTAAAAGATTTCCATTCTGGTTCATTAATTTTAACCATACAATAATGCGTGTTAAATAGTGAAATAGCATCACAGCCTTTCACAAGTCACATTTACATGCACCTCAATCAAGCAAGAACAGTCTACTGCTGTATCATGTTTAAGATAAGAAAAGCCTGGGTTTAAGTTGTCCTGTCAAAGCAGGTGTAAGTTTTAACACTGCTGCTCATCTGGACAGACTTTTTCTCCATGGAAGAGGAGACTACTGCAAGTCTCATGATGAGAATGATGCCTCCAATCAAAAATGCTGAAAACATGACTGTATACTTTGCTTTACTTCACCTGCCTTTCAAAGTTTTACAAAATATCTCATAAAATCTTAAGTAAGTTTTTAATTTAGCAAACCGCTGTAATATATCACACCTTTCTGAGAGAGCAGCTCGCAGTATGTCAGATAGAGATGGCATGTCTGCAGTGCAGTGCAATGAGGGACTATCCCAGACTGGAAAGTATTCTCAGCATAACGGACTTCACCACAAGACAAATATATCAGGCCCTTCAAATAACCCAGGGGACGTTGTACCGGCTGTGCTGATTGTGCCTGTCTGTATCTTAGGCATGCAGATGGCCACGAGAAATGTTTCTTAACAAGGTGACCTTTGCAAACACAAGACAGATCAACTCACCTGGGCAGGGCTAAAAATCCCTGTAATGTATTGGTTGGTTTAGGGACTAGAATATTTAAAATGTTACACGGGAAAAATTTGTGCCCACTGTGGTATTCCCTAAGTGAGAGAAGACTGGATAAGCTTAAAATCAATGAACTAACTAAATAAAAGGCACTCGTGCTCCCTGTAACATTTCTTTTCCTTCTCCAACAATTTAAAGAGATCTTGAAGAATCTAGACATCTTGACTCTTGCTTCCAAGAAAGATCTCCTAAGTCATGAATTTTCCTTTGAACAATAACATAAATGGTTAGCAGAGATGGAAAAGAAGTAAATTATAAAATAACAAAACTCCGGAAAGTTTAGCAGTTGAAAACTAATAATTTCAAAGTTTTGCAGAGAACACAGAAGTGATAGCCTGTCTCTGTTGAAGTTAGTGATAAAACTTTGGAGGTTCCAATATTGATTCTTAAATATGAGTATATATTACATGTGATTTTAGAGATATTATGGACTTAGTTACAGAAGTATTATGTGTACTTACAATGTGTAATATCACTGGGATCCTTCATATCCTCTGCACTGACATGAACTTTTAAAGTGCTCCTTTAAGCATAATCGTGTACATGTGCAAATATGCATATAAGAAAATGAATCAATGTTTCTTAGGCTCAATACTAAGTTTATTACCTCTTGAGTATTTGATGTGCTATTGAAGAAAATGTATTTTCCATATCCAAAAATATAAGCACTATGTATCTGTATAAATTAGAATGTTTAATTTAAGCAAGGAATTAAATGAGATTATTGATTTTGCATTATGAATTTGGGTTATGAAAACCATACAAATATACTGCAGTGCAGTAATGATAGGACTTACTATCTAGATTTCTGGGATATAGTATCTCACTATAAATAGAACTACTAATTATATAGCTGCACAGACAGTATTCCTGTCATGGAATTGATGCAAGTACTAATGTGAGTGCTATTTTTTAAATTTTGTTTCGTCTTTAAAGTACTGCCATTGAATGGAAACTACCACTCTTTTTTTTTTTTTTGTATTTTAAAAATTAAGGTGAGAAAAACTACTCTATAATTTATCGGCTCAACTTCATTTCAATTTCTAAAAATGTTTTGCTCCTACTTTTTGGTCAGTGTTAATTTTTAATTTTTATACATACTTGTAGTTTGCTTAATTAAAATATGCCTTATACTGCACTAATATCTGTTTGCAATTTCATGAGCTAGTGTTGGGAATTACAAATAGGCTTTATCCAATTATACATGTCTTATTAATCATTTTGGTATTATTAAGAAATTAATCTATTGCCAGATTACATTGCTCCTGAGACAATCTTTAAAGATTTTTTATTTTTGTTCCACATTGCAAGGAACTGCAGGGAAGACCAACATATTTATTACATCTTTGTCCTCTGTGTTCCCAAGTTACTGTGAAACCAGATTATTATGCATAATCCATCAGTATCAATAAAATTGGGTTTATGGATTGTAAATGTGAATTAATAATGCAGTCTAAAGTTATAAAATTCTCCATCAGTGCAGATGGTCACACGCAGGTGTATTTGAGAGATTCATTTAATAGATTCTGAAATACATTAAACTATGAAAAAGATTGAATAAATCAGTTTTAATCTTCCCATAGTGGGGAAAAAAAGAAAGGGAATTTAAATTGCGATTAGAAATTAGTTATTTTTCTCAAGAATACAAGATTCTCACAGACAAAGAGACGGGAGTATAAATGAAGAATGCTCAGTTATTTGATTATACCCTGATACTTTGACCTTAAAATTACCTTGTTTTATTTCATATGATTTTAGTGATGGGTTGATTAGTTGTGATAAAGACATGTTTTAATATGAATTTAGTTTTTTAATTTCAGTCTTATATATTGCTTAAGCTTTTACAGTTACTGCAAACTCTGAAAATTCTTTTACAGGTGTTATGTGGTCACCATGGCAGTAAAAATTTAGTGTCTCACAAATTCATACTATGCAACATCTTTATAGCTAGGAAAAAGCTAGCATTTCTGTTTTAGTGGCACATCTCTACCAATTTGATGCTTGCGTTGGCATGTGCAGACATGCTAATCTTAATTGAGCTAAATAAGATAGCCTAGCAATATCGACTGCAGCTAAGGATGTATTTGCCCATCTGGGTTTGCAGACTATGAGCTTGTGCTGAAAACTTACTTCACCTTGCATTGCTTATGCTACCTAAGCTGGTTAGACAAAGTTATGCTATGGGTTTTTTTTGCATGTGGTATAGATGTATCCTATACAACATCACAGAGGAAAATTTTTGCCAGGAATGAATTTGACTAAGGTCTTGGCAAGGGAAGAGGGCAGAAGTAGGAAGAAAACAGTGTTGCTGTGAGCAGCACAGAGTCTGGTGAGGACACCAGGGATAGACAGTAGCAGACATCTATTGACACACTAAAATCCAAAAAGCAACTATGCTTACTTGCAAGGACCTTCCATGTCATGTAGTTACACCCCTTATAGTGGTTTATTACTTACTACTTTCTCACCTCCTCTTTATTTTGGTATTTGAGAATATGCTGTTAGCACTTTTACCCTAAATTCAAGAGATTATTGAAGCAGTAGGTTCAGTGAAGAGGATGACTCTAGTAATTTGTGCCAGAAGTCTCCTTTCATTTGTGTTATAGTCATAGCAAACTCCTGACAAATAAAATTGCTGATAGCAATGAAGTTTAACGGAAAGGTTATGACAGGCTAAAGAGAAAAATATGCAAATTGGAAAAGTGAAAAGAAGTAAAATTAAAAATGGGAAAATGATTGTGAAATGGTGATTTTAGTTTGTTACCACTAATTCCTTACTGAGCTGTCCAAGTCGAGCCTTCTCTTTTTTACCGAACAAACGTCCTATCGAAGACTTGATTCCTTTCTTCTTGGGAGCTTTGTGCAGGGAGTCCTGGCTGCTGTTGACACTGCCAAGACCAATGCTTTCTGGTTCCAATGAAGCAGGCAAACTACTACAAAATGATAATAAAGAAATGAAATAGATAATACGTCAAAATTTGCAGGTAATTTTTTATTTTCTTTTGAGCACCTCTGCAAACAAACTGATTATAGTTCAGTAATAATCTCCCCACAAGTTAAACAATCACATCTTCTTCTTCAAATGATTCAAAAACATGAAGAAATCAAGTTATTTTGGAATAGTTTAACAACAAGAAAAGAATACTACACAGTAAAACTGTGAAGTATCAATTTATGTTACAAACATCGTACCTTCTGGCATCATTGTGGTATGAAGAAGGAAGGGTATGAGTCATTCTGATAGCTCTCGGTGTTGGAGGAGGAGAAGTTTCACATTTGATTGTGGCTTTATCTTCACGCCCATCTTCTTCAACTACTGCAATCTGGGGGAGAGAGACTCCATTGAGAGCTTTTCAAGAAAATTTCAACACATGCTGCACAAATTTGTCAAGTGAACTGAAGCCTGTATGAATTCAAGTGCAATTTTTTGAGCAAATGTTAAGGATTCTTATTTTTGAAAGAGCAATTGCCTAAATATGGCATGTATGTATTTGAAAGAAAAGATGTAACACTTGGAGAAGAAATTAATTCCTTTTATGCCAAACAGGTTGATCCAGTAAAGGTCTAAGCATTAAAATAACCTTATACATGAGTGAGCCTCTTGCATTAAACAGAATTATTCATGTAAACAAAGTTTCTCAGGGATGTAAGGGAGAAGGCAAATACAGACATAAACAGGACCACTTTCTCCATAGCTTGTTAAGAGAACAGTTAAAATGCTTGAAAACAAATGCTAACAAAAAGCAGTTTTGTCAGAGTGTATAATGATTTATCCTAAGTACTATCTCCTCTCATGTAAAGATAAATGCCACATTCAGTGCCAGTTCTGTAAACAACTTCATGTTGCTGCAGAAGATTTCAAGCAATACGACTCCAGTTTCTCCAGCAACAAAAATGGCCAAAATACATTTGAAGGTAATTCTTTTGTGTCCACACTTTGTTTTTATCTGTATTCCTTTAAGTTTGTGCTGTAGGGGGCTACTACTCCAAGGTATCACTGGTGGGCCTTGATTCTATGGCTTAACTGTGACCTTTGCAAGACTTTCCAGATATAATTAAAATGATTACATTCAGGAATTGAACGAAGAGGCAGTGGCTGGCAAGGAACCCAGTTATCTAAATACAAGAGGAATATGATAAACGTGTTCTCCCAAGCTTTAAAAAAACCACAGTATCATACCTTTCTCCGATGTTTCCTTAGGTCGCTTGGCTTAGATTAGTAACAAAAGCAGGAGTAACCAAAAAAAAAAAAATTAAAATATTAATACATCTTGTTTTAGCATAAAAAAATGCCACACATTTGTTCTTCTCACATTCAGAATTGGGAAGTGGCGATTTCATGAATTTAATGCTATTAATATTACATAATAATTATACAGTTGGTATCATAACAGAACATAAGCCCTCAAAAAGCGGTTATCTTATGAGTATGAACAGGCTTCCTCCAGAGGAGGTTGATGTCCCAAGCTTTTCAGTGTTTAAAAGGTATTTGGACAATGCCCTTAATAACATGCTTTAACTTTTGGTCAGCTCTGAAGTGGTCAGACAGTTGGACCAGATGGCTGTTGTAGGTCCCTTCCAACTGAGGTATTCTATTCTATTCTATTCTATTCTATTCTATTCTATTCTATTCTATTCTATTCTATTCTATTCTATTCTATTCTATTCTATTCTATTCTATTCTAGGAAAGCAGTTGTTTTTAATAAAGTTACAATTCCCTTCCTCTTCAGAACATGGTAAGCTTAGGTTAGCACTTTTTATTTTTGGAGTTTCATATAAATCCTTCTACTATCTCCAACTCAGAGAGGTTTGTTTTTTTTTAGTTTTATCTAGTATTACAATCGTATTGATATCTCACCAAGTGTAAACACAAAATACCACAAACAGATACCATGCCTGAAAAATGGGTATTTCTCTCCTGTTATCCCATCTTAATATGACTGGTACTTTCAGTCAATGGATACAAATTCACACATCTTCTATACTGCAGCATTGTTTGGTAGTAGAAGCCTGCTAGAATGTGTCTTGTTCAAGTCGTTTTTCATTTTTATTTTTAGTACATGTCTCATTCATTCAAGCAAAGCTGAAGAAACTCTGCAGAATTTATTTACAGCATGGATTCAGGCCGTGGAATCGCATGCAGTACTGCTCCTCCAGCCAATGCCTACAGGATCATTTGGCAATTTGGGCTCTAGACATCAGACATGTACAGAGCTCTTCCCAACTTGAAGTTTCAACTTAGATGATTCCTGATAGCCTGTTCTGTCTGTCCCCAGCCAATAAGGAGGAGGAGATATTCAACACTGAACTCCTGCTGAAACAGTGCAGGGCAGAAGTACCCTGAAATGGTTGATGAGGGTGACCACAGTCATGGGCTGTGCTGCTGAGCATGCAATAAGGTGCTACTTCTGGAGCTTATGATATGTCAAGAGTTCAATTACAGCTCATACAGACACATCCATCTGAGCTTTAGCACAGCAATTGCTGGATGCCAGTGAGGCCATGGCAACCTGAAGTGCAGAGGCTATGCTGTCATTTTGTATTTGAATCTGATGAACCTACTGACCCAAAGCTGCTGTGTCCAAATGAAGGCAACCAGGCAGTGTAGGTGTCTGCTGGAGGGTCAGTTTAACCACTGCCATTTATCTGTAGCCAGATTGCTTAAACAGCTGGTGAAATGGAGCTGAAACACATATTTGAGAAGGTGCTGTTCTGGAGAAATGGGTGGCACCACGGCAGCCCGCACACCCAGCTCCTCCACAATGGTCTGTGCCAATAACATTTTAATTCCTGCTGTTCAGGAACTGGGGGCAGCAAAGGATCAGTGCCACAGTCTGGCACAACTGCCAGCCCTGACCTTCTCTTGCAGTAAGAAACCTTTGTCTTTAGTTCCCAAGAAGGCAGCAAATATGATTCTAAACTGGAAGGGGTAGAGGAGGATACGAATAGTTGTCAGTTCCCAGGAAAAGGGAGTACTCAGCTAGATGATGGTAGACCAAAGTCCCTCCTCTCAGCCGAGCAGAATGAACACCCAGGCTCCACTCCCAGTTGTTCTTAGCAACCTTAGTGACATTCAGATTATTAGAGAAATAGGAAATAAAAGATGGGGTTACACATACCCTATTCTCCTCCCTGAACGTGGAGATCAGCAGAGTGGGCAGCTTTGATTCTCTCCTAGTGCTTAAAGGGATGAATTCAAGCAGGCTTTAAAATGGTTTGTAGCCCACATTGAACGCTGCATGTTATCAATACTCTTATCAATCCCTACTCTTATCAATATCGGAGTTGTACACCTTGAATATGTTAAAACATACTGCCTCCCTGTACTTGACTGTTGCTCTGTTTATTTTGCCTAGGACCAAAATTAATTTTTTTTGCAAATCCCTTTTCATGTCAAACCAGACATTTCAGACTATGTCTTCAAAGGAACAGTAATGTTAGAAATGCTTTGCATGATAATTTGATGGCTTGCTATCTATTTATGTGTGCTGCTTGTAATGTTGAAATGTATCAGTTAAATGAATTATTGAAAAAAAAAAGTACTTCAAGTGCTTGATATACTGTCATGAAGAATACATAATAAAATGCTGCAAGTACAAAAGAGTATATCAAATACAGAAATATATTCAAATTATCATATATAGGAAGTAGTAGAAGGTTTTAATGTCTTTAGACATTTTTTTGAGGTTTAAACACCAATAATTACATGGTAGTCTGTGGGACAACTGTATCACCACAGAGCTTTTCATTAGAAAACACTTTTTACATATAAATCAAATACAGTAATTCCAATGATCAATTCTGTTTCTTATTAATTCCACTGCCTGTGTGCTGAAGGTCCTTGATCCTCAGATCATTATGTCCCTGGTAGGTCATGCAAGGTTCAAAAACACAATAGCAAAACCCCAAACCACCCAAATTTCCATATTCTAAGGAATTTGCTATCTGTATGTATGATGAAGACGTGAATAAAGAATTAGAGAGATAAGCCATGCATACAGTGAAAAGATAAGTGTTTAATACTAGTAATATCACACCTAAAATTGACATCACAAAGTTGCTTACCAGAGTCATAACCCCCATTCTGTCCATCTCCCTGGCTGGACTGCGAGGGGTGAGTTTAGGAGTTGAGTGTCCACTGGGAGGAGATGAACTTGCAAGTGACGATGCCGTCACTGAGCCAGTAATGGATGTACCTTGGTGGACTCTGGCTAGATTTAAGCCTTCCAGACTCACGCTGGCCACTCTGTTCTCTATCTCTTCGGCACGCAGTTCTGTCGACTCTTTCTCTTCTTGGATTAACCTTATTAAATAAAAGAAGAACATGGTTCTATATTTTTCTGCATACCCCAAAAGCAAAAATGAAATCTGTTTCCTTCCAAATGAGAGAAAGTAAACCAGTGATGAATATACTAGATCAAATCCAAAATAACATTGAAATGAGGTCTCTTTTTAATCACCAGAATTATAACATTCTTTTTCTTAATTCCTCCATCCTCAAAAATTGTTTGAAGAATCTGCCCAACAACAAGATGTGACATATGACATTCCAGGAAGACTGGTTTCTTCCTTTGCAAAGGAGACAGCATAGGGGAGGGAGAGTTAACGATATGATTTACCATAGGAGGCTAATTCCAGTCTTAAATTGGCTTCATCTGATTTTCTGTTTCTAAAGCATGAACATAAATTTTAAGTCAAATGAAATTGGGCCTATAAGAAGGGAATCGCTAAGATAATCCATATTAATAAAACAAGAGAACTTGAAAAACAACTTGTCTGTTTTAACCCTACAAATTGATGAAAAAATGACAGTTGTTTCTAAAGCATTGAGTTTTTAAGTGAATTTCATTAAAATCGCTCTCTTGTTAATAAAAAAATATAAGCTTCTTAAAACTATATAGCCTCAATAAGATGCTTCCACTGGGTTCTTTATTTTATGTTTTTAATTGTGATTGTACCTAGAATGATCAAATGTGTTTAAAATAAAACATTTGTTTATAAGTATTTTGCCCATAAACCATGTTAGGAGGAGCCTTTTCTTTTGTGAAGAGGAGGAAGAAGTATGAAGGGTCATCGGTAAATGAGAGAATACAAATTTGGGGAGGCTGAAATTGTGAACTAGGTTTTTCTGAGTGAAATGAAGAAAGTATGATAAATGAAATGATAATACATTGAAAATAGAAACCTACAAATTCATGTGTTGTGATAAATCTCCTTCCCTAATATCCATTTCAAAATTTCTATAAAAACTGTATAGCTCCTTTTGAAATGAGGCATGGCAGGAACATAAAGGCAAATAATAATTTGAAAGGGAATTTCTTTAATTTTAGTAATCTAAATTCTGAATCATCTTGTATAATAAAACAAATCTAAGGCAAAATACATTTTGGATCTCTTTTGATATCTCCAGTCATTTGATAAACCCTTACAGTATCTGTCAAGGAAAAAAACACAACAAAACAAGAAAAAGGGGAAATGCAGTACAGTTTATAAGTATGTTAAGTAAAACAGGGATCTAACTAAGGATGGCACAAATAATATCCCACTATCTCACCTGTAGGTACAATTTCTTGTGAAAACCTTTTACTGTATTACATAATTACTTGTTAAATTGCCAAAATACTAGCATTTTTTAAAACAAATACATTTTTTGCATCTACAGCTCCCTGAACTCAGCACAGTGCTGACTTCTTTGTAATAATAGAAAATATAGATAAGATTGTCTCTTTTACATATACTGTTTTAAGGAGATTTACCCTCCCAACAACAAAATTTCTTTTTCAGTCCCTATCTTGACAGCTGTAGTAAATAGCAGAGTAATCCTATCTGAATGAAGAAATTCTGGGAGTAGTGAAAATGCAAAACTGTAGATCTAGAAATCTTCCCTGTGAACAGAATTTATTCAGATTCAATATATTCTAATAGAGTTCTCCCTTTACAAGTTACCTTGCTCAGAGAATAACTGAGATCTGGCAAAAGTTAATCTGGTTTTCACTGTATTTCTAACCACAGTCTTTCCGTCTATAGTATTACCAGAAGGTCAGTAATACATTTACATTCATCTCCTTCTAGAGAAATAGCTGCTGATAACAGCATGTTTTTCATACACCAAGATTTTAAATATTACCTTTCCTGAAAGACATGTAAGAATGCTTTAAGCCTAAAATATGGCTTCATTTATAAACTCAATTAAAATACATCATTGGCTTCTCTATCACTCCATTAAACCTGCATAGAAATTATTAAGATACATACAATTCACCACCTCTTTCCAAGCACTTTAACCCAACTTGGAGCATGAAAAGTAAAGTCAAACCCATGTCTTAGAAGACATGTCTTAGAAAACCCGGCTTATATGAAAGGTTGCATAGGACTAATTATCAGAAGAAAGCATGAAGAGCACTGAAATAAAACATTTCTGATAGGACGTCATTAATGAGTAAGAGGAGTCATGGAGAACAGTGAAAAAGACTTTGAAAAGAGGACTATGAATAGGTTTCTGTCAAATCTGCCATGTGTTGGCCTTCTCTAACATCTCTTTAATTGCCCAACAGTTCTTCACTATGAAAGACATTTCTATGTCTCAGAAATGAAGAAGCCGTTGTTACCTTCACACAATCAATACTCTCATATGAAAAGCAGACAGATTATCAATCGTTTAAATGTACAAGCGGTTTCCTAATTGTTATGAATGATACCTGAACTCATGCACTAAAGAAAGCTTGAAGCTGTAATCATAAGTGCATCACATCACAGCCAGTTCGGGCTACATACCTGATCTCTTTATTGATTGCATCAAGCTGCTCCTGAAGCATCATGGCCAGAGTCTGGGCATCAGAATGGCCGCTTGGTGACAGGAGGTCCATGGAGCTGAAAAGTGTTTCTCTATCATCATCATCGATGTCAGACATTTCAGTGTCACTTTCAAATGGATGGCTGCTCAAAACGCCAATCTGCTGAGTCCTATTCCACTCATGATCCCCAAGAGATTTTACCTGAGCAGGAATGAGGGTGTATATGGCTTATTCCATGGAAAAAAACTGCAAAGTTGAACTTCTATAAAATGGGAAAGGAAAGCAACTAATATTTAAGAAAACTTATTCAAGGATTAATTCTCCATTAATACTTTAAATATTACTGCAAATGATGTAACATATTTCCACATAATTTCTAATGCATAATTTCTAATCAGGAAAATTTACACAAAAAGATACCTAGAAAAGACAGACAGTCGAGTATGCTTAAACTTTGATGTCTGAACTCCAACTGTTTCTGCCTTCATTTTAGTACAACAGTAATCTTGTCTGAGTGTGTATAGAAAAAACCCTGCTAGTTGGGTTTGGATTTTTTTGTTTGGTGGTTGTTGGTTTGTTGTTGTTCTGGAAATATAAAAACTGTAAGCTTAACAGATTGGAATATATTCTTTTATCAGGGAATATATGAGAAGAAATTGGGGATTAACCTTTGGTTCATCTCTGCGTATGCCCATCCGGCCTCTTCTAGGTCGCCTTATCACTTTAGTTGACCGATAATCAGCCTGGCTATCAACCAGTGAGCCCACAGAATACCTCAGTTCTGCTGATGTGTCAAGGTGAGGCCTATAAGAAGAGACACAGAAGTAGACTGAGAGTGCAATAGTAATAATAGTAACAAAAACAATCCAACGACCTTCAGTCTAGAAACCCAGATATTTTTTCTTTTAAACAAATAATTTATGTATCCCAGAATAAATGACATAAAAAATTCACTTAAAAGTGAAAACTTGAAATCATATCACGAGGAAATTAAGGAAGAAAACAAAAAAAAAATACCTTTGAATTTTCCAAATGTATAATAACAACTATCATCCAAAACTTTAACATGAAAAACCAAGCAGATTTCAGAACAATATATTAACTGAACTGGCTGCTGAATGTATTATCCTGTATATTTTCCTTCCATTGTTTTCCTGAATATATAAGCCTGAGGTTACTGTAAGCACATTACATGCTCATGACTAAGGATATCTATAACACTTTCCTACTGTAAGTGGGTGATCCACATTATGAATATATTAGTGAACTATCCTGTGTTATATAACATTGGTTATGAATGATTCATGTTTAATTGATGATACTTTTGAGAGTTTTAACCCCCAGTTTTTCCTGTACTCTTGGTAAATCTTGTGGTAAATAGTGGAGGGACATATACATGTTGAATTCTGCATATTTTTCTTGGTTGCAGACAATGGTCCTTGATCAAATAGCAGTAGTGAAAGTTCCCTGCATGATGCAATAGAAGCTTCCTGCTCATGGGTTGTGTCACCAAGTCAGAAGACCAAAGGCTCCATGCCCCACTTAAGCATTCAGACACAGCAGTGAAGACCTGAGCAATTTATATTTCTTAACACATAAGCAATTTCTACATAAAACTATATGAATAGCATGATTATAGTAGAAAAATGAAATTTAACAAATACTCTACTGATAAGACAACTAAATATGCATTTTTTTATAGCAACTCCTAAAAAATTTCTGACTTTATATTATCTATGGGAGCATAAAATGAGAGTTTGATGTTGTACTTATGTTGTTTGAATCTTTTTTTTATACTTGGGAAAAATGCTTACAATCACCTACAGACAACTTATAGGGTTCACAGCAATGTTAATAACTAGTTATGGGAAAAAGAATAGGCATAAGTTTTGTTGTTAAACAATTCTCTCACTTTGAAAAGAAAACCGTTCAAGAAAATGATGGCTTTAATATTATACATAGAAAAGCTAAGAAAGAGAATGTCTGCTATCCAAAATGAATAGGAAAGAGTACAGAAAACCACATATATCTATGCTGAAAACTGCAGGCTGTAAGCGTGACTGTTTTCCTGAGCTCTAGTTCTGTGTTTGTTTCTAAACACAGAGATTCACTTTTCCCTTGAGAAAAGATTAATTTGAATTAAAACACGCTCTTACTTGGAAGACTGAAATTTCAAACATCACTTTAATAAAGTTAAAGTCAAGATAAAATATTGCAATTGTGGTGACAGCTTATTGATGGATGGGAAATGCAAAAAGATCTGGAAAAACATGAAAGCCTCTACTACAAGCTAGTTTGACAGAGTGGAATGAAGAAATGTAATGACTGTCTGGCATTGTAAGTATTGTGACAAATCTAAAATAATAATGGAAGCATTTCAAGCATGAATAGAGTTTGTTTAATAAAAAATAAATACATGTCCTTTTCTGAGCAACCATTAGTTTATATTCTCTTACGCTTCCCATCATGCCCAATAGGAACTTCCATAATGTTAGAAAAACTATGATTTTACCCTTTAAAAAGTTCTCTAAAATGCATTTTTTTCATTATACCAATAAGAAAACTTGACAACAGTTGGCCTACAAATCTCCTAAGCCCTCCATCTACAACACCAGACAATAATCTTTTGGGGTTTTGTATGTTTAATTTGTCTGTATGTTTCTCATTTGTTATACAGTAAACCATTTAGGGTAATGACTATTTTTTTTGTTTCTGTGTTTGTACTGTATTTACTATAACAGAACTTTGATAATTTATAATACTTGGTAGTTGTGCAGCAAGTTGGCAGGAAAAAAGAAACAACCCTGGTTCCAGTCACTGGCAGTGAATTCCTATCTATTGACCAGCTTCATTATTCTGCTGAAAGAAAAAACTCCTGCAAATACAGAACTGAATATGGGCTGAGAATAAGTATTTAATGCTGATAGCTCCTTATTCCTCAGAGGGGTGGTAGCTTCATGAGGTGACATCATGGAAAGGGAAATATACTGTTTTAGGGGAACATTTAGACATCTTATCAAGTTCAAACAGTCACACACTCCCAAAGGAGCAAAAATGTGAACAGTTACAAGCATCACATTCTGAATTTCAGCAATTTACACTTTGCCATGTGTAGAAAAATATTATTCCATGAGATAATAAAAGGTCAGGGGAGAAACCATGTCCAGGTACTGAGCAAGATGTCTGACAAAACAATGGGCAGACAATATCTAATGCAATCAAAAAAACTATCCAAGAAGAATAACTTTAGAGGATTATAGTGCTCTGAATTCGGTCTTGGTCCATGAGCTATGACTGTCAGGTTTTAAAAGTTAACATGTTGCTTGTTATGAAAACAGGATATGGAACACAATTATCAATAAAGTAATTTTATTTTGAGGGATACTTTTAGGTAAGAAGGACTGTCTGTCTAGAATTATAAATTCATTTCAGCCATTGGTAGCTACTTCTATGATACCTGTCTCACTATTGTTCCCATATTGCTTTTCTGCCAGAGGCATAATGTTTAATGTCCTGTTACAATATGTTCAGAATACTACTTTCATCTTTTTAGCTGAAGATTGGTGGTCTTCACAGATCTTCGCACACTAAGCAAAGCTGAGTTATTTCTTGTTAATAAAAAATAATTATTAGATCTACTTGACAGGATAAATAAATATGATCAGAAATACGCTGATTGGTTTCAGCATTAAAGACAACGGTATTGATTTCATTATTAAGCTCTCATGGGAAAAAAATGGGTATTTGAATATACTTTTGAAAACATTCCACAATTAAAAAAAAAATTCCATTTTCCTTAATCTCAGTAATATTTCAGTGTATACACACTGCTATAAGGCCCCATTTATCTAAGACAGAGGTGAAAAGCACCAGTAGTAATCACTGCACAGTTTTTAAATTTTCAAAGAAATATATGATATTTTTATGCATCATCTAAACACATCCCTGTTGTAAAGACTTGACACTTACATTTATGTTCTATTTCAACTTAAAGAGAGGAAAAAATTGTCATTAAATATTACCTTGACAATGTGGGTTCGATTAAAGAACCGGCCCTCAACTTCATTTGATCCAGTTCTGCTCTCAGTTTCTCAATTTCTTCAGCAAGTCTTTCCTGGAAATGAGGATAGTAGTACATACTTACTTGTGATACAAAATGCATTTTGTTTATGAGATACTGCTCTTGTAAAGCTAAACAAGTAAGATAAGATACACTGACTATAATAAGAAAAGGCACTGAACTCATTCAAACCTCATTGCTGATAAGACATAAGCATCAAGAGAAGCTTGCATGGTACTCTACTGTTTTCCACTAGCTGGAATTGATGGCAGCACAGGTTGGTACTTGAAACTTATTTTTTCCTTCTTATACAGCTAGGGTGAGGAAAAGAAGAAGCAACACTGATTTGGGCACACCCTTAGTGTGCAACACGTCATTTGCCCTTCAGAGTCAGAGATTGTGTCCTGGCCTTTTACTAATAGAGACACAGAATTAAAGACAACTACATTTTATGTTTCTTGTTGAACTACAGCTTTAAAGCTTATCCCTGGTAGTTGATGAACCTCCAGTATGAGGTGCTGCTGGTGAAAACTGACAGAGTGCCACAAAAATTGGATTTTTGGAACCAACTAACAAAAACTATTGCCAACAACCACTATGGAAAAAAGAGCTATTCACAAATTGTACAAATAATGATAGTCTACTAATAAAATCAAAAGACATTAAAGAATTTTAAAGTAAACTAAGAGAGAACATGGGATTAAAAAGTAACACATTTTATTACATTTATTACAGCATTTTTACACTATTTCTTGGTTGAATAGAGTTACTGAGATGACTTGGTGGTTACTCCACTTGTATTATTTGCTAGTTATTTAGAGATTATTAATATCTGGTGTTACATCCACCTATCTGAAATTCCTTCATTGGTTTCATCATCAAAGTGGAACAAATAAAGCATTCAAAGTGGGAACTTGGAAGCTCTGGAGTCAGACAGATGTTGTTATGTATGAAGAGAATTCATCTCCAGTTGAACAGAGCAGTAGCAGAGGTGTTCTATTTATTTCATTTCCTACCCTTAAGCAAGAATCAATAAATATAATAAATAAAAATATCTTTGCAAAAATAGCTGAGATAAAAATGAAGATTTTTATATCAGATTTTTCATCTTTGTCAAGAGTTGATATGTATATTGAAGTCAGAAGCCAGACTGAAAAAGAATTAGCCACTGTATTCTCTTTCATTTTAACACTTTTAAAATAATAAAGTTATGCAGTAGATAACATTGGCAAAATACCTTATTTATGCAAACAAAATTGGTATCCTTAATTCAGGTTTAGATTCTCTGGTAGAAAAATGATAGAAACTTTTATTTCAATTAATACAGTTTTAGAATGTCCTTTTTGTCACCCAACTTGATGGTGAAATATGATCCTAATTTTGCAACAGTTGAATCACCTTATATACATATACTTAGGTAGTACAGCACAGAAATTTTATTTGTTTAGAATGCCCTAAACCTCCTTTTTGAGACTTTAATCTCTCTGCTTTCCCATAGCTTATCTGAATGTAGAAGAAAATAATTTATTTGAAAAGATACATCTTTTGTTATTTTTCCCCAAGTTCTTGATTTTGGATGTCGTGATAATTATATTAGTATCAAATGGAGCTATGCTTTTTAAATTCTGTACAATCTCTTTCAAATGGATTTGATACATTGCAAAAACACTTCTGTGAATCTGAAGGCAGATATAGTTGTGTATCCTACTGTGCTCAAGGCAAGTATAACTTCAAAACAAAATCTGAATATTTGGGATTGGAATAAGTAGTTATAATTAATTTGACTGATTCACTAAACAGTATTAGGGATTAATTTGCAATGACCTAAAAAAGCCTATATAATTTCAGCTATATTTAGCATAATGCCACTGCACCTGTTAAGAAGAGTTGCATCAAATCAAGAAATTGCATTCTTCAATATGAAAGTATAACCAGTTATGCGTACATTTCTCTTAAACAAGACTTTTTCAAAATTAAAACTAATAGAACAAAAATTCCAGAGCCAGTAAAATCAATATGAATTTTGGTACTGAATTCCTGAGGCTAAGATCTCAACCATAAACTTAGCTCAGAACAACTGTTAGAGATCCTCAAAGGCTGGTTAAGACATCTGGGTGATTAAAAGAATTATCATTGATGCTAGGAAGATTTTACATGCTAGTTGGATAATTAATATACCACATAACATATTTGCAAACAATAAATATATAACTTTTGATAAAACCAGATAAAATCACCGTAATTCTTAGTACCTTGTCATGTAAAGACTCTTCCAGATTTTTCCTGAAACTTTCCGATTCTTGAATCAAAACATTCTAGGAATAAAAAGAAAAAATAAAAAAAAAAAAAGAGAGAAAGAAATTAGAGATATATAAAATGCCAGCTATCATCAAAATGTAGCCTCCATGTACAAGTTACCAAAGTTCATACTTGCTGGACTTCAAAATTGAAATCCTTTAATGCTTCAGTTGAGTATGTATTTAATTTAAAACACTGGAAATAATCCAAACATATAGGACCATGTTCTATCAAGAACAGCAAAACCTTTGCATTTCCCTTGAACCAAGCAACTGTCACACTCTTACACAACTATTTCTCCCAGGTTCTTCTTTTGTCAGCCCATTTCTTGCTTTGTAAGACATTTTGCTTCAGTGATATAATCCAGAAGTACATCCTCTGGGAGGTTCCAAAATGTCCTTCTGAAAGGCACTGAAAGATTTCCTTCAGTTCAAAGTGAAGGGGAATAAGTAGAAGAGGGAGGCCTAAAGGAGGAATGTAAAACTCATGTGATTTGAGTTTTGCAGGACCATTGTGTCTCAAATCACAGAAAACCTGTAAATATTGTTCCCTCTCCAAGGGCAGATGCTCCTTCTCCTGTGGTGACATCATTTAACTCTTCCCAGAGGAAGTGAGGTAAAATCAGCAAGTTAAAATACAGGAATGACAGCACATTCAAAATGTAGCCATTCCTTGGTTCTTGTCCACTTTCTCTCACTGCCTCATACTGAGTTGTGCACTGGTTCTTTACAAGCTCTTCAACAGAATCACCACTGATAAAACAGGGACTCATAACATTCAGCACATCCAGTTCACACTAGTTCTGGAAAAATTCTTGAGCGGGCTCTTGAATTAAATGTTGAATGAGTAAGTTAGACCATATTTGTGACTATATTTGGTAACACAAAATCAGCATGATGCCTCTGTCATGATAAAAGGAGAACAGGTTTCACACAGGAGAATCTTTATCAAGCTGAACTTTACACTGCTGTTAGCAATGTACCTTTTCTTCAAGTGCTGCCATTCTCTCTTTTAAGTGTAGCTGCAGACGCTCATTGGATTCTGTCAAAAGTCTGTCTACAGTATCCGATAATCTTTTGTTGTGTTCCTCATTCATTTTTTCTCTTTGCCTTGCCTTTAATGTAGAACAGAAAAGACAGTTAACCAGTACAGACATGTATCATTAAAAAATAAGAAAATTATGGTAACTGCATCCACTTAAAGAAATTCCACAGGAAATGTAATTAAAGTTATTGATTAACGTACATTCATTTTTGTATCAGCAGAATACTTTGAAAGCTACAACTAGCTGTAAACTAGTATATCAAGAGTCAAGTAAAGTGGGAAGATGCTGCCATCACTGCTAAAATAAAACATTTTCCAGTAGATAGGTTTGTGTGCTGGAGTGCATAATGTAGTACTATATTTACAAATTAAAAGAAGAAAAATGCACAGAAGTTGTCTGCAATACACATACTCTTTGAAGCTCCTGATTCTTCTCTTCAAGTTGAGCTTCTAAGTGTCTCATACGTTCCTCAATGTTGCCATGTCTTTCTTCTGCCTGTAAAAAAATAGAAAGACTCTTTCTGTAATTTAAGTGGCTTTGTAAGTCTTCACCTCAGTAAAGTTTAAACAAAACATAAAGCAAGCTACTACTAACTGCAAACTTAGTTTTCCAAAAAGAAACTTTATTTAAACAGGCAGCTGAACAGCATTGCTTGAAATGTGTCAGCTACAAAGGCCTGTTACATCCAAGCATCAGCAAAACATTGGAGTTATTTATGAGCAATGAAATCAGCCAAATGTAACATGCAGACTGTGCATGGTTTGAACACAAACCTGCCATCATAAAATTGTAAGCTCCTGAAGCACTGAACTGCACGATGGTTGATTATCAATAAAAAAATAATAAAATAAGTTAAAGAAAAGGAAAACAAATCAGATGGATTCTATTTAGCAATAGAAAGTAAAGTCCAGTAGGACTACCTTCCTACGTATGGAGATCATTTCTTGTAGTTTAGCTTCCATAACATATTGATAATCATCAGATGAGGTAGAAGAAGTTGGATCAGACTAACAAGTCAAGGAAAAGGAGAGGGACAAAATTGAAAAATCAGAACTAAAGACACTGACACTGAACAGAACACAGCACAGAATGCTTAAAAGAAAAGTGTGACTGAAAATTTAATACTTTTAACTGACAGATTTTTACGTGGAATAAACTACACTGATACTTGGTGAATATGATGCAGTTGATGTGGAGAAACTGAAAAGAATGGAATGCTAAAAAAGCTATCAACCTACACATGGAGGTTCAAGGTTAGTGATGGCTGGCTGATGACATATTACTACAGAGTGGATTCAAAGCAATACTATCTAATCTAATGGGTTTTTTTGAATTATGGCAAACTAAACACCAGAATAGAACTCTATGAGACCAATGTCATAAAGTCCTTTATAATTCTTCTATCATTTTCTAGGAATGGAAACAATGCATAAATACTAAATTAATGGATTGGTCTGTTACAGAACTGTGCAATGTTATGGTACATTCCCTAATTTCTAGAAAACAGTAAGAACATGAAAAGAGACAAGGCTCAAGCTTAAGTATTCCATTTTAGAATACACTACATAAGCCCTTTCATTCAAATAAACAATATAGTTTTCATCCCTTTGAAAGGATCCACCCTGGTGGATCTCTTTGGAAGATCAAGGTCATCAGATAAAAGAACCACCTATAAATAAAAATTCATTAATGCGAGTGAAAAGCCATTACCGAGTATAGAAATGGTAATCCAATCTGAGATTCATTACTACTTCTGACAGATGTTGACCTTAATTAGGTCATTTGTTACAAAACATGAATATTCATGTTATTGTCATATCAACAAGTTTATGTTATCATTCAAAATAATTTTTTAAAAAAGCCCTTAAAGAAAGGGAAATGCTATATTGGATTTGTTGCTATGGAAACAAGAATGTGCATAAGGTGTATAGATGGTGCTATTGATGACTGAGTTGTGAGCTTGTGCTTGTCAAGTGCTATTTCACTCTGTCAAATTTGTCCTCTCTGAAAAAGAAATCCTGAACTACATCTTTAGATAAACAAACTTCAATATGTACAAGAAATACTTATTTTACAACTGCATTTTTTTAGTAAGACTGTTTTTCTTACTGTTGTCTACCAATGTTTTATCATAATAATTAGGAATAGATACCAAAGTTATTCCAGATGTACATCATAATTTAAAAATACCCATAACTTAAACTCAGTAGTATTACCAGGACCAAAAGATGAGACAGAAAACAAGCCTGTGACCTACACACACATACATATATATATATATATATATATAAATGTAAACTGCAGCTTTGGATATTAAGACATCCATATGATAAAATCTTGGTTTTTTTTAGAAACACAAGAATAATGCCTAATTTTGAAGATCACTATTCTTTTCAGAGTAAGCATATTCACAAAACTCAGATTCTTGCAAAATTTAAGTCAGTATACTTTGTAAATAAGCTTATTTAATAAATACAGTTATTGTTTCTGATCATGAAGTGGGCATATTGTGGTGTATTTGAATTTATTCATTATCTGAAACTATTTTGTCTATTTATTAAGACTTAGACCAGTTACCATTCCTTTATGATTTTCTTTTTCTTATCTTTTAGCTTTACATACTAGTTTGGTTCAGCACACAAGTGCTAATGCACTGCCTCCTCTCTCAATTGGATAAAGACAGGGTTGAGAAAGTTAAGTCTTTGTGACTGCAGAAAACCAGATCCACAAAGTGGTCAAGCTTTATCCTCTTCTGTAGAAGACAGATTTTTCCCCTTTTTGAGTCTTGGCTGCACTATTGATTCAAGGCCTTCCCTTAATGTGTCTCCAAGGGTCAGTGGAAGACTTTAAATAATCAAAGCTCTGAGCTGATGATGGAGAAGGCTTAAGCAGACCTACCTTTTTGAAATCGTTTTCATTGAGGGAGATATAGAACACATTGGGGGTATCATCCCACAAAATTAAACTACTTAGAAGCTTCATTAGCTGACTAAAGACTTTAAAAGTTAGTTACTTAATCTTCACTGCTTTTATACACTTAATTGTAGGTTAATGCAAATTATGAAGATTCTGCAACTAATACTTCTAGGTTCAAAGGGGATTTCATTTAAGTCTTCTGATACGTGGTGCTGTCTGTCCTAACCTGTCCTTGAGAAGCCAGTCTAGCTAACTATATCATTTACATTTATTTTCAAACTAAAAAATAGATTTTTCAGTCCAAACCATGCCATAGCTTATTCTTTGGCAGGAAATACTCTTTTCGGTGCATAAAATTATCGTGATATTAGGCCTAAATATTATTTGGAAGAGGAGGAGGAATAAAATTATTGTCAGAATTATGTATGTTAACTGAATTCTTCTGTAGAAAGCATTCTTGAAAGAACATGATGTTCTCTTAAGATTCTTATAGTAATCTGATTCTATTATTTCATAACTTTCTATTGCTTTAATAATTCACTGAGGCATATATTTAAGATATATAAAAATCTCTTTGCATGGTAATTTTCAGTTATTTCACTAGGAATATTAAAATGTTGATAGGTACATCCTTCTTAAAAAAATCCTTCTGAATGTGGCTCAGAGAACCTATACTTGATTTTTCAGCATAAAAGGAAAGAGACCTGATCTCCCCTTTCATCTCCCTTTGCATCTCTTGGTAGGATAAAAAGACTTTAAAATTCATTAAAATTCACTATGCCTTAGAATCAAAACTAATGTCATTATGCTAAACATTTAAAATGTGTTTGAATATTTTTTGTTTCCTTTATCTACGTGCGTCTCATTTGTTTGCTCCTAAAGTGTTACTCTTTATTACTCTAAAAGAATCAAACTATTTTATAACCAAGACATTAAACAGCTGCTTTTCTGGCAGAGGACAAGCACAGGTGTGCAGGCTTAGTATCTAACCTGCGTTCTAATGCTATTTAGGGTTTTTAACCACTGGTTCTTACATGACAAAGGCACAAGCAGCCCCTGCAGCAGAGATATGAATCAAAAGGGTGCCCTCTGCAAGGGCTAGGGAAACACAACCACACATATGTATTCCATTTTTCTCTCACTTCCAGAAACCCACCTGTAGTCAAGAGCTGCAGTAGAAAAGAGTAGCCCCTCCATCTCCTGGTCTGCCTAGCTGGAACACACTCCCAAAACAAGGGTTTCAACACCTCTCATTGCCCTTTACACTAAGGAAAGCCCCAGGCTAGGTCTCAAAGAGACCTTCCAGACAAACGCACCCACAGCAGTTCACCTATTCCCTAATGGATTTGTAAATACCTCCTTCACAGACTTCCCCATGCCATACTGTTAGGATTGAGACACCTGTGGTGGTTACAGCTTTTTGTTGTCCATGTGTGTTAGCCCCAGACAGTCCCACTGGAATAAGCTCTTTGAGAGACTTGGGAGCCCACCATAGAAGTACTGAATGTCTTCACCTCTGCCTTGTGGTTTGAGGCATGAGGTAGGGGCTGAGACACCAGTGTTACTCATGTTCCCTTAGCAGAATTTCAGATACATGTAAAACAGAGGGGACAACTGAGGACTCTGAGGCTCATAAACAGATTCTGGATTTCTTCTAACTTGCTTTGCTAAGAGTTAATTGACTTAAAAACTTTCCAAAGTGGAACTTGCATGACTACTTGCTTGGCAGACCTTACCCTACATTCTTCTTTTTAATGTATGACTTGCATGCCTGTTTGCTAGTAGTCTGTACAGGAGGATTAGTAGGACACATGGTGCGGTATTCAGTAACTAGCATTTAAAGCATTTAGTCAGCACACTCAGTTATAAATAGATTTGTGAAACTGTGCATTTTGGACTGGATTAAAAATATATGGACAAAAACTAACAATGCCTGACCCCTGTGAGATACCAGCATGAGTCTTAATGCTCACTTTGCACTCTAAATGCTATGAAATAGCAAAGAGATAGCCAGTATAAGCCAGTAATAGACAGGAAAATTTTGCTTTGAGGGAATACTGAAGCAGCTTGTATTATTGCTCTCTAACCCTGTTAAAACTCTGCTGCTGCTCCTGCTGCTAATGCGCCCACAAAAAAAATGTTGCTTTCACATCATCTGTTACTGTTGGCACTGCACATTTTCTAGGTCTTTACATCTTAGTTGAAAAAAAAATAATCCAATTTCAGATGCAGAAAGCACCTGTAAAGTACAGGTGCTATCATTTTTTCTTCCCTATGCTGATCTGCAGGAACAAATCTAAACTTTTCTAACGGTACCAGCCAATTTCCACAGTTTTGAGACCTTGACTTCTGAACACCTGCTGTCTCCAGATTTCCTACTGTCTTCCCATGGCACACATTTTTTTGGCTATCCTTTGAATGAGTGAGTTATTCAAGAAGAAAGAACATGTAATTGAATCGAGCTATGCAATTGAAGGTGAAAATACGTGGTCATGGTGACTGAGTCACAACAACTCATGAAGTTTTCAGCTGCTCTTACACACTCTCACTTCTAACCCATTACAAATGTGACAAAATATGTTGGCTTAAGTCACCCCTTTTTCTGAAACCCAACCTTTCAGTCACTAGACATCCACACAATATTGCCCCTTCTTCATTTCCCCACTACCTTCTACATCTTGTAGATTTAATAAGTAACTCCTTCCATTTAGCTCTGTCAAGCTTGCAGCATTCATTTCCTCCTCCTAACAGGACAAAATCTTCTGTGGAATGGGAAGCACACAAGAAGAGGAGTAGCTTAAGAAGACAGTATTATGTTGTAGGCATGAGGTTGTCTTAGGCTTCCCTCTGCATAGAAGATTTTCTCTTTCCTGCCCCTGGACAAGAGTTACCAACTTCCTCTTCCAGCTTTCATCTTCTCTCTCCCCCTTGTTCTCAGAGAGCTTTCTGTCTTAACACAACCACTTATTGCAGGAGAACTTCTTTCCCCTCTTCGCATCCTTTCCACTGCAGACCTCCTTTCATTTTCTTGCAGCTCCTTCCCTACTTGATGCAAACCAGATCCCCACATTGTCACAAAACAAGCATTGTGTCCACTTGCCTGCAACTTACAAGTCATTTTTATCACCTTTAAAATAAGCCAAATGTGTTACTATGCTACGTGCGGTTTATTATGATTACAGTTTCCTCTTCTCCGTGTCAGTGCTTCTCTAGTACAGCTAAAAATCATTGTTAGTATTTTTGGTGACCTGCATACAGGAACGATGGAGTAAAATGCTGACTGCTGTCTTGTGATCAGAGAAGTAACATGGTACCTCTGCTGCACAAGCACCCAAGGGGAAGAGTGACTACTGGTGGGAGTGAGTGAATGGAAGTAGGTGGATGCTGGTTGTCTCCACTAGACCCCTCCTTCAATACATGCAAGGAGAAACCATGTTTAACAGACTAACCATCTGAAGGTTCTAGGTGCTCCAATGTCTGTCCTTTCTGAGGAAAATAAAAGTCTTATAGGATAAAGAAACATTTAGTTAATATTGGAGGGAGGTTCTTTCTACAACCAACTGCCTCTTCTCCAGGGCAGGCAAACAGACTGATACTACAAGGCGGCTCAATGAATCATGGCAATCTAAACCTTGGATACATGCCAAGAGCTGTGCTACTTCTCATGACCAGACAGTTACCAGTGCGATGGCCAGGCAGGACAGCACAGTACATGGGATCATGCTGTTCCAGGTTAGTCTGCCACAGGTTGACTAACCCTTCAGTTGCTCACCCAATGGGCAGAACACAGTGAAAACAAAGCCAAAGAAAAGTTCAAATGATTCAGGTAAATTTATGGGTACTTATCTGAGTTCAATGTATTGTCCAAACTTTTGGAAGTTCACTCCTTATGAACTATTTTGGGCATGGAAAAGTAGCAAAAAACATTCACTAGCCCATATATATATATTTTAAAAAAAACAGTTTTTTTTAAAAAACTGTTGCCACAGAAGGATCTCATTCTACATCCTTCTTTTGCAGAATCCCAACCCAAATATATTATGAGGAAGAGAATAATAAATTGAATGCAGAAATGCAACATGCATATTTTAAACTTGGGTGGGTAGGGGAAAAAATCACATCCAAATTCAGAATAAGTTTGTTCTGTTTTATCATCTCCCCATGTAATTACTTGCTTTTATATTTTGCCCACAGTTAAGCAGTCATTGTTTCCAGTTATCCCATACTACTTTCCTTTAAAAAAACATATAGAATATTAGGCTTAACTCACCTCTTTCATATGATTGTAACCCATTAATCTCAGAGAAGCCACTTTCATTGAGGTAGTACAAAAGAAAGGAGAATCAGTTTTGACTTTTTTGCAGTGCAGAAAGACTAATGGATTCAGGGGGCTCGTCTTTTACTTAGTACACATGGACATGCAGTGACCATAGCTCAGGTAGGTAGACTTAAGGTAGTCTCAAGCCAGCTAATTTAAGGCCTACCAACAACGTGCATGCTGGCACAAAGCTCAAAGGCAAAATTAATTAAGCATTATACAGCCCCTTAGGTAGGTCTTGGAGTTTTCACTGAATAGCTAGCATGGTAACAGTATACCAGCTATCTAATTCAAAACTATTTAAGTAAGCTGCAGCGACTACTGCATCGTCCTTGGTTCTGAGCTACATTTATGTGATCCATGAAAAGTACTGGACTTCAGAGCTGCCAAACCAGCACTTTAATAAGCTCTACAGTTTGCAAAGATGTTATATACAATATATATAATTATTTGGCTTATTGGCCAAATTCTGACATTCTTCATGTCATGTATTCCAAGACACAATTTTAAATAAAATTCATTTTAGTTTTTCATGTAATCACAGAGAAATGAACAGAACTGGCGTTACAGTCTAATGTACTTCCTAGAATGTCCTGCTTGGCAAAAACTTTGATAAAGTACATTCAAGTGAAATGAGGTGGAGTATCAGCTCTGTTCACAGCTCTCTAACCACATCCCATGATATAATGTAAGACAAACGGAGATGTACACTGCAGCTTTATGGTCACAATAACAACAGTATCTCATGGTCCCTGAGTGCTCTGCATGGTTGAAATGGGATTTCTTCTTACAATATTTGTCATTAATATATGTTCAAGGAAAAATGCAGTTGCAAGAAAAGACATGCTTGAGACTGCAAAATACTTACTGGTGCCTAATTGCTGGAGAAATTATTCAGGAAAAATCCTCTTAAAATAGAAAACAGTATTTTTAAGCTACTGAGGGCATTACAGTGTGTGATTATTTGTTCCATCAGAAATAACTGGAAAAAAAGGTTAAAATGCCAAGGGATTGCTCTTATGTGCATCTGAGTTTTTATTAAAATGCAGTGATATTTGTTTGGTATTTCATGTAACTCCCTTTTTGCTTATTCTTTTTTTCCCCACTTTTTTCAGTTTCTCTTTCAAATTCCCACCCATTCATATAAACCTAAAGTGGACAGCACAAGATCTTGATTACTGAGTAATGATCTTACCTTAATAAAATAAAAAACCCCATCCAATCATCAAATCCCCCAAAAGCTTCTATTTCTTTCTACTTAACTAAAGTACTTAAAAATTGGACTTCAGTAGTGAGCTGCTCTGCAATTAAAGCTTCACTATAAATGGAAAAAGACAAGAATTGAAAAAAAATTCATCAAATATAAAAACGGCTAGGCATATTAATAGCTAGAAACATTCCTTGGCAATAGAGAAAGAAAAGCTTAGAGAAGTCAGAATTATATGTAATACAATCTCTGAAATGCGGTTTTCTTTATTTTTCTGATTTTAAGAGATGAATAATAAACATATTATCATTATACGTCTTTGGGAATCTGATAACATCTGAGCTGTAGTATTAACTACATGCACACCTAAAACTATTAGAGGCCAAACATGAAAACCACACTACCGAAATTTATTTTTATCTTCTTATTTTTTCTGCAAGAAAGCTGCCATATGATGAATTCATCAGAAAAGCCAGTTTGAAGTCCTCTCAGGGTTTCACGTTTATCTTTGCAAATATATGATACAAAGAATCATTCAAAACAAGCCTTGTAAGTATGTACTGCAAGTTGCTTCCGTTTGTGTTGTACAAATGATCCCAGCTGCCATTAAGACTTGTTTTTGTAGCACTTACTGGAATGAATATAACTGTTGTTTCAGATACATTGTGTATGAAAACATCCAGAAGAACTAAGTATGTGTAGGAATGGGACTTTCCTCTGCCCTCTCACCCTTAAATTAGAAACTCTGATACAGTAAAATGAATCCTCCTAGGATAAGTAATACTTGGAAAGTATTGGAAAGAAATTACTCCTTTGTAAATATAGTGTAGACTCACTTACAGATAACTACTTTTCCTGTTAATATAATGCTAAGACCATTCCTGGTTAAACTTGTGGCACATACTTATCAGGAAGCATTTTCTCCTTTCAAATCAACTTGATACTACTTTTGGGTTGTCCTTGAGGTGAGGAATCAGGATGCAAATCAATGTTAAACAGTGGGACTTCTGAAGTGAACCTATTCCTCAGAGCAGTACCTTAGTCAAAGCCGCAATTCTCTGAGCCAGCTCAGCTTCCACTTCAGGTAAGGTTTCAGCCTTCCTCATCGTCTGCTGCAGCTTCTGCTCAGCCAGCTCCAGACGCTCTTGCAGTTGTCTGTTTTTGTCTTCCAACTGAAGGCCATAGATAGGTAAGCAAGTATAAGAAATAAAATCAGAATTAAGATTTGCCTTCAATTTCCTGGTACTGGGGAAGCGACCAGAACTCACTAGATAAGCATAGATAATCCATAACCTGGGAGAGTTTATTGGAAAGGTATTAAGCATGGAACCGTGTAGGCTGCTGATCTCCCTAATGAGTGATCATTAGGGATCATATGAAGGTGAAGATGGGAGTTGTAAAATGGTACTAATGAAGGTGAGCAAAAAGGTCCTCTGATCGATGTGTTGTTTACCTGAGCAAAATAAAAGTATTAGTGCCAGTAAAATGAAAATTTTCTAAATGGAAATATTGACTCCCTCTCACGGAAAAGTATGAGCTAAAATGGGAAGAAGGACAATTCCAAAGGGATGGAATTCCCAGCAAAGCTTATCAACAAATTGTCAATTGCCAATTTTCTGAACAAATGCCAATCATATATCAGGAAATGTTAGAACTGATAATTGTTGCTCAGCTAATTAATTCATTATCATATCTGTGGTAACCATTAAAGAGAAACAGGAGGACTTTTGATAACTGCAGTATTTTGTGGCCTCCTGAGATGCACCACATGATTAAGAATGTTTTAATGGCTTGATAAGGGTTTCCTGCTTTCCTGTTAATTCCAAGCAATAGAAAACATAATGAAAAAGGAGTGTGCTTTTATATTCTTTTTTAATCTTTCAAAAGCATGAAAGGGTGGGCTTTTCACATCACAATGCTGCAAACAAACTTCAAGTCTGCCTGTATATATTCTAAGCCTAATTCTATTGATCACTGCTTTGAGTAGGTAGACCTCTGCAGCACAGCATGACTTTCACTGGCATTAATAAAAACTCTAAGGACAGATGCAGGTACCTTACTTTGTTGGGTGGATTGTTTATTTTTTTCTAACAACTTAAAACAAGTCTTAAAATAGCCAAAGGAAGCTGGTATATGCCAGAGAGTTTGAGTTCTGATGCTTTAATTTCCCTGAAGAGGTAATCACATACATAAATATACACACATACAGAGGGATGTGTGCATGTGTGTGTAAATATATCTGCATACAATCATAGAAGCAAAGATTATCAGATTATACAGGCTTATTACTCATATAGCATTTTATACTGTTTGAAGACATGATAGGTGAGAAAAATAAAGAAGTCCGATACTGAGGCTGAGGAGCAATTTCATCTTTTACAGTTTCAACTATATTAATTTCATGTTAGCTTTCAGCTAACATTGTATTCTTCAACTTAAAAAACATTTTTTTATGTTCACTTTACACTTCAGCTTTTGGAATCACTGTGGAAACAAAGGACCATGAGGAAAAAACTGAACTACTGTGTTATAGTCTTTTCTAAAATATACTCACAGATAGTTTATCTATGCATAACTATTACATAAAATAATTAGAATCTATTGTATGCAAATTTTGGTCCTTCCTGCAGAAGGAAATTTCTTGTGCTTATATTATTTTTAGGGGGTTTTTTGTTGTTGTTGTTGGGCTTTTTTTAAATTAAATTCAGAAAATCATTATATGAGAAGCAAAGATAACCCTTTACTTAGGGGCTATGACTATGTGCATTTATGAAAGACCATATTAGAAAACACAGTTATTTTCCAATGTTGAATGTACGCATTGATTTAGTATTCATGGTTTTGATAGCTGATATGAAGCTGAGATGTTGAACCTCTGATTTTTTAGATTAAAACCCAATCGGTTGATTAAAAATGGGCAGATTAACGTAATAGAAACCTCCTACTGTAGATCTACCCCCTTTTGTGCATTAATTTTCATTGTTTATGAAGAAAGGAACTGACTAATGCAGATACTGCACCTGACGTAGGATGGCTTCCTTGTTTGCCAGTTCATTTTCCAGCTTATCGTTCATGTCATGTATGGAGGTGGATTCTCTCTGTGCACTGAGGTAGCGCTTCTCCAGCGTAGTTATTCTTTCTTCCATATCTTCCTTTTGTGCCATTGCCTAATGTGATAAACAAACCCATCAATAACCACGCAATCAAAATGCTATATAATTTTATACTAGTTTAATTTTCATGCTAACAGTAGACAGAGATGTAAGGCATGCTCAGCAGTATTTTTTCTGTTTTAAAGATAATTTATTTCCTTTTGGATTTTCTATAATTATCATATTTAAAGTGGTAGCTGTTGAGTTGGGTAAACAGAAACAATCCTCACCTTTTGTATATTTTTCTAGTTTCTATAATTTTCAGTGCAAAAAGCCAGCAAATGTAGGTCACATTTACTTGTTTGCTTCTTAAACAACAGTAGTCATAATTAGAAAATAGAAAAATGCTATAGTACATAATGGTAGAAATATAGCGCGGTGATGTGGGGAAAAAAATATATATGCATGTTTCTACTCTTATTCCTGGGTCCTGCTAAAATTTTCTGCTGAAGTGTATGTATCAAACAGCAGGTAACGTCCTGAAATTTCAAGAAAACAAGTGACCACAATTTTGGATACATAAGAAAACCATAATGCACAGGTATGTGATCCATACACGTTATGGGTAAGGATTTGTTTAAAATATTGAGCTGGTTTTATTCATGTATTATAAGCTGGCCTCACTGAAGTCAATAGCTGTAATTCAGACAGATTATTAGTTAGACTATTACATTGTTTAGTTCTCTTCAATAAATTTTAGCAAAAGCAGAAAATTTTAAACTCATGTCTGGCTCACGAGATGACTTACATGTTGCCACACAATCTTTCACAAGGAAAATATTTACTGATGAGCATGTCTTTCTCTTTTTTGTATTACATTATGAAAACAGTGTTGAAGTAAGTGAGGTTATTTTTCAAGTAAGACACAATGAACATATAACTTGATCCTAATAGCCAGTCCTAAAATGGACCATATCCAGGTGATCTTTTGCATATTGCTGGAAAAAACCTCATAAAAATAGTAATTAAGCGTGGAATTAATTAAAAACACACAGAAAAAAACCCCAGTAATTTATCCAAGTTATACAAACTAAACTGCCCTGCAGGGATTTAATTTTATGTATTGGGAAGACTATATTTTGTGGCCCTATGATATAATGAAGACAGGCACTTCCACCTTTAGACATACCTTTCGCAGATGATTTGGCACTGATATTTGGCAATTATTCTACACGCAAGTGTATTTAGTGTCTACGTTGGTTAGAAAGAGAAGGGCTGAACGCAAGTGAGCCTGTACTTTGAGGGTGGCAGAGCACTGGAACAGGCTGCCCAGAGAGGTGGTGGAGTCTCCTTCTCTGGAGACATTCAAAACCTGCCTGGACACATTCCTGTGCAACCTGCTCTAGGAGGACCTGCTTTGGCAGGGGGGTTGGCCTAGATATCTCCAGAGGTCCCTTCCAACCCCATATCATTCTGTGACTCTATAGCTTGGTGTAACGTGATACTTAAGGGAGAAATAGGAAGTGGCAATCAAGTGTCCTTGAAACAGTAATATTTATCAAAAAGTAAATGAGAGTGGAGATATTAGAGACCCCTAGTGATATAATGTAGCAGTGGCAGAAAAGGAGAAAATTAATGTTTGTAACCAGATAAAAATACTACAATACTTAAAAAGAGGCAGAATACAATGATTGGAAGGCACTTCAAGGCTGTCAGGCATCAGAAGTTATGAAAGAACATTCCCCTCAGAATACTAGAAATAACAGGTTAAATATATATACACATATGCATATATATATACACAGACAAATCCATATGGAATACCTATATTGTAGGAAGGAGCTTAACAGAAAGATAACTAATTTCAAATAACAAAATAGATTCTAGAAGCCAGCCATCCACATATCTTGAGCTCCACATAAGAGAAGATACCCTGAAGAGCACTAATAAGCACTAGAAATTTAAGAGGAAGAAAGAAAAGGAAAAAATGAATTCTACTTCCATTTATTGAGACAACATCATAGCATATTATAACAGGGATAATGAAGTTATCACACATGGGTAAAAATTATAGTTGACTATGTAAACAACATCACTTTATAAAAGAGCCCAGGATTTTAAAAAATGTACTTTAGACATGTCTATTTAACAGAGTTCATCTTAAAAACTTAAAATAGCTGAAAACTTGCCAGAATGCACTCTAGTAATGCTAAATCACAAAGGAGTTGGCCTTCCTCCTACTAGAGTTGCACGTATACACACCCACTTTTACAAACACAGTTTTATAAAGAGATTTCTAGTACTATTTCTTAATGTAAATTTTGTGCTTCCCATATACAAAGGCTTTTATCAGCGCTCAACTTTTGCTGCCCATATTCGTTTGCCTCTATCAGTTTGTAGTAGGTATCTCTGGAATGACAGTCAAGAAATAGGAGGCAAATATGGTGAGCTCCTTACCTCTCTAATGTCTCTCTGATATTTACTGTTCATTTCTTCCGTTTTAATGAGCTCCTTTCTGGCGGTCTCTGCTTCCTGCTCTACTTCTCCCACCCGGGAAGACAGTGCAGCCAAACGCTCCTTCATTTGTGCCATTTCATAGTTTTGCTTTTCCAGTAGTTCCTGAAGTTCGACAACTTGACTGGCTTCATCATTTGAGTCTATGGAGCCATTTGAGAGGCGCTGTTAACAGAGAAGTGACACTATGTATTAATTACCTCCTAACGTGGACTCTATCTGAAGAATATCTAAAACAAAGATCATTTTTAAAGTTACAAAAGCAACTAGGAAGCAAAAAACACAATAGTTTTAATGGTAGATAAGACAGGTGTAGGTATGAGAAAATTGCAAAAGCTTAGTATTCATTCATATCAAGGGATTCTAGAATGTAACATCACACAGAGAAGTAAATGTTTGTATTAAAAGTAGAATACTATATAAAAATAGGTTTAGTTTGACATTATGACTATTCAAGTACAAATTGCAAGAATACTACTCCGAAAAATAACCAAATTGCATGCATACATTTTAGCTAAACTTACACAGCATTTAAACTTAATCAAGGTCTATTTCATTTGCAAAATAGGCCATGCTGCAGACAGGAAGCAACACTAATAAATCACAAATTCAATGTACCAGTAAGTGCTTAGAGTCTGGACAACATACTGGTTAGGTATACACTAGAAACAAGTTCTGCTGAAGTAATTTGTGTGCAGCTGAAAGCCCTGGTATGAATTTAGTTATAAAGAAAAAAAATAATCAAGAGTCCAGAACTCACACTGCATTTGGAATATGACTTATGTTGCAAATAAATAATTTCAGGAAAGAAGTATGTTCACTACCAGGACTTGCTGGCATTGCCTCATTATAATAGATAGTCACAGTAGTATTTTCCAGCATCGGGTTAGCTGTGGTTTCATACACATTTAATTTTCTTGTGTCAAAAAAATAGGCAAAAAGACCAAACAAAACCAAAATGATTTGGTTTTGACCTGTAACATGAAAAAATAAAACAAAAGTACCCTAGTCTGTCATAATCTTTACTAATTAGGTGTGATTTTATCGGTTAAATTTACATTATGCAATTTAGGAACAAAGTATTTCACTGTAACTGTCACTATGTCAAAAGGCATGTGATCTTGCATCTTATGTGATATAAACCATTGACATTTTGAAATAGCAAGCTGCAATATCTACGAGCATGTTCACTGGCAGAGAAATATTTTCATTAATTAAACTTTTTGCCTGAAGATATTAATAACCAAAATACATACATTTAAAACATGAAAGATATTAGTTTTTTCTATTAATTTACTTAATATCTGAGATTCCCGGTAAGACAAATAAAAATTTATTTAGAATTAATCTCTCACCAGCAGGCAAATGCCGTGATTGCTAGTTATGTATGTATATATTTTTATTTATGCACATAAACATCACAGAATCACGGAATTGTTGGAATTGGAAGGGACCATAGAGATCATCTAGCCCAACTCCCCTGCTGAAGCAGGATTGCCTAGAGCACATTACTCAGGACTGCATCAAGGTGGGTCTTGAAAATCTCCAGAGAAGGGGACTCCACGACCTCTCTGGGCAGCCTGTTCCAGTGCTCTGTCACCCTCACTGTAAAGAAGTTCTTCCTCATGTTTGAATGGAACTTCCTATGCTCCCGCTTGTGCCCGTTACCCCTCGTCCTCTCACTGGGAACCACTGAAAAGAGTCCATCCTCCCTCAAATCTTCTCAAAAGAGCATGCACAAAAAGTTGCAAAGTAGACATTCTCTACTGTCATACCCCTATACTACCCCAAATATACACAAGAAATAGTGTCAAATCTGTACAGGGTGGCAAAACTGAAAGTACTGAAAGTAAGTTGAAACAATTGCGAGGGCAGGAATATTAAAGAAAACTTTTTAACTGGTTGAAACATTCTATGTACCATGTACATGATCCCCAGACCTGGATTACAAGTTAGTCATCCAGATAAAGTCTTCAACAATTTTCATGATGCTGTCTATCAAATGAGGTAATGAAAAAGCTACATATGGATACATTCCTTAATTTCACATTAAAGTATCTTCTACTAATGGCTATTTTTCCTTGAAAAAAGAAATGTGGCAAAAATATCCTTCAATGCTTCACTTTTTTACTAACTAGTTTATCAAATAGATAGTCCATCTGTTTCTATCACATTTACTTATTTAGACCACTGTGCTGCAGAAATAGTATCATCATATATTCTTGACTTTATTTTGTTTTGCTTTCTACAGACACAGCAGGAACATGCAGCTGCAACGTGTGCTCCACCTGGTGCCCACACCATAAAGTTCTCTGCCCTCTTCCCCTGCCCCTTCCAAGGGTTTCTCAGCCAAATGAGAAACCTGGTTGGCATCAGCCTGAAAGACCTAATGCAAATCTCAGATGTCTTGCTTGGGCTAGTTCAGAGCAAACAAAGGTAAATGAACAACTGCATCAGTACCCAGCAATGTAGCGCTTGCTTTCCTTGACACTGGGAAGATTGAGGGAAAGAGCAACAGCAAGAGGAAGGCCTGCTGTGGGGTTTTGGAGGTTTGGTTGTTGTTTTTTTTTTGTGGTATATCACTGCATACCAGATAACTGTGAAATCACAGTCCATACTAAGGTTTTCAGAGACACTCTTACTTCATAAAGAAAGCTTTTACACTCACCCAAATATAGCAAAATGAGCTAGGAGGAGAAACAGAAGGGAGATGAAATAATTGTCAAGTAAATCTGATGACAGTGATGGTATTAACTACAACAGAAGCAGCATACCACAGAGGAAATCAAAGTTCAAAAAATATCCTGTAGGAATGAGTGCCACAAAGGTTAATAAGGATTAAACAAGAAACGTCTGAGGGGGGAAAAAAATTCTTTGAATTGCTTATGGTCTGTGTAAATGGAGGAGGGAAATAAATGTTCATGTTCCTTACCGCTGAACAGTATAAGAAGGAAACCAACATCCCTGGTATCAGATTTTCTTTCTTTCAAGAACCAAAAGGCACAGCAGTAAGGCAATCTGCTGCTTGTATAGGAGTGTCAGCAGGGAGAAGGACAGCAAATTGGAGCATTACACATAATAATAGATCCCCCCTAGATTGTTACTTCTCTCCCCTATTCTCTCTGCCATGAAATAATAAAAAGAAAACCAGCCGCAGACTGGTTTGCAAGTGAAAAACAAGAACAATGGTAAAAGGAATACCAGCAGAAAGTGTAAAATGCCTAACCCAGAACATTATAGTGTCTGTTGATCCATTTCATATTGCACTTTCAATTAAGTCTTATCAATAATACTGATGGCAAAGTGGGTGGAGGTACACTTAAGTTAAAAAAAAAAAAAAAA